>NC_054469.1:65874832-66183478 GCF_017639515.1 Carcharodon carcharias | reverse complement strand
TAATATATTAGCATGGTTAGAGGGTTGGTTAATAGTCAGGAAGCAAAGAACACGCATAAATGGGGTGTTTTCAGTTGGCAGGTTGTGATTGCTGGAGTCCTTGAGGATCAGTGGTGGGACCTCAGCTATTGACAATCTATATTAATGACTTGGACAAAGAGACAGAGTAATGTATCTAGGCTTGCTGATGTTACAGAGCTGGGTGGAATGTAAACTGTGAAGAGGGCACAGAGGCTGCAAAGACATGTAGACAGGTTATGTGAGTGGGCAACAAGATGGCAATGAATATGGGGAAGTGTGAGGTTATTCTCTTTGGTTGTAAGAATAGAAAAGGAGAATATTTTTTAAAAGGCCTGAAACTTGTAAATGTTCATATTCAGAGTGATTTGTGTGTGCTCGTACGGGGAACTCAGAAAGTTAGCATGAAGTTATAGCAAGCAATTAGGAAGGCAAATGACATGTTGACCTTTATTGCCTGGAGATTGATGTAGAAGAATAAGGAGGTCTTGCTACAGTTGTACAAGGCTGTCCTATGATGAGAGTCTAAGTAATTTGGGCCTATAGTCTAGAAGAATGAAAGGCGATCTCTTTGAAACATGTAAGATTCTGAAGGGGCTTGACTGGGTTGACATCAAGAGCTTATTTCCCCTTGCTGGGGAATCTAGAGCAAAGGGTCACAATCTCAGGATAAAGGGTCGATCATTTAGGACTGAGATGCAGGGAAATTTCTTCACTCAAAGGGTTGTGAATCTTTCGAATTCTCCACCCCTGAGGGCTGTGAATGCTGCACTGTTGACTATATTTAAAGCTGGAATAGGCAATCTTTTGGTCTCTCAAGGAATCCAGGGATATGGGAAGCAGGTGGGAAAGTGAAGTTAAAGCCCAAGATCAGTCCTGATCATATGGAATGGCAGAGCAGGTTTAATGGGCCAAATTGTCTACTCCTGTTCCTATCTATTGCGTTCTTGTAAATGTTACTTGTCATTTAGCCCAAGACTGAATGTTGTCTAGGCCCATGCTGGTGCAGACTGCTGCAGTATCTGAGGAGTTGTGAATAGTACTGAACACTGTGATATTATCAATGAACATCCCCATTTCTGACATTATGAAGGAGGAATGGTCACTGATGAAGCAGCTGAAGATGGTTAGGCCTAGGACACTGCCATGAGGAGCTCCTGCAGCAGTGTCCTATGGTTAAAATGATTGGCCTTGAATATCCACTACCATCTTCATAGGTATGACTCTAATCAGTGGAGAGTTTTCCCCGTGATTCCTATTCACTTCAGTTTTTCTAGGGCTCCTTGATGCCACATTTGGTCAAATGCTGCCTTGATGTCAAAGGCAGTCAGTCACTCTCACCTCACCTCTGGAGTTGAGTTCTTTTGTCTATATTTGGGCTGAGGCTGTAATGAGATCTGGAGCCGAATGGCCCTGATGAAACCCAAAATGCTGCTTGATGGCACTATCAATGACACTATCAATAGCACTAACAATGACACTATCAATGATCAAGAGTAGACTGATGGGGCAGTAATTGGCCAGATTGGATTTGTCCTGCTTTTTGTGGAAAATTGTGGGGATACTCAGGCAATTTCCCATTTTGTTGGGAAGATGCCAATTTTGTAGCTGTGCTGCAATGAAATTTGCAAGGAAGTATGAGACGACATATCTTGATTTTCCAAAAGAATGAGACATCACAATGTATCATTAGTCTTACTTATTCAACAACTTGCATTTATATAGCGCCTTTCTCGGCTGCAGAGTGTCCCAGTGGCTTCACAGCCAATTAATTACTTTAGAGGTGTAGTCATTGTTGCAATGTGGGTAACAATTGTTAGGAAAATAAAGACAATAATCGGAGTTAGTTGAACAATGCTCGAACAAAGGGTTACTTCGCCAACCCTTGTTTGGCAAATTACTGCAGATCCCTATTGTAATATAAATTAAATATTTCAAAGGGGAAACCACAGCCGTAGATGTGAACGGCAACATTATAGATCAGGCATTTTGGGGATCATTACACACCCTTGAAAACTGCAACTATTGTCTCAGATTTCCCTTCAGGCATCTTTACCGTGTCCCTGACATGCAGCAATCCTGGGGATTTATGCAGAGGGTTCCAATCCACGGGCTATGCAGAAACCATAAATCACCGACTGAAAATCAATGTATCGTGGTCAGGGCGGATTTCTGCGCCCTTGAAATGTAAACCGAGTAAATGAAAATGACAATTTTCCAAAACGACTCCAGCAATTGAGCAGACACAAAATGTTTTGTCATCTCTCGATTGAAGCCGGATCATATTTGAATACATTGATTAATCTCCATTGACTGCACATGAATTATGTTAAGCACGACTTTTAGCTTGATCTTAACCATAATTTCTTGTTAAAGTTGATTGAGGGTTGAATATCGAACCTGTTCAACGACTCTTGAAACTGACACAAAGTGCAATATGAACTTAACCCCGTGATGATTTTGTCCACACAACTTTAAAAAATCTTGACTAAAAACAGACAATGCTACGAAGGCGTAGAAGATTCGTGAGCGCCTGTATAGAGAAAATGCAGTGGTTAAATTTTCTGGGTTGCTTCAGGTATTATAGTCCATTAGGGATTGTTTTTGGTACCGAGTGTTGGCTATCTCCATCCTGATTGCAAACAGACACAACTATGTTACTAGGAAATGTACATTTTACTAGCACACCTAACACCCCACGGTACCTAGTTAGTTAATTGATATTAACCATTTTGTATTAAAATAGAGAGTATGCTGTCAATTTTGCGTTGATTTCTTTATCATATCTCGCTAGTATTCAGTTCAGTCAGTGAGTTAACGTATCATGTATTTTCATTCATGACTTTATTTAGATAAATGCGAGGAAATGGGATTTAAATTTAAAGTAGAATTTTGCTATTTGGAAATAAGCACATTTCCCAGAAATCTTGACTTCACAGCAGAATATGTAGGAAAGGCTGAATGAGTTGCCTTCTGAAAAAATAAGTTTCCGTCACTGCGTCAACCTTAAGCAAACAACAGTGAATAATGTACATATTACAAAACGATTGTCATGGCGTATACTACTCTTCACATGAAAGAATGACTGGATTAGCCAAATATCTTCAGGGATATTAGATCATTAATATCAAGATAGCCGAAAGGAAAGATGACTCGGTCATAAACAGAAAATACAGTAACCTTATATTCCTTTAGGCGTTTAATTTAATAACACTCATAAGCTTTAGGCAATGGTTACTTGCACCTAGATTGTTACGCTTGGAGCAAGAGCTCTATATTCTCCTTGGAGTATATTTTCTATATTATACTTGGATCAGGGATTCTATAGTATAAATGGGGTATGGTTTCTGTATATACTTGGATCAGTGGTCCTATAGTGTACATGGGGTGCGGTTTCTATATTATACTTGGAGAAGTGTTTTTATATTATTATTGGATCAAGGTTTATATGATTCTTGGAACAGTGTTTCTATATTGCAATTGGAGATGGTTTCTAGATTATACTAGGAGCAACTTTTTTATGTAATACTTAGAGTACATGTCTACATTCTTCTTGGATCAAGGTTTCTATATTATACATGGAGTATGATTTCTATATTATATTTGGATCAGGGTTTTGAAGCAGGGATTCTATATTATATTTGGAGCAGGGCTTTATATATCATACATGAAGCTGCGTTTCGATATTAAATTTGAAGCAGAGATTTTATATATTACTTGGAGCAGGTGTTCTATATTATATTTGGAGTATGGTTTCTGTGTTATATTTGAAGTAGGGTTTCTTAATTATACTTGGAGTACAGTTTCTATATTATACTTGGGTTTCTAAATTATTGTCAGAGTTGGGTTTCTATATTATACTTGGAGCAAATTTGCTATTTTCCAATTGGAACAGTATTTCTATACCATTTTTGCAGTAACATTTCTACATCATACTTGGGCCATGTTTCTGTATTATTGTTGGAACTGGGTTTCTACAGTGTACTTGGAGCAGCATTTCTATTTTATTATTGGTTTAGAACTAGGAACAGGGTATCCATGCCTGCTATGCAATATTTTAGCTGAATGTCATTCAACCATGCTGCATAGAGTATGAAGCTGGATGTTTCGTGAGTGAGGGAGTATTAAGGATTAAGTTCTCTCTAAAGTCTAGTTTTTGTTTACATTTAGCAATTAACTAAAAAGTAATGTTTTAGT
The DNA here is from genome assembly GCF_017639515.1 of Carcharodon carcharias. Lineage (NCBI taxonomy): Eukaryota > Metazoa > Chordata > Chondrichthyes > Lamniformes > Lamnidae > Carcharodon > Carcharodon carcharias. The sequence goes on along the minus strand of NC_054469.1, from coordinate 66,179,263 downwards.
TAAGAAGTAAGTTAAGTTTCTTCCAGTCTTAAACAAGAATATATTGTGCAAGCTCTCTGAGAGCAGCTGTAGCCAGTTAATTAGGTAATTAGCTTAAACTGGTTTCTGAGCAGAACTGACTCATTATTGTTTTTCAGAGAGTGTAAATATAGAGCTGCCTGAATGCTGCTTGTCTGCACAGAGTGTGAAAATGGGTGTTTGGTGAGTGAGGGAGTTTGATGAAGAGGGGGGACTATAAATTAATTAAGAAAAATAAATTTAATTAACACAATAGAGATGCTGTGTCATGGCTGCAGCATATGGGAGCTCCTGAGTGCCACTGCAATCCATGGCAACCACACCTGTAGTAAGCGTCTGTGGCTTGAGGAGCTTGAGCTCAGCATTAATGAGTTGGAGGCTGATCTGCAGACATTGTGATGCATCAGGAAGGGGAAAGTTACTTGGCACTTTGTTCCAGAAGGCAATCACACCCCTCAGGGTAACATTGTCTGGTTTGGTCAGTGGTCAGGAACAGGCGAGTGTGTCTGCAAGACAGGCAGGTAAGGGGTTCGAGAAGGTGGGAGTGGAGGAGGCTCAGTTCTTGCAACTGAGCAACAAATTCAAGGTTCTTGCAGCTTGTATGGACAAGAGTGAGGACTGCAGCGTTGATGAGCAGACTGCCTTTGTTACCATTGTACAGGAAGTCACACAAATGGGAAGAGTTAAAAGGAATGTAGTGGTAGTAGGGGACAGCATAGTCATGGGGATAAACACTGTTCCCTGTAGCAGAGAGCGATAAAGCAGAAGGCTGTGTAGCCTGCCTGGTGCCAGTGTTCAGGCTATCTGCTCAGTGCTGGAGAGGAACTTGCAGTGGAAGGAGGAGGATCCAGTTGGCGTGGTAGGTAGGTACCAATGACATGGGTAAGACTCGGAAAGAGGTTCTGCATATGGAATATGAAGAGCTAAAAACTAAATTAAAAAACAGAACCTCAAAGATAATAATCTCTGGATTATTACTCGAGCCACATGCAAATTGGGATAGGGTAAATAAGATTAGAAAGATGAATGTGAGGCTGAAAGGCTGGTGTGGGAGAAATGGATTTTGGTTTGTGGGGCACTGGCACCAGTACTGGGGAAAGTAGGGACTATACCTTTGGGATGGACTTCACTGAACCGTGCTGGGATGAGTGTTCTCCTGAGTTGTATAACTAGGGAAGTAGAGAGAGCTTTAAACTAAATAGAAGGGGGAAGAAATCACTTAGAGGAAGATTGAGTAAATTAAAGGGAAATGGCAAGGCAATAGGTCAAGGTAGCAATAAAGGTAATGATAATCAGAGTATGGCAGGAAGGGACAGTGATTGCAAACTGAAGAGTGTGACAGAAGATAGGGCCAATGTTTACAAAAACAGTTTAAAAAAAACTGAAAAATCTGAAAGCCTGCAGCATTCACAATAAAACCAATGATTGGTCAGCGCAAATAAAAATTTGCATGTATGACCTGATAGCCAGTACAGAGATGTGGCTACAAGGAAATCAAAGCTGGGTTATGAACATGCAAAAATATGTGACATTTAGGAAGGGCAGGAAGCTGGGTAAAGTTGTTGGGGTAGCCCTGTTAATTAAAGATGGCATTAGTACTGTAGTGAAAGATGACCTTGGTTCTAAAGATCAAGATGTAGAATCAGTTTGGGTGGAACTAAGAATCAGCAATGGGTAGAAAACATTGATGGGAGTTGTTGATAGGCCACCAAACAGCAGTGGTAATGTAAATCACAGAATAGATCAGGAAATTAAAGGTGCATGAAATAAGAATAATACAGTAATCATGGGTAATTTCAATCTACATATAGACTAAGTAAACCTAATTAGTACTGATGTTGTAGAGGGTGAACTCTTGGATTGTATGTGAGATGGTTCTCTAGAACAGTACATTGGAGAAGCAACTAGCAAATTGGCTATTTTAGATCTAGTATTGTGCAATGAAAAAGGGCTAATTAATAATCTTGTTGTAGGAGTCTTTAGGAAAGATTGACCATAATATGATATAATTTTACATTAAATTTGAAAGTGACACAGTTCAATTAGAGTCTAGGGCCTGAAAGATAAACAAAAGAAAACATGAAGGTATGTAGACAAATTGCCTATGGTGGATTGGGAAACTATATTAAAAGGTATGATGGCGAACAGGCAATGGTTAGCATTAAAAGAACTAATACATTGGCCAGGATTTTCCCGTTGGCGAGCAGGGGGTGGGGCTCACTCGCCAACTTGTAAAATGAAGTGCGGTGACATCAGGCAGAACTCCCGATGTCACCACGCCCCATTTAAATTTTCAGGTAGATGGGGGCTCAGCAAAATCAGCTGTGCGCCCGCCAACCTGTCAATGGCCAAATGAGGCCATTGACAGAGTCATTTAAGTAATTTATGGACCTGCCCATCCAACCTCCAGGTTGGCGGGCAAGCCAGGAGCCCCGGCGGGAATTAGAAAAAGCATGAAAACTCATCCATGGGCGGGATGAGATTTCATGTAGGTTTTTAAAAAATTAATTAAAGTGTTTTTAAAAGTTATGGACATGTCCAAACTCATGTGACAGTGTAACATGAGGGAACATGTTAGGGATTTTTTATTTTCTATTTTTAATATTTTTACAGTAGGGACGATCTCCCTGAGGCAGCACTTAGCCTCAGGGAGATGAGTGTGCTCTTTCGTGCGTATATGTGAAACAGCGCACTCTCGGGCTTAGGGAATACCCCCACCCGCACAGGAAGCACATAGCGCTTCTGTGCAGATGTCACGCTGGGTGGGCCTTAATTGGCCTGCCCACGTAAAATGGTGATCAGAGGCGCACCTCCACGCACCCGCTCTTCAACATCCCCCCCAAAGGGGGGAACTTCTGCTCATAGTTTACAAAATATGTTCCTTTAATGTGCAAAAATCCAACAAGGAAAGTGTTCAAAACAAAAACAGAAATACTTGGAAAAACTCAGCAGGTCCGAAAGTGTTCAGCAGTGGCTAATGAAAGAAATCAAGGATTGCATTAGATTAGAGGAAGAGGCGTATGAAGTTGCCAAAATAAATGGTAAGTCTGAGATTTGGGAGCATTTTAAAATTCTGCAATGGTGGACCAGGAAAAACTAATGAGAAATATAGGGCTGAATTTTCCCCCCATCTGGGGAGTTGTGCGGGGCGGGTAGGAGCGAGTGTGAACCCGATCAGTGTCCCCGATCAGGTCCGTGCCACTATTTTATGTGGACAGGCCAATTAAGGCCGGCCCAGCATGATGTATGCCCAGAAGCACCATGGAATTCCTGTGTGGGCAGGGGTGATTCCCTGAGTTGGGGCCTGCGCTCATTTGCGCGTGCATGCAAGAGAGCACAGAAATCTCCGAGGCATAGAGGTGGGAAACTGACACATGAGCTGGGACATGTCCATTAATTTTTTCAAAAATTTTTATTTAATTAATAAACCCTTCGTGAAACTTCATCCCGCCTGTGGATGAGGTTTCATGAAAAATGCGAAGGCCACCAAGATGCTTCACCTGGCCGCCAACATTAAGGTTGGACGGGCAGCATATTTAACAATTTTAATTACTTTCTTAATGGCCTTAATAGGCCTTTGACAGTTCAACGGGCGAGCGGCCAACTTGGCTGCGTGCCCACCAAACTGACAATCTAAATGACACCCAGTGACACTGGGATGCCTGCCCGATGTTATCGTGTGTCATCTTACACGTCAGCGAGCGGGCCCCACCCCTGCTCACCGACCAGGAAATTCTTCCCATAAAAACAGACTGTAAAACCTTCTATCGGTATGTAAAAAGGAAAAGATTAGCAAAAATAAATGTGGGCCTATTACAAGTGGAGTCATGAGAATTTGTAATGCGGTATAAGAAAATGGTAGAGAAACTAAACAAACACTTCATGGAGGAAAATACTAAAATAGCTCCCAGAAATAATGGAGCATCAAGGGTATCGTGTAAACGAGTAACTGCAAGATATTAATATTAGTTTAAACAAAGTACCAGAAAAGTTAATGGACTTAAAGTAGCTAAATCCCCTGGACCTAATGATCTACATCCCAGAGTGTTGAAAGAGGTGGCTGTAGAGATAATAGATGCATTAGTGGTCATCTTTCAAATTTCTATAGACTTTGGAATGGTTCCTACAGATTGGAAGATGGAAAATATAACCCCATTATCTAAGAAAGGAGGGAGGGAGAAAATAGACCTGTTAGCTTGGCATCAGTTGTAGGGAAAGTACTAGAATCTAAATTAAAGGATGTGATAGCAGGATACTTAGAAAATAATGGTAGGATTGGGCAGAGTCAACATGGATTCATGAAAGCTTTTTGAGGTTGTATCTAGCAATGTAGATAAGGGGGAAGTGGTGGATGTGATATATTTAGATTTTTAGAAAGCTTTTGATGAGGTCCCACACAATGGGCAGAATCTTGCATCCCATAGGCACGTGCCAGACTTGATCTGGAGTAAAATAGTACGCGATGATGTCAGGCAATGTCCCAACGCCATTGTGCACTCATGTGATATTTTGGTTGGCAGGCACATGCGTGAGTCGGCAACATGCCCGCTGACAATTAAGAGGCCTATTAAGGCCTTTAAGAAAGTAATTAAGTTATATTTTTCACCATCCATCCAACAGTTGGCGGGCGGGCAAATTGGTCAGGCAGCCTTTGCATTTTGTATAAAAACTCATCCATGGGTGGGATGAAGTTTCCAACAGGTTAATTTTTAAAAAAATTTTGAACATCACTTTTCATATGCCCCTGCTCATGTGACTGAGTCACATGTGGGGATATGTTTCCCTTATTTTTAAGATCTTTACTTCTGATTGTAAAATTCTTCAGCTCCCTGACACAGCTTTGTGCCTTCAGGGAGCTTTCAGTGCATGCTCCCTCGCGCATGTGCAGACTTTAGCACTCAAGCTCCTCCCAACCCCACCCCAGCAGCATTAAGGTTCTTACCACCTGCTTCACGCTGCCTGGCCGTTAATTGGCCAGCCAGCATGAAATCGTGGTTGGGGCTTGATCACGAGTGGCAGCCCATTTCCTGGCCACTCCCGGGCCCGCCGACCATGGCCGCGCGCCAAGTTCAAAATCCTGCCCAAGAGGTTAGTAAACAAAGTTACAGCATATAGAATTGGGGGAGCGGGGGTTGGAGGGAGGGGGTGGGGGTTGCGTGGATATACTGGCATGGATTGAGAACTGGTTAATGGACAGAAAACAAAGAGTAGGAATAAATGGGTCATTTGCAGGTTGGCAGGTTCGCAGTACTAGTGGGGCACTGCGAGGATCAGTGCTTGGGTGGGGGATTAAATTTAATGTTTCCAAGTTTGCAGAAAACTTGAAACTAGGTTTGAGTTGTGAGGAGGATGTAAAGATGCTTCAAGGGGATTTGGAGAGGCTAAGCTACTGGGCAAAAATTTGACAGAAGGAATAAAATGTGGAGAAATGTGAGATTATCCCCTTTCTTAGGAGAAACAGAAATACAGGGTATTTTTTAAATGCTGAGAGGCTGGGAAGTGCTGAACTTCAAACGGATTTGGGTGTCCTTATTCATGAGTCACTGAAAGCTAACATGCAGGTACAGCAAGTAATTCAGAATGCAAAGGGTATGATGGTCTTTATTACAACAGGATTTCGGTATAGGAGTAAAAATGTCTTACTGAAATTATTTAGACCCTTGGTGAGACTGTACCTGGAGTATTGCATACAATTGTTGGTCACCTTACCTAAGGAAAGATATACCTGCCATAGATGGAGTGCAATGAAGGCTCACCAAACTAATTCCTGGGATGGAGGGATTGTCCTATGAGGAAATATTAAGTAGACTGAGCTTTTATTCTCTGGGAGAGAATAATGAGGTTGGCAGGTTTGCAGTACTAGTGGGGCACTTTGAGGATCAGTGCCATCATTGCCAACCAATAAGAGGTGACCTCATTCAAACATACAAAATTCCTTCAGGGCTCTTCAGGGTATATGCAGGAAGGAAGGAAGAGACGCACAGTCAGTGAAGGAGATGTTTGCCTGAGTGAGACAGAGACCGAGTGAGTATATTTGGGAATTTGGTTCAAAGTTGGAATTCAGTGCATGGGGGAAAAGGATGTTTTAGGTAAGGTTTACTGCAAGAAGTAAAGTGTGCTGAGTGCGGAGTTCGGTGAAAAGCGGGGAGGAGGTTTTTTTTTCTTCGGCTCTTTTTCAGCCTCAAGCATTTGATTTCCACTTTTGTGCAGCAGGATGGAACAGGTAAACCTGTACTGGTATTATTAGTTTTATCAGTATTACTGCATTGTTTCATTAGTATTGTAAAGTTTACTAGCAGTGGCAAAACCTATTAGGAGGTGTAGGCTTTATTATTTATAATTTATTAATGAGCAATAATTAATTAATTAATACACATTGCAGATGGCAGGGCAGGTGATGTGCTGTGATTGCAGGATGTGGTATGATCCAGGGCAAACACATCTGTAGTGAGTGTTTACAGTTGTAGGAGCTTCGGCTCCGCGTTACTGAGCTGAAGGCCGAGCTGCAGACACTGCGGCATCTTGGGGAAGGGGAAAACTATCTGGACACTTTATTCTAGGAGGCAGTCACACCCCTTATGGAAGAGTCTTCTGATTTGGTCAGTGGTGAGGGACAGGAGGGTGTGACTGCAGGTGAGGGAGGTAGGGGGACCCAGAGGGCTGGAGTACAGGAGCCTCGGCCCTTGCAATTGCCCAACAGGTTTGAGGTTTTTTCAGCTTGTTTGGGTGAGAGTGGGGGCTACAGGGTGGATGAGCTTGCTGGCCATGGAACTGTGGTACAGGAAGCATTCCAGTGGGTGAAGTTACAAAGTATGCAGTGATAGTAGGGGACGGTATAGTCAGAGGGATTGACGCTGTTCTCTGCAGCAAAGATCGTGAATCCAGGCGTCTGTGTTGCCTGCCCAGTGCCAGGGTTCATGACATCTGTTTCAGGCTGGAGAGGAACTTGCAGTGGGAGGGAGAGGACCCTGTCGTCTTGGTCCATGTTGGTATCAATGACATAGGCAGGACAAAGAAGGAGGTTCTACATAGTCAGCATGAGGAGCTTGGCACCAAATTAAGAAGCAGACCCTCAAAGGTCATAATCTCTGGTTTATTACCTAAACCATGTGCAAATTGGCACAGGGAAATTGGATTAGGGAGGTGAATGCGTGGCTCAAATCCTGGTGTGGGAAAAGTGTGTTCCGGCTCATGGGGCACTGGCACCACAACTGGAGAAAGTGTGATGTGTACCGTTGGGAGGGCCTACACCCGAACTGTGCTGGGAGCTGCATAACTAGGGAAGTAGAGAGGGTTTTAAACTAAGTAGTGGGCACAAGGGATCACATTTGGGAAGATGTGGTAAATCAAAGAGCAGAGACAAAGCAAAAGAAAAAGGTATTATTACGGGAAATGAAAACCAGACTGTGACAGGAAGGGATAGAGAGTACAAATCTAACAGTAAGTCAAAGATGAGACTAGAGGTTATAAAATGAATAAAAGGATAAAACTAAAAGCTCTGGATCTGAATGCACAAAGCATTCAACACAAAGCAGACAAACTGAGAGCGTACATAGAAATAAATAAGTAAGATTTGATAGCCATTACAGAGATATGGCTGCAGGAGGACATGGATTGTTACCTGAATATTAAAGGGATGGACAGGAAGCGAGGAAAGGGCGGAGAGGTGGTTCTTTTTGTTAATGATGGTAGTAGCACAATAGAAAGAGCTGACCTAAGTTCAGGAAGCCAGGATATGAAATTGGTTTGGGTAGAGATGAAAAACGGTATAGGCAAGAAGTCACTTGTGGGAGTTATGTACAAACTCCCTAATAGAAACCATATGGTGGGATGGAGCAAAAGGGAAGAAATAATGAGAGCTTGTCACAAAGGCATGGCGGATAATCATAGGAGATTTTAATCCACATGTAGATAGTAAGAAAAAGTACAAGGGATGGTTGGTCACTCTTTCATCTATCCCTTTGGTGGAGGTAAGGCAGAGTTTGTGACAGAGAGGGAAAAAAATGGACAGGCGACATCTTTCTTCTGTTGTAGTTCTTTTTTGTGTGTCTGATTGCTGAAGGACGGTAGCAGGCAGCAGCTGTGAGCCTCTCTGCATTACTGTTAGCACCATCACCCTCTCCATCACCATAGACACCAAGAGCTCTACAGCCAGAGAGAAACAATATCAAATCATAGGGCAACAATCCCTGAAAGAAACACACAGATAAACACAACTAATCTACTCCCACTTCAGAAGATAAAAAAAGAAAATAAACCGGCAGGGTGAGAATGTGAGAGAAACAGTGTGGTCATTTACAGTGAGAGAGTGTGAGAGAAACAGTGTGGTCATTTACAGTGAGAGAGTGTGAGAGAAACAGTGTGGTCATTTACAGTGAGAGAGTGTGAGAGAAATAATACGGTCATTTACATTGAGAGAGTGTGAGAGCAACAGCGTGGTCATTTACAGTGAGAGAGTGTGAGAGAAACAGGGTGGTCATTTATGGGGGACAGTGTCAGAGAAACAGTGTGCCCATTTATTGGGAGAGAATGCAAGGAAAATAGTGGAATCATTTACAGGGAGAGAATGCGAGAGAAACAGTGTGGCTAGTTGTAGGGAGAGAGTGTGAGAGAAGCAGGGCCTTTAACAGTGACAGAGTGTGAGAAGAGTGAGAGACCATTAAAGAGCGTGAGAGGGAAAAAAATGCAGAGAACAGCTGATCAATGAATAGGGCTGGTGAGTATTTCTAGTCTTTAAAGTAAGATCTTTAGTTTGTGTTTCGATCTCTGGTCTTTTTTTTCTTTCTTTTGAAGATAGCTCATTAAGTATAAGATTGAAACTGGTGAGTATAAAAAATAATTATAATGAAGTATAAAGAGTGGGAATACGAGAGTAATTAATTAATAAATTATGATAGCGATGGCAGGACAGGTCATGTGTTGCTGCTGCTGGACACCAAGGTGATCCAGAGCATACACACCTATACCAAATGTTTGCAGCTCGAGAAACTTCAGATCTGAGTTAAGAAGCTGGAGTCCGAGCTGCAGACATTGCGCCACATCAGGGAGGGGGAAAGTTACCTGGACAGTTTGCTCCAGGAGGCAGTCACACCCCTCAGAATAAGTCATTCAAATTTGGTCTGTGATCAGGATGGTGTGACTGCAGGTGAAGCAGGTAGTGTTTGAGGAGCTACAGCCCCTGTAATTGTCCAACAGTTGCAAGGTTCTTGCAAGCTGTATGGATGTTGTCATGGGATGTGGGTGTCACTGGCTAGGTCAGCATTTATTGCCCTTGCTCAGAGGGCAGTTAAGAGTCAACCATATTGCTATGGGTCTGGAGTCACATGTAGGCCAGACGAGGTGAGGATGGCAGATTTCCTTCCCTTCCTTGGGAGGGTTTTTTTTACAACAATCAACAATGGTTTCATGGTCGTCATCAGACTTTTAATTCCAGATTTTTTTTATTGAATTCAAATTTCACCATCTGCTGTGGTGGGACTTAAACCTCGGTCCCCAGAGCATTACCCTGGTTCTCTGGAATATCAGTCCAGTGACAATACCACTATGCCATCACCTCCCCCAAGCAGAGAGGATGAGCGAACTGATCACAACACCGTGGTACAGGGAGCCATTCAAATGGGGAGAAAAAATAGGAGCATAGTAGTGGTAGGGGACAGAATAATTAGGGGGATAGAATACGGTTCTCTGCAGCCATGAGCATGAGTCCAAAAGGCTGAGTTGCCTGCTCGGTGCCAGGGTTAAGGACATCTCCTCAGGGCTGGAGAGGAATTTGGAGTGGGAGGGAAGGGATCCAGTTGTCGCCATCCATGTTGGTATCAATAACATTGATAGAACTGGAAAGAAGGTTCTGCTGAAAGAATTAGCTAGGACCTAAATTAAAAAGCAGAACCTCCAAGGTAGTAATCTCGGGATTGCTACCTGAGCCACGGATAAACTGGCATAGGGTAAATAAAGTCAAGGAGTTAAATGCATGGCTCAGAGTTTGGTGTCGGAGGAATGGGTTTCAGTTCATGGGGTACTGGCACTAGAACTGGGGTAGAAAGGAGCTGTTCCAGTGGGACGAGCTTCACTTGAACCATGCTGGGACCAGTATCCTGCTAAACCGAATAGCTCAGGCTATAGAAAGGGCTTTAAACTGAATAGAGGGGAGGAGGGTTCTGGAAGGGATACGTAGGCTTGCAAAGCAAAAGGACATGATAGCCTTGCAGGACAGCTATTAGGTAATGAGTGTGACAGGGAGGGATAGAGTGTATAAGCATTTAAAAAAGCAACAAATAGGGTCAAAGTGGGAAAAAATGGCAAAAAGGCAAAATTAATGGCCCTTTACTTGAATATATGTAGCACTCAAAACAAAATAAATGAATTAACGGCACAAATACAGGTTAATGGGTATCATCTTATGATCATTACAGAGACGTGGTTACAGGGAGATCAAAGCTGGGAACTAAATAGTCAAGGGTGTGAGACTTTTTTAAAAGACAGGCAAGAAGGAAAGGGTGGTGGGGTAGCTTTGTTAGTATGAGATGGAACGAGTACGGTAGCATGAAAGAATCTTGGATCAGAAGATGTAGGATCCATATAGGTGGAGGTAAGAAATAACAAGGGGAAGAAGACACTGGTGGGAGTAGTCTATAGGCCCCCTGACAGTATCTATACTGCAGGACAGAGAATAAATCAGGAGATAATGAGGGCACATAAAAAAGGCAGTACATTAAACATGTGTGACTAATCTTCGTGCAGGTTGGAAAAACAAATTGGCAGAGGTAGCCATGAGCAAGAATTCATAGAGTGTATTCGAGACAGTTTCTTAGAATAATATGTCGTGAATCCAACCAGGGATCAGGCTATTTTGGATCTGGTAATGTGTAATGAGGCGGGTTTAATAAATGATCCCAGAGTAAAGGATCCCCTAGGAAACAGTGACCATAATATGGTAGAATTTAGCATTCAGTTTAAGAGTGAGAAACTTGGGTCGGAAACAGCTGTGCTAAACTTTAAAAAGGGTCATTACAATGGAATGTGGGCAGAGTTGGCTGGAGTGGACTGGGAAAGGAGTTTAGCAGAAAAGATGGTTGATGAACAATAGTAGACATTTAAGAAAATAGTTCATGACTCACAACAAAGGTATATCCCGGTGAGAAAGAAGGATTGTAGGAAGGGGATAAACCAAGCAGCGTATCAAATTGAAAGAAAAAGCATACAATGTGGCAAAGAATAGTGGTAAGACAGAGGATTGGGAAAGTTTTAAAAACCAACAAAATATGACCAAAAAATAAAGAGGGGGAAAATAAACTTTGAGGGTAAACTAGCAAGTAATATAAAAATGGACAGTAAGAGCTTCTTTAAATATATAAAAAGGAAGAGAGAGGCTGAAGTGAACATAGGCCCCTTAGAGAATGAGGCTGGGGAAATAATAATGGGGAACCAGGAAATGGCAGAGGAGTTGAATAAATACTTTGCTTCAGTTTTCATGGTAGAGGATTCTAATAGCATTCCAAAAATACTAAATAATCAAGGGGAAAAAGTGGGGAGGAAGTAAGTTCAATAACCATCACTAGAGAAAAAGTATTAGGGAAACTAATGGGGCTAAAGGCCGATAAGACCCCTGCACCTGATGGGTTGCAACCTAGTATATTAAAGGAAGTTGTTTCAGAGATAGTGGATGCACTGGTGGTAATCTTCCAAGAATCTCTAGATTCTGGAAAAGTCCCAGAGGATTGGAGAATGACCAATGTAACACCCTTATTCAAAAAGGGAGGGAGACAAAAAACAGGTAACTATTGGCCAGTTAGCTTAACATCTGTCATTGGAAAAATGCTTGGGTCTTATAAAAAGGATGTAATAGCAGAGCATTTAGAAATACATAATCTAATCAATCAGAATCAGCATGGCTTCATGAAGGGGAACCATGCCTAACAAATTTATTAGAATTCTTTGAGGAGGTAACAAACAGGATGGATATAGGAGAACAAGTAGATGTAATATATTTGAATTTACAAAAGGTGTTTGATAAGGTACCACACATAAGGTTACTTAATAGGATAAGAGCCCACGGTGTTGGGGGTAGTACATTAGCGCGGATAGAAGATTGGATAATTAATAGAAGACAGAGAGTTGGGATGAGGGAGGCATTTTTGGGATGCCAACCTGTAACTAGTGGAATGCCACAGGGATCAGTGTCGGGACCTCAATTATTGACAATATATATAAATGACTTAGATGAGAGAAGTGAATGTACTAATCCAAGTTTGTGAATGACACAAAAATAGGTGGGAAGGTAAGTGGTGAGGATAACACAAGGAGTCTACAGAGGGATATAGACAGGTTGAGTGAGTGGGCAAAAACTTGGTAGATGGAATATAATATGGGAAAATGTGAGGTTATGCACTTTGACAGGAAGAATAAAAGTGCTGAATATTATTTAAATGGAGAAAGACTGCAGAAGGCTGCAGCACAGAGGGATTTGGGAGCCCTTGTGCATGAATCCCAAAAAGGCTAACAAACAAGTTCAACAGGTAATAAGGAAGGCAAATGTAATGTTGGCCTTTATTTCATAGGGAATGGAGTATAACAATAGGGGAGTCTTGCTAAAACTATACAAGGCACTAGTTAGACCACACTTAGAATACTGTGAACAATTTTGGCCCCCTTATCTAAGGAAACATATACTGGCATTGGAGGCAGTCCAGAGAAGGTTCACTAAGTTGATCCCGGGTATGGAGGGATTTTCTTATGAGGAGAGGTTGAGTAAGTTGGACCTATACTCATTGGAGTTTAGAAGAATAAGAGGAGACCTTATTGACACATATAAGATTCTTAGGGGGCTTGACAGGGTAGATGCTGAGAGGTTATTTCTCCTTGTGGGAGAGTCTAGGATCAGAGGGCATAATCTCAGAGTAAGGGGGCGCCTATTTAAAACAGAGATGAGGAGGAATTTCTTCTCTGAGGGTAGTGAATCTGTGGAATTGTTTACCACAGAGGGCTGTAGAAGTTGGGTTGTTAAGTATATTCAAGGCTGGGATAGACAGATTGTTAATCAGTAAGGGAATCAAGTTATGGGGAAAAGGCAGGAAAGTGGAGTTGAGGATTGTCAGATCAGCTACAATCTCATAGAATGGTGGAGCAGACTCAATGGGCCAAATGGCCTACTTCTGCTCCCCCACCGTACGGTCTTATGGACGGATGCACCATCCATGGTTAACTAGAAAGGTTAAATGTAGGATCAAACTTAAAGAAAAAGTATATAATTGTGCAAAGATAGGTTGATTGCTATAAGATTGGACAGAATATAAGGAACAACAAAGGATGACTAAAAGATTAAAAAGGAGGGAACTATTAGAGTATGAGAGAAAGCTAGCCCGAAATATAAAAAAACAGATGGCAAGAGTTCCTCTAAATATTTAATAAAGAAATGAGTTAACAAGGTGAGCCAACAGGTTGGTCCAATAGAAAGTGAGTATGGGGAATTGATAATGGGAAAAAAGGAACTGGCAGACGAATTGAACAGGTATTTTGCAAAGTCTTCACTGTAGAGGATATAGGTAATATCCCAGAAGCGGCTATAAGTCAGGAAATGGAAGATAGGGAAGAACTCAGGAAAATTACAATCGGCAGAGGAATGGTACTGAGTAAATTGTTGGAGCTGCGGGCTGACAAGCCTGATGGACTTCATCCTAGGGTTGGAAAAGAAGTGGCTAGCAAGAGTAGTTAATGCATTGGTTTTAATTTTCCAAAACATCCTAGATTCGGGGAAGATCCCATTTAGTTGGAAAATAGCAAATGTAGATCCATTATTCAAAAAGGGAGTCAGAAAGTAGGAGACTACATGCCAATTTGCTTAACATCTGTCACAGGGAAAGTGTTAGAAGCTATACCTGTAATCAGGCAAAATCAACATGGTTTTGTGAAAGTGAAATCATGTTTAACCAATTTATTGGAGTTCTTTGAAGGAATTACATATGCTATGGATAAAGGGGAACCGGTGGATGTACTGTACTTAAATTTCCAGAATTCATTTGATAAAGTGCCACACCAAAAGTTATTGTGGAAAATAAAAGTTCATGGTATAGGGGGTATCATATTGGCATGGATAGAAGATTGGCTGCCAACCAAAAGCAGAGAGTGCGCATAAATGGGTCTTTTTCAGGTTGGCAAGATGTAACGAGTGGTGTGCCACAGGGATCAGTGCTGGGACCTCAACTGTTTTCAATTTATATAAATGACTTGGATGAAGAGATGGATGGGATGGCTGCCAAATTTGCTGATGACACAAAGATAGGTAGGAAAGTAAATTGTGAAGAGGTCATAAGGAGGCTACAAAAAGATATAGATAGGTTAAGTGAGTGGGCAAAGATCTGGCAAATGGAGTGTAATGTGGGCAAATGTGAAATTGCCAATTTTGGCAGGGAGAATAGAATTATATTATCTAAATGGTGAGAGATTGCAGAGCTTCGAGATGCAGAGGGATCTGGGTGCCTTAGTGCATGAATCGCAAAAGGCCAGGATGCAGGTACAGCAAGTAATTAGAAAAGCGAATAGAATGTTATAATTTATTGCGAGGGGAATGGAATACAAAAGTTGGGAGGTTATGCTTCAGTTATACAGAGCACTAGTGAGACCACATATGGACTACTGTGTACAGTATTGGTCACCTTATTTAAGGAATGACGTAAACGCATTGGAAATAGTTCAGAGAAGGTTTACCAGACTAATACATTGAATGGATGGGATGTCTTTCAAGGAAAGGCTGGACAGGCTAGGCTTGTATCCACTGGAGTTTAGAAGAGTAAGAGTTAGCTTAATTGAAACATATAAGATCCTGAGGGAACTTGAGAGGATGGATGTGGAGAGGATGTTTCCTCTTGCGGGAGAATCTAGAACTAGGGGTCACTGTTTAAAAATAAGGGGTTGCCCATTAGGCGAAATTTTTTCACACAGAGGGTCGTGAATCTTTGGAACGCTTTTCCTGAAAAGGCGGTGGAAGCAGAGTTTTGAATATTTTTAAGGCAGAGGTGATTCTTGGTAAGCAAAGGGGTGATAGGTTATCAGCGGAAGGCAGAATGCAGATTTGAGTTTACTATCAGATCAGTCATGATCTTATTAAATGGCGGAGCAGGCTTGAGGGACTGAATGGCCTACTCCAACTCCTCTTTCACATGTTTGTATGTTTCCCCTGACTGGGGATCCTATAACCATGGGACACAATCTCAGAACAAGGGGCAGGCCATTTAGGACTGAGATGAGGAGAAATTTCTTCATTCAGAGGGTGGTGAATCTTTGGAACTCTGCCCTAGAGGCTGTGGAGGCTCAGTCGTTGAATATGTTCAAGACTGAGACCAATATATTTATATATCTGATAAACATCAAAGGATATGAGGATAGCACAGGAAAATAGTGTTGAAGTAAAAGATCAGCCATGATCTCATTGAATGGCAGAATGGGCTCAAAGGGCTGAATGGCGTACTCCTGCTCTTATTTCTTATTTTTTGTTCTTATATTATAATTTATTTTATTAATTTCTGTGATGGGAAATTTGGAAATCTAATGGCAAGAATAAAATCATTAATTTTTTGCAACATTCTCTATATTTCTAAAGGGTTCTGGTTTATTGGTATTGGCATTGATAGGATGTAATTGGTGGATTTTGTTAAAATTTTGAATAATTGCACACTATTTTATGCTTCAATGAGAACTCTGTTTTCTGCCAGCTAGTCAAACCTCTATCCATTCTTACATGTTACCCCTTACACGATGGACAGAATTTTCTGCCTACTGGGTAGGCGGGCCCGACCCAATCTCTGATGGGCGGGGAGCTGGAGAAGCGGGCCCCGCTGCCATTTTAAGTGGGCGGCCCAATTAAGACCCGCGCAGCATGACGCCCAGCAGGAAGCGCTATGTGCTTCCTATGCGGGCGGGGGGGGGGGGGGGTTCCCCAAATGTGAGAGTGTGCTCTTTCACGCATGTGCACGAAAGAGTGCACATCTCCCTGGGGCTAAGTGCTGCCTCAGGGAGATCGCTAACTGTTGTATACACGTTAAAAATAGAAAAAAAAACCTTAACATGTCTCCCTCATGTGACAATGTCACGTTTTTTTCACTAAAACTTTATTACACTTTTTTAAACCCTACATGAAACCTCATCCTGCCAGTGGATGAGGTTTCATGTTTTTTCAGAAGCCCACTGGGGCTCCTGGTTGCCCGCCAGCCTTAAGGTTGGACAGGCAAGTCCTTTCATTGTTTTAATGATCCTGTCAATGGCCTCAATTGGCCATTGACAGGTTGGTGGGCGCACAGCTGATTTTGCTGCGTCCCTGCCTTCCTGAAAATTTAAATGGGGTGGGATGATGTCGGGGGTTCCCCCCAATGTCATCCCGCATCATTTTGCACATTGGTGAGTGGGCCCTGCCCCCTGCTCACCAACAACAAAATTCAGCTCCATGAGCTTCTATTTTCCGCAATATACTTTGTTGTGGCACCTTATCAAATGCCTTCTGGATATCCAAGTATAGTACATCCACAGGCTCCCCTTTATGCAGACTTTGCAGATCACACCTTGGGCTTACCAGCCATCTGAGAACCTGTTGAACTGACGTGGAAGCAAGTCGTCCTCAATCCCAAGGGACTGCCTAAGAGAAGAGAAAGATGGTATAGAATGAAGGTACCAACTGCAATGGCTTATCTTACACAACTACAGTCTATATTCAACAGAATATATTGCTTTTGCTTGCATCTATTCTCAAATCCAAAGTTTTACAGGAGGAGTTTTAGTTTTATATTTAATTAATGATATTTTGCAAACTATTGTTCTTGTTTGGCCCCATGATTTTCTTATGATTTCTTGAGCCCAATAGACAGTTTCACACCTCACAATACTATCCTTATGAAGAAGACCTACATATAAACCAATTTCACTTTTACAGTAAGTATAATATAAAGTTCATTTAAGAAGATGCTTCATTCTAAAAGTTTGGACTTTCAAATAATCCCTGCCACCCTCCGCCTCTCCCATGAAGCACAACCGTGCAAGTGTTAAGGTGCATCAGTTCTCAACCACAGGGAATTGGAATTCTGTTTACAGATCTCAATGGACAATCCAAAGGCCCAGACTAAAGCTCTGGCAACACAGGTTCAAATCCTACAACAGCAGTTTATGGAATTCAAATTTAATTAATAAATCTGGAATATATATCTTGTCTCAGTATGGTGACCATGAAATTATCAGCAATTGTTTTAAAAATCCATTTGGTTCACTCATGTCCTTCAGGAAAGGAAATCAGCCATCCTTACCAGGTCTGGCCTACGTGTAACACCAGATCCACAGTAATGTGGGTGACTCTTAACTGCTCTCTGAAATTGCCTAGCAAGCCACTTAGTTCAAAGGCAATTAGGGATTGGCAACAAATGTTGGCCTTGCCAATGATGCTCACATCCCATGAAGAAATAAAAATACATTATGTTCATATTAGGAGTATATTTATCTGTAGATCATTATAATGCAGGAATAGAGAAATCAGCTTAATTGTTAGCAGAATATGTTTGTATAACAATTGTATAAATGAGCATATCTTGTTCACAAGGCCCTGCTAATACACATACTACAATTATTGTAAAGTACAACTTGATGACATACAATATTAAGTTATACTCCTTTTTCATATTGGTGCTTATATTGATGCTAATTGGGATTTGGTTTACAATATATTATTCTATCATATGGTGTCATGACCAAATCTACTGTCATTTTCCAGTCGGAGGTTATGTTTCAGGTATGTTTCAGGATGATGCAATGATGTTGCAACTGGGCATGAAGAAATAGATTTATCTGCAAGCAGCTCCTATAAGTTCAGGTTAAACCAGGGCCCATAGTTTATATAATCTTTTTGTAAGATTTTTTTTATTATTTATTCATTGATTCTCCCTGTGTCAGCATACATTGCAACTCATACCCTGATGAAGATGCTGTGATCGTGACAATAATAAAGCCCTCTGCAAATACCATTTGGAAGCATTCAGTAAGAGTATGTGAAAATAGACCAGAAAGATTTTCAAGCAACGTGTTGCCATCTGAGGCATGGTATTTTGAAACTTTACATTGCAGAGACCTCAGTCAACATCATTTTTAATATATTTCCAGCAGAAGATACTGTATTGTGATCAAAAGCAGGATTCCTGGTTAACTTCCTCAGTAATAGCTTTTGCTCAGTTGGTAGTACTCCAGGACTTGAACACAAAAATCAAGGCTGACACTCTAGTAAGGAGGGAATGCTTCACTGTTGGAGGTGCTGTCTTTCAGATGTTAAACTAAGGCACTCTAAGATGGCTGTGAAAGATCCCATGGCACTATTTCGAAGAAGAGGAGGGGAGGGCCAATATTTATCATTTATCAACATCACACAAAACAGTCTATCACTTTGGTGTGTGTAAACTGGCCACCGCTTTTCCAGCATTACAACAGTGACTGTACTTCATTGATTGTAAAGTGTTTTGAAACATCCAGTGGTTATGATAAGTGCAATACAAATGCAAGTACTACTTATTCTTTGTCTTCTCCCATAACCTAGAGCCAACTGTAGTATCCCTGCTGCCCCTCCAGCTGATGCCAGTTATCGCGGCAGAAACTAAGGAATGCAATTCTTCCTCAAGCCATTAAATGAGCCTCAGATCTCTATTTTAGAACTATGCCAATATAATTCATGGTCCTTGTAATTTAAAATGCTCAATATGATTTTCTACAAGAGAGGCATGCAGCTAATAGTCCTATGCAATACATTTTCCCATGATACAGTGCACTATAGACCCATCCGAAAGTCATAACTTGAATATAGAATAAGCGACATGATTGCAGAGGAAAGAATTTATTTTGACAGTAACATTCTGTAAACAAATCGAGATCCCAAGTGTGGCTGTTCAGAAGTAGAAATCAATCTGAAAGCTGTAGGCCATTGCATTTGACTAATCTTCAGTAATGTCTGAAAGATGATTTTACAATAGTGTGCTACCCTTATTAAAAGCAGGACTGCTGACTCACTGACCAAGTAAGTACATTGGAAAATCCTCACACGTTAATGTAATAGAATGTTGTAAGATTTTGATTATACTAATTTTTAGGGTTCTATATCAGTTTGAAGTAATATTTTAGGGTCTTGTTGTGGCCATTAAATAGTTCAGTTTGAATTTCTGTCTGCTGAGTAAGACAATTAAATCGTTAAAAGTAGGCTGAGAACAGTCACAGCAGCCTTTCCAGGTGTCAATTTGTCTGGTTCAAAACAGCCACCACATTTGTTTTAATTACACTATATAAAATTCAAGGCTTCTTTGTCAGCTTTAAATAATAAGCAAAAGGTTTGAACTTAGCAGCTTCAACTTAATATGACATCTTTATCTTTAAACAAAAACCATGTATTTTAATAGGTTTTAGCTTACTAAATAACTTCACCTATTAACCATATTTGTAGTACAGAACACCTATATTTTTAAAATGATTCTTTCCTGACATTATGCTAGGAATTATTACTAGCATTTGTTCTTAATTACCTTAGTATCTGTGGGAATGGGTTAACATGTTTTATGTATTTTATTTATAATAGTTTATCTTTTGATAAGAGGATGTAACTTGTACAACTGCTCTGTTTCTACAAGGATGTATCATTTGATAACTGAGTTGTAATCACTGGGGCCTAAATAAATACGAGATGGACAGAGGTGGGGTGATACCAGATGACTCTCATCATAAGTCAATGAAAAGAGGTAATTAATAAGGGATGAGGATCAGTCAGAATTAGGTGTAAAAGTTGAAAACTCAGATGCCTTCACAGACACATTTTACCATTGTGTTTGTGCTATAATTCTTCTGAGACACAGTTTGATATCACTTCAGAAACAGAAGAAGAAAGACATCATCTGTCCTGTGCTGGCAGCATTCAAGAAATCATAGGGCCTTGAAGGATAAGGAACTTCCAGGCTGTCTTATGCCTTTGTTAAGTATATATAGCATCTGGCTTAATGAATTCTACTTGATTCATAAAAACTGGTCGTTCATACCTTGTTAGGTCAGGCACAACTGAGGAACCCATTGTTGTAAATTAAGAATTTGGATCCTAGATATTTTACATAAAAGGGTTTTATACCCCAACACCCCCGAAAAATGTAGAGTATTACACCCCTGCGATTCTGTTATTGTCACCTTAGATGAGTTTATTCTTCAGATAGATTGATTGAGACTACTGGAGGCAAGGCTGTTGGTAAGCTTTACCTTTCATTGAACATCCTACTAACCATATACATTACAAGGCTTAGCACAAGGCTTCACATAGAACTATCTCTCAGCGTACTCTTTTGTCATGTGATCTTTCATTACTGATGATACAGACTGCACTTTTACATATTTAGCATTAACGCTTTATGCTATATCTCCCCCAGCCCTCACCAAATCTCTGATTCTATTAAATATGTTATTTACATCATCCCGCATCTCCCACTGAAGTCTTTGCCTTCATCCCTTGTTCACAGAGATAAGCATTGTGGTGGTTTCACCAATTTTCCCAACCTTGTTCTCAGCAACCTCAGGGGTTACATAGGATTCATGCTCTGTGTGTTCTCTCTTGAACCTGGTAGAGTAAAATATGAATCTTCAGAGACTACTGACGCTCTGTTCAGATTGTATTCTTGGTCATCTGGATAGTTGGTTAATTCCATTGATGGTGGTCTTCTTGTCAATATGAATGTGCTTCTGTTTCTATTCCGCTTTCAGTCTCTACGAGATAAGATCACGGATGTAGTGTTTTTTTCCAAAATTTGACCTTTGCGATTCTGATCACAAGTCCAGACTGATTTGCCTGGTTGGAGTTCTGGTAAATCCTGCACTCTACAGTGTTGATTGTAGTTTCTGGTTTGATTTGCATTATACTCATCCTCCTTCTCCCTTACTTCCTCTATATCCGCTGCTTTGAGACATAGAATAACCATGTGTGGAAGCACAAGAATTTAAGTGTGTAGTCATCTTCCTATGAGAAGTTCTAATGGAACCAAACCTATTCTAGAGTGGTGTGGAATTGTAGCTCAACAGCACCAAACTGATATTGTCATTTTTCTTCAACAAAGCCTTCACCATTCTTACTCCTTTTTCGGCCTCTCCATTAGCTTGTGGGTACCTGGGCGAACTAGTCATGTGGGCAAATCCAAAGTCTTCAATGAATTGCTTAAAACATTCATTTGCAAACTGTGGGCCATTGTCTGAAATGACTAGATGTGGAATGCCATATGTGGCAAAAGTTTTTTTTTGTGATTTTATGACTGCTTCTGAAGTTGGAACATGAAGACGTTTAACCTCAATCAATCTGGAGTAATAGCCAACAGCCATGAGGAATTTCTTCTCCTTGAGCTCAAAAAGATTGATTCCAAGATGTTCCCATGGTCTGGGCGGGAATAAGGACACATCAACTGTCCCTTTTGCCCCGGGAATGGATTGCACAGATGATGTAGCTCAAAATGATTTCCTGTAATGATTTTGAGATCCCTGACCACTAAACAGAATTGCGCACTGTGGTACGTCACCTTGTAATGTCCAGGTGTCCCTGGTATATTTTCTGAAGGATTTCGAGTCTAAGGACACTTGGTATAGCCAATCTTTCATTATAAATCAGGTCATCCATGGCACAAATGTCTTAAAAACAAAAAACTGTGGATGCTGGAAATCCAAAACAAAAACAGAATTACCTGGAAAAACTCAGCAGGTCTGGCAGCATCGGCGGAGAAGAAAAGAGTTGACGTTTCGAGTCCTCATGATCCTTCAGCAGAACTAGGTGAATCCAAGGAGAGGGGTGAAATATAAGCTGGTTTAAGGTGGGGGTTGGGGGGGGGGTGGTGGGGGTGGGGGGAGGGTGTTGGGTGGGGGGGGAGAGAAATGGAGGGGGAGTGTGGTTGTAGGGACAAGCAAGCAGTGATAGGAGCAGATCATCAAAAGATGTCAGAGACAAAAGAACAAAAGAACACAGAGGTGTTGAAGTTGGTGATATTATCTAAATGAATGTGCTAATTAAGAATGGATGGTAGGACACTCAAGGTATAGCTCTAGTGGAGGTGGGGGGAGCATAAAAGATATAAAAATATTTAAAAATAATGGAAATAGGTGGGAAAAGAAAAATCTATATAAATTATTGGAAAAAACAAAAGGAAGGGGGAAGAAACAGAAAGGGAATGGGGATGGAGGAGGGAGTTCAAGATCTAAAGTTGTTGAATTCAATATTCAGTCTAGAAGGCTGTAAAGTGCCTAGTCGGAAGATGAGGTGCTGTTCCTCCACTTTGCGTTGGGCTTCACAGAAACAATGCAGCAAGCCAAGGACAGACATGTGGGCAAGAGAGCAGGGTGGAGTGTTAAAATGGCAAGCAACAGGGAGGTTTGGGTCATTCTTGTGGACAGACCGCAGGTGTTCTACAAAGCGGTCGCCCAGTTTACGTTTGGTCTCTCGAATGTAGAGGAGACCGCATTGGGAGCAACGAATACAGTAGACTAAGTTGGGGGAAATGCAAGTGAAATGCTGCTTCACTTGAAAGGAGTGTTTGGGCCCTTGGATGGTGAGGAGAGAGGAAGTGAAGGGGCAGGTGTTACATCTTTTGCGTGGGCATGGGGAGGTGCCATAGGTGGGGGTTGAGGAGTAGGGGGTGATGGAGAAGTGGACCAGTGTATCCCGGAGGGATCAATCCCTATGTAATGCCAACAAGGGTGGGGTGGGGGGTGAAGGGAAGATGTGTTCGGTGGTAGCATCATGCTGGAGTTGGCGGAAATGGCGGAGGATGATCCTTTGAATGCGAAAGCTGTTGGGGTGATAAGTGAGGACAAGGGGGACCCTATCATGTTTCTGGGAGGGAGGAGAAGGCATGAGGGTGGATGTGCGGGAGATGGGCCAGACACGGTTGAGGGCCCTGTCAACGACCGTGGGTGGAAAACTTCGGTCCCCCACAGCTACTTCGACTACAGCTCCTCACACCCCGCTTCCTGTAAGGACTCCATCCCATTCTCTCAGTTCCTTCGCCTCCGTCGCATCTGTTCCGATGATGCTACCTTCAAAAACGGTTCCTCTGACATGTCCTCCTTCTTCCTTAACTGAGGTTTTCCACCCACGGTCATTGACAGGGCTCTCAACCCTGTCCTGCCCGTCTCCCGCGCATCTGCCCTCACGCCTTCTCCTCCCTCCCAGAAACATGATAAGGTCCCCCTTGTCCTCATTTATCACCCCAACAGCCTCCGCATTCAAAGGATCATCCTCCGCCAACTCCAGCATGGTGCTACCACCAAACACATCTTCCCTTCACCGCCCCCCTGTCGGCATTCCGTAGGAATTGTTCCCTCTGGGACACCCTGGTCCACTCCTCCATCACCCCCTACTCCTCAACCCCCACCTATGGCACCTCCCCATGCCTACGCAAAAGATGTAACACCTGCCCCTTCACTTCCTCTCTCCTCACCGTCCAAGGGCCCAAACACTCCTTTCAAGTGAAGCAGCATTTCACTTGCATTTCCCCCAACTTAGTCTACTGTATTCGTTGCTCCCAATGCGGTCTCCTCTACATTGGAGAGATCAAACGAAACTGGGCGACCGCTTTGCAGAACACCTGCGGTCTGTCCGCAAGAATGACCCAAACCTCCCTGTTGCTTGCCATTTTAACACTCCACCCTGCTCTCTTGCCCACATGTCTGTCCTTGGCTTGCTGCATTGTTCGTGTGATGCCCAACGCAAAGCACCTCATCTTCCGACTAGGCATTTTACAGCCTTCCAGACTGAATATTGAATTCAACAACTTTAGATCTTGAACTCTCTCCTCCATTCCCACCCCCTTTCTGTTTCTTCCCCCTTCCTTTTGTTTTTTCCAATAATTTATATAGATTTTTCTTTTCCCACCTATTTCCATTATTTTTAAATATTTTTAAATCTTTTACGCTCCCCCCACCCCCACTAGAGCTATACCTTGAGTGCCCTACCATCCATTCTTAACTAGCACATTCGTTTAGATAATATCACCAACTTCAACACCTATGTTCTTTTGTTCTTTTGTCTCTGACATCTTTTGATGATCTGCTCCCATCACTGCTTGCTTGTCCCTACAACCACACCAACCCCCTCCACTTCTCTCCCCCCACCCAACCCCTCACCCCCCATCCCCCCTCCCCCAGCTTATATTTCACCCCACTCCTTGGATTCACCTAGTTCTGTTGAAGGGTCATGAGGACTCGAAATGTCAACTCTTTTCTTCTCCGCTGATGCTGCCAGACCTGCTGAGTTTTTCCAGGTAATTCTGTTTTTGCACAAATGTCTTTGTTGTTCGAAGTATTGCTGTAGGATGAGGTTATTAGGAACATTTTCTGGCCTGCCATTTTTGCAGTACTTTCGTATTTTAACACATTCTTCATCTCCTTTTTGAGCCTTTTGAATTTCATTTAGCCTGTGTTGTTGCTGGTAGAAATTTTGTAGTCAATGGCATATAGGATTCTATATCTTCAATGATACTTATGTCCTCTTGTTCAGGCTTTTCAACAGGAATTTGTGGTAATACATCTGCTGTTGCTTGTTGTTTTCCTTAGACATATTCAGCTTTGGCATCAAATCTCATGAATCTCAACTAGAATCTCTGGATTCTTGGCGACATTTTTGCTAACTCTTTAGTATTTAATAATGTAGCCAATGGCTTGTGGTCTGTCTCAATGGTAAACTTTAAGTCTAAGACAAAGTTGGCAAACTCCTCACAAGCCCATGTAGCTGCTAATGTCTCTTTTTCAATACAGTGTACCTTTGTTCTGTTTCAGTCAATGATCAAGATGCGTAGTATTCGAATCTGTTTCCCATCTCTCTGGATTTGAATGAGTATTGCTCCAAAGCTAGTTGTTGAAGCATCTGCAGCAACTATTGTGGGCAGTTCCAGGTCATTTTGCACCATTATGTCAGTGAAATGAGCATCGGTTTTATCTTTAGGACTGAAACTTACTGATGTTCTTTCCCACACCATACTTTGTCTTGCCTAAGCAATTTATCACAGTGGTTTATTTACATGTGCCAGATTAGATAGGAACTTCCCTACTTGATTGACCATCCCCATGAAGCTCTGTAATGTTGCAAGGTGGTGGAAAATCTTTAATTGCCTTGGTCATAGAGTCATAGAGTTATACAGTACAGAAACAGGCCCTTCGGCCCATCATGTCCATGCTGGCCATCAAGCACCTATCTATTCTAATCCCATTTTCCAGCGCTTGGCCTGTAGCCCTGTATGCTATGGCATTTAAGTAGTCATTGAAATACTTCTTAAACGTTGTGAGGGTTCCTGCCTCTACCACCCCTTTGGGCTTTTGGGGATCAGCCCTGATGCCTGATACTTGAATGATGTCTCCCAGAAATTTAATAGTTGGTTGTGAGAACTTACATTTATTATTGAGAGTCAGTCCTGCTTCTTGAAAACATTATAACACTGCACTCACTCTTGCACCACGCACCAATGTAGTGGACCCCTGGGTCAGGATGTCACCCATGTGGCATGTGACCTCTTCTGATCCTTCTAAAGTGCCTGTCGTCGTCTTCTGAAAAATCTATGGTGCCGATGTAATTCCAAAGGGTAGCCGATTGAAGCATTATCTTCCAAATGGTGTGATAAGTGTTGTCAATAATTTGGATTCCTCATCCAAAGGTAATTGCCAGAAACCAGTGTTTTTAATCCAGTTTTGAAAAATTTTGCTTTTTGCTAGCTTTTCCAGACCCACATCCACAAGTACAATTGGGTATATCTCCCTTCAACTGCTTTGTTTAACTGCATGAGGTGAATCAAATTCGTTTTGAGCCCTTTGGTTTCAGTACTGCAACTATACCTGAACACCTTGTAGGTTTGGTTGCAGGTGGGAT
Source organism: Carcharodon carcharias (assembly GCF_017639515.1). Classification (NCBI taxonomy): domain Eukaryota; kingdom Metazoa; phylum Chordata; class Chondrichthyes; order Lamniformes; family Lamnidae; genus Carcharodon; species Carcharodon carcharias. Next base: position 66,153,363 of record NC_054469.1, on the reverse strand, counting down.
GACTCCCTGGTGCAGCATTGAGCCAATTTCTCGCTTCACCTTCTGAAAAAGTGAGAATGGAACTTTCCTTGGGGTGAACAAGCACACTGATTTTGTATCTGGCCTCAAAGTGTTGTGATAAGCTGTTTTCAGCTTCCCCAGACCTCTAAATAAGTTTGGAAATTCTGTCCTGAATTCTTTTGGTATGTCTTGGCTTCCCAATTTGTCTACTTTATAGATAGGTTGTAGATCTGAACATGCTTTTTGGCTTAACAGTGAATAATCTTAGTTTTGGATCACATACAAAGTTTCCATGTTTTCTCTTCCTTTGTACTGAAGTTTAGCTATCAACTGTCCCTTGACCTGCAGTTGAATGTCTCCTGGACCGTGGAGTTGTATGGCTGATGGCTGGATGGAATCTTACTTTAGTCACTGTTCTGTGTCTGAAAGAACTGAAATTCCAGCTTCAATGTCTAATTTTCATTTGTTTTATATCCATTGACCATAATGTCTGTGCTCCAATAGTTCCCATTAGATCCTGTAATTTCTCTCATTAGTGGCACTTCATTCTCCTTTTCATCTTCAATTTCCTGAACACTACATTTTTAATTGGTTTCTTCTAGGCTTTCTGTATTAGGAGCTATTTGCTGTGGCATACAGATTTAAAATGTCCTCTCCTCTTGAAGAAATGGCAGTCCGTGGGGCCTTCTTTGCACCAGTGCAGCCTTTTCCCATCACAGTAAGAACACTAAGTAATGACAGCTACTGCACCCTCTTTTCTCTTTTTTCCTGTTTTGAGTAGGTGCACTGCTACTTCTGTGTCCTACAAATTGCACTGTATCAGTTGTTTTTACCCCATGAGATCTCTTTGTTGCCTCGAATAAATACACCCGTTTGCTTTCTCACTTCTAACCGCCTTGTTATCTACACAGCCTGCAATAGCATCAAATTGTCCATCAACTAATGCAGAATATCTAATAAAGTCTCCGCTAAGACTTTTACAACAATGCAACCCTGAATTAATTTGTCTTTCCATATTCACAATTCCCAGCTATCCAATATAAATTGTTAATGAAGGTCTTTGTGTATGTCTTTTGAACTTTGTCTTTTCTATAATGGTGATCCTTCTAAGGCTGAAAGTGTGTCAATGGCTTTTATAACCTTTTCATATGTCGCTGTCTCTTTGTTATGCCCTGTCTGGCCATTATGTTATCTGCACTACTGCCTATGGCATCGAGAAGGGTATTGACCCGTTCCTTGCTAAACTTCTCTGCTAGTTCTGGAGCAGTTCCATGCCTGGTAAACCTATGACTCCAGTTCTCAGCTTGATCTAGGAACGTGGTTAAAGCACTCTGGTAATGGTAAGATTTTATCCATGTTTTCTCTTAATTCTAGCCTTTCTTTGGGTTCTGTTGGCATTTTTTCTGTGCTGCCCTTGTCCCCATGGCCATTTCTCTTGCTGCTTCTTCCAGTTACTAGCTCTTTATTTGGTGTTTTTTTCTGCCATGTTTTCTGCTTTCACCATCTGTTATCATTGTTATGGGTCTTAGGTTGAGGTTATCCTTGATCAGGATTGATAGGGACTGCTAGAGGCAAGGCTGTTGGCAAACTTTATCTCAAATTGAACATTCTACTAACAACATACAGTACAAGGCTTAGCATGAGGCTTCACATTGAACTATCTCTCAGGACACTCTGTCATGTGATCTTACTTCACTGATGATGTAGACTGTCTATTTACATATTTAACATTAACCCTTTATACTACAGTGATTACCTGCTGTGTCTGAACTTTGGCTCTGTGGTGAAAATGACAATACTTTTCTCTACAATTGGTATTTACAAATAATGGGCGCACAAATAGAGGCAGCACACTAGCAAAAGCGCATAACAGATTGTGAAAGGACATGGGGAAGCCAAGGTTTGGCAATTAGATTCATTATTTAGAATTTTTTAAAGCTTATAACCTAAATTACATTTTTATATTCTGTACAGCTTAAGTTGGTTAAAGTTTAAAAGGATACAGTAGTACTTGTAAAACATATGTGAATCATACAGGATGTGGCAACTCCTGGGTAGTTTGAGTACCCGCAGGCATTCAACTTGCAGCAGCATCTCCAGTTCCATTCATTCAAACTCAAAGTTACTGAAATACAAACAGAAAATGCTGGAAATGCTCAGCAGTTCAAGCAGCATTCCTGGAGAGAAAAGCAGAGTTAACAGACTGAATCCTTTGGATTTTGTAAATTTTTGGTAGCCAGGTAGTCGTTTTGGGGTCCTGACCCCAACAGCTCGTCCTCTAGGGTTTGTCTTTGCTAATCTTTTTCTCTCCACATATTTATAGAAGCTTTTGCAGTGAAGTTTTATGTTCCTTGCAAGTTTACTCTCATATTCCATTTTCCCCTTCTTGATCAATCTTATTGTTCACTTTTGTTGTATTCTAAGTTGTTCCTAATCCTCAGGCTTTCTGCTTTTTCTGGCAATTTTATGTGTCTCCTTTTTGGATCTAATACTTTCACTAATTTCTTTTGTAAGCCATGGTTGAACTACCTTTCCTGTTTTATTTTTGCACCAGGCAGGAATGAATAAGTGTTGTAATTCATGCATTTTTCCTTAAATATTAGTCATTACCTATACCATGTCAACCCTTTTAGGAAGGCTCCCCAACTTGCGCCTCATACCCTTGTAGTTCCCTTTATTTAGATTCAGGACCCTAGTTTTGGTTTCAACATCTTCACTTTCCATCCTAAAGAACAATTCTATCATTTTATGGTCGCTCTTCTCCAAGATTGTTAATTAATCCTTTCTTATTGCACAATACCCAGTCTAGGATAGCCTGCTCTCTAGTTGGGTCCTCAGCATATTGGTCTAAAAAACTATCATGTACACACCAGGAAATCCACAGTATTATTGCTAGTTTGGTTTGTCCAATCCGTATTAGATTAAAGTCAGCCATGATTACAATTGTACTCTTATTACATGTGTCTCTAGTTTCCTGCTTAATGCCTTCCCTTACATCTCCATTACTGTTTGGGGGCCTATATGCAACCCCCGCCAATGTTTTCTGCCCTTGGTGTTTCTTATCTCCACCCAAACAGATTCCACATCGTGATTTTCTGAGTCAATGTCCTTCCTCACTATTGCATTGATTTCCTCTTTTACTAACAATGCTACTCCACCTCCTTTCCCTATTTGTCTGTCCTTCCTAAATATTGAATACCCTGGATGTTCAGTTCCCATCTTTGGTCACCCTACAGCCATGTCTCTATAATTGCAACTATATCATAACCGTTTATATCTATTTGCGCTGTTAATTCACCAACCTTATAGCGAATGTTCTGTGCATTAAGATACAATGCCTTTAGACTTGCCTTTTTAACCTTGTTAGTCATCTTAGCTTTATTTTGCACTATGACCCCATTTGTTTCTTGCCCTTGTTTTTTCTGTCTTCCACTTTTGCTTCTTACTTTTCTGGCTTTCATTTCTAACCTTGTTTTCCCCTCCTCTGTCTCCCTGCACAGCTTACCATCCCCCTGCCGTTCTAGTTTAAACCCTCCCCAACCACACTAGCAAGCACCCGCCCCCCCCGAGGACATTGGTCCCGGTCCTGCCGAGGTGCAACCAGTCCTGTTTTTACTGGTCCCACCTTCCCCAGAACTGGTTCCAATGTCCCAGGAATCTGAATCCCTCCCCACTACACCATTTCTTCAGCCATGTATTCATCTGATATATCCTGTTATTTCTACTCTCGGTAGCACGTGGCATCCTGAGATTACTACCTTTGAGGTCCTACCTTGTAATTTACATTCTAACTTTCAGCTTGTAGGAGCTCATCCATTTTTTTTACCTATGCCATTGGTACCAATATGTATCACGACCACTGGCAGTTCACTCTTCCCCTTCAGAATGCCCTGCAGCCTCTCCAAGACATCCTTGACCCTGGCACCAGGGAGGCAACATACCATTCTGGAGTCTCTTTTGCAGCCACAGAAATACCTGTCTGTTCCCCTTACTATCGATCCTCCTATCACTATAGCCCTGTCACTCTTCTTTCTCCCTCTTGTGCAGGAGAGCCACCTGTGGTGCCATGGATTTGGCTCCTGTTGCTTTCCCCTGAGAAGTCGTTACCACCCCCAACAGTATCCAAAACAGTATATCTGTTAGAGAGGAGGCAGACACAGGGGACTCCTGCACTACCTGCCTTCCTCTACTCTGCCTGGTGGTCACCCATCCCCTTTCCACCTGTTCAGTCTTTACCTGCGGTGTGACCACCTCACTGAATGTGCTGTCCCCTATAATCTCAACATTGCAGATGCTCCACAGTGAAACCACGCACAACTCCAGCTCTGGACACACTTCCTGCATACATGGTCGCCTAGGGCACTGGAAGTGTCCATGATTTGCACATAGTGCAGGAGGAGCATATCATGGATGCGAGTGCTGCTGCCATATCTTCCCTTTAGATAAAGCTTGTTAGTTACTCCCTTTAAAGAATACTAATTATGCTAGGGGCCTTATTCCATGCCAAACACTCCCACTACTGTCCAAAGTCCTCACCTTATTTTGTTTAAGCTAATGAACTGCAGCAGTTTAATTAGTAGAAAAAGTAGAAGTGGAAGTACTCACCTGACCCTATTTACCATTCCACTGTCTCCTTTGCGTCACCACTTTTTGAATCATGACATCCTCGGACCGCTTTCAGCCCTGAGTCCAGCCAGCAGTCTTTTAAAATCTCCGGTCTGACTCTCAGCTCCTACTCTTTTTAAATCTCTGACCCGACTCTCAGCTGCTGCTCTTATTAAATTTCCGCCTATCTCTTCTCAATGTATAGAAGGGAGAGCCAACTGAGCTTACAAGTTCAGCTGTGTCCCAGAGAGTGGTGAGTACAACACTGGACACCAACGTGAACATTCAGTAATGAGTGAACAAAAAAAACCATCATTGTTCCATCCGCAATGAAGAAATGCCCCTAACTCCCTTGTAAACGTCAATGTGTGCCAATCATGAGGTGTACCAGTACATTTAGCTCTCTGACTAAGCTAGTCCCAACAAGTAATAATAATGCAGACATGAATAAAATAAAACCAATGCAATGTGAAATATTTAAGTGAAATTTAAATTTGAAAAACACCCATGCTTTTGTGCTCTCGATAAGTCTTGTGTTCATGGCATTGGATTTGGGCAGGAAAGTTGTGGTCGTAATGAAGAGCCTCCCTGTTTGTTCAGGAGCCTCTTTTATAGTCCACTCATCCTGCTGCAATGAAAAGTTTTCCCCATTGCATGATCAGAAGTGTTGACACTTGTAATTTTAATTGTAATTGCGTGGGAAGCAGCAAAAAGCAAGACAGCAGAAATGGCGCCCACTTCCTGTTCCACTGTTGGGATTTTTTTTTTCATTCAGGGGATCTGGGCGTCACTGGCTGGGCCAGTATTTATTGCCCAACCGTAGTTGCCCTTGAGAAGGTGGTGGTGAACTGTCTTCTTGAACTGCTGCAGTCCATGTGGTGTAGGTACATCTACAGTGCTGTTAGGGAGGGAGTTCCACGATTTTGACCCAGTGACAGTGAGGGAATGGTGATATATTTCCAAGTCAGAATGGTGAGTGACTTGGAGTGGAACTTCCAGATGGTCGTGTTCCCATCTATCTGCTACCCTTGTCCTTCTAGATGGTAATGGTCATGGGTTTGGAAGGTGCTGTCTAAGGTTCCACCCACTGGCTTTGTACCTATCTCCTCTGGAACCATCAAAGTGTGCCAAACATTGGGTGTGCCATGACCGTTAGCTCTCATAGCATGACATGCCCCAAAAATGATCAATAAGTACACATGAAAAGTATTGTGCATCTATGTACAAATACTAAATAGATGTTTAAATCACCCATGCCACCTTTGTGTTCATAGGCCTGTGAAAGGTCTGAAGGAGGTGTCAGTTATTCAGGAATTTTGCCCAGTTTCTTTAAGGCCGGTTTGTCTCTCGCTTTCCCCCCCCCCAATAAAAATACATTTTAAACCTGAGCCCACAAAACAAAAAAACATCAGTCTTGTTATTGTTAATAAAATATAAGAGCCCTGGTTCTATGTAACATCCCAACTACTTGTCTTTGGATCTTTTGAATGTAAGGGAAGGGGCAGCACTCCATACTCTGGGGATTGCCCAGCAATTGCCTGGGAAGTTCAAACTTCCATTGGACAATTGCCCTGCAATTGGAACCATCCAAAAGTAGATTTAAATCACAAACTTTGGATGGTTCCGACTCTCTTCCAGTAATAGTTACTCAGGGAAAGTTAGAATAATTAAAACCACTTGTATAACTCCTGGCTAACTATAGGACTGACCCCCCCACCCCCCCAACCCCCGCATAGGACTCCCCCATCCCTCTGACCCCAACAGTACCTCCCTAAACACCTGACCAACTCCCCAACCACCCAACCGCCACACCCCCACTGACCACCCGACCCGCCCACCACTGAACACCCCAATGACTGACTGACCCTCTCCAACCACCCAGCCCCCCAACACCGATCACCCAGCTCCCCCCGCCACTGACTGACCGACCCCCCTGATTGACCCCAAACCCCCAGTGACCAAACAATCCTCACCTTTCCGACCTTCGCACTGACTAACCCCCTACCATCCTACCCATTTACCTTACAAACTTACCTTCTCTGTAGCTTCTGAAAGTGGCTGGACTTTCAAATTTACCTGCTATACGGCGGCTAGTGTCATAAAAAAGGGGACGTGGCTTCGTCACTGCCGACTGTCCAGCCTTCGACTGAAGGTCTCAGGAGCGTGTGTCCCTACACAGTTCTCGTCCAGCCTGAGTCGGGAGGTCAGGCGAGAAAGGAGCAACTGAATTTCCAGGTAAATAACAAACCGACTCTCATTTCCACTCCACGGATATTCAGGCCCATAGTGTTTTAATTTTTGTCTTTCTACCACTAGGTCTAGGTGCAACCCCGACATCAGCAGCTGAGGTGGAGGCAATCACCTCACTGTGATGCCCTGTTATCTTCGATGCCTATCGTGGGCATCGTCTAGAGTTGTTGGGTCTTGAGGGCTCCAGCCATTCGAGGTGTCTTGCACTGCTGCAGCGACGTGCCCCTTGGTCTTGCCTGCTGAAGCTGTTGGGGCCAACGGTGGAGGAGATGAGGGTGTCCTGAGGTGAAGGCCCCAGAGCAGCTGTCACACGTTTCCTCCTCCATCTTGGTGTGTAAAGGCATGTCCCTTTACACTGGATGGAAGGGGGCATCTGGAGGGGGAGTCCAGGTGCCTCGTCCCCCTCTCACCTAGCCACTGCTGCATTGAGCCCATGGTCTGAGTGATGGAATGCAGGTGTATATGGATTGAATGATCGATCTGGCTCTTGTTGATAATTGCCACCCTCTCCATGGATGAAACCACGTGCTCAAATGCCCGCGACATGGCGGAACTCATGGCTAGCATGGATACCTCCATATCCCACACAAAGCTGCCCATCATCCCTGGCATCTACACCACATTTTTCCCTAAACTGCTGCTTGTTCAGAGGGCATCCTGTGGCTATGACCAAATGCCAATCATCAGGTTGGGGCTCAGAAGGGACCTGATCCCCAGCACTCCTCTGATCACCCGGGGACCTGGCTGACACAGCCTCCCTCTGCTGCTGGGACGTGTATTGCTCACAAGATTTTGCTCACCAATCTAAATGCAAACCCTCCGCAGACTGTGTTGGTGTAGCTGTGCTGGTGGAGGTTGCTGATGAAGCAGGTGACAGTGCATCATTTGGGGCACTAGCTTCATTGTTCCCAGAGGTGGATTCTTCTGGTTTCTGCTGTGGCCTAGTCCTTGAATAGAGATGGACCAGTAGTTGAGAACAAACAGAATCACATTAACAGTCATCACAATTTGAGCATGTCACTTTTTGTGCCCATATGTCACCACCAGGATGGCTGCCTCTTCCTCCTGACACCTAGCAGGTCCAGCCTCACCATGTGCAATAGGTCTCCCATCCTCTTCCCCAGCGATCTCTATCTCCTCTTCCTCAGTGCCTGCGAGGAGCCTGAGGCCTGGCACTTCTCCTCTTGTGTACCTCTTCTCATGGTTATTGTGAGTCTGTTTGTCCTGCATTATAAAGTGCAGTTACTGACATGTCAAATGACAACTAACCCCCTTGTCTGCATGAATCCTCTCACACATATGGTCCTGTCATTCACACCTTGCATCTGAATGCACATAAAAGTCAAACTTCCCCCCATTTTGGTTTCAATTGCCATGCAGCACGAGGGCTGATCACCCAGTCACTCTTGTGACATAGCTTCCCACTCACACATGTACATTACTGACGACTCCACAAGAGCCTCTTGTTGAAGATCCAACATTGGCATCTTATCCTGGTTATTGACCCATTTCCTGCACTGCTCCCAGGTTCAATTCATTACCTATGGTTAATCACTCTGTGACGTCTGTGGCCTCTGTCCATGTTGCCTTGGTCAGGTGGGAGGACCTTCTGATGCCATCTGCAGGAAAGTGCACCTCCCTCCTTTCGCTGACAGTTTGAAGAGAACCTGCAGGGAGGCACAGCTGAACTGTGGGGCTGCTCACTGTCGATGTTCCGACATGACTGATCTGATGCAGATCCTCATCTGGAAATATGAGTAGTCACCCTCAGTCTGCAGCATTGGGCTGTCCCGGCAATGATGCACAGCGACCCTGATGAACCGATGGCTCTTTAATAGCCCTCCCAGAGCTGCAGCATTGTCAGCTGATGGCCGGTCTCATCAATGGGAAGTTTTCCCTGCCGCTGAATTACATGTGTTTCCCTTGCATGCCACCGGCACTTTAAATTTTAATTATAATCTCATGCAAAATGAGGAAAGGCAAAATAGCAAAGTGGCACATGCTTGCAGTTCCACCATCAGGACCAGCACGCTGCTGACAAAATTCCCCACTATGTGTGAGGTGAGTGTGCTGCTGGTATTATGGGATGAGAGGGGCCTGGACAAAATGGAAGAGGGAAATGGCTGGAGGCAACGGTCACAATTTCCTTACCAGCACGATTCCTCAGTGCAGTCTCCAGAAGACTCGGAAGAAATTCCAGATCTCTGACTGTGGAGAACCTCAGACATGCTGATTTGCAACTTAAGACAGTAGATTTAATTTATTTATCATGTTGCTGTTATTGTGTGGTAGAGGTTTAGATAGGTTTGGGGATTTTCTAGTCTCCCAAATGTACGCTGCTTGATTCCAAGGTCATTTTAACTGTTGTGTGATGTTATAATGATATAAAGGCACCAATCGCTCATGAAGGATTGTGCAAACACGTTGTTGGTTTATTTTTTAATTCTAGGCACATGTGAACAGATATACAAGGAGAGAAAGCATGAGACATCAACAGCAGAACTGTAGGTGTTGTGTCCTGCTCAAGCCCAAAGTGAAATTGAGGCTGGATTACATGACACACTTGCCTTAAAGTGATGGCATGCTACTATTCCTTAAAGGCAAATTACAACATCCCCCTTTCTTTCTAAAGATACTGTCCCCCCTTCCAACAAAGAATAACTATTTACATGTCCATGTTTTTTTTAAATTCATTCTCCTCATCTCAGTCCTAAATGGTCTATCCCGTATCCTCAGACTGTGACCCTGGTTCTGGACTCCTCCACCATTGGGAACATCCTTCCTGAATCTACCCTGTCTGCTCCTGTTAGAATTTTATAGGTTTCTATGAGATCCCCCCTCATTCTTCTGAACTCCAGTGAATATAATCCTAGCTGACTCAATCTCTCCTCATATGTCAGTTCCGCAATCCCAGGAATCAATCTGGTAAACCTTCGCTGCACTCCCTCTATAGCAAGAACATCCTTCCTCAGATAAGGAGACCAAAACTGCACACAATATTCCAGGTGTGGTCTCACCAAGGCCCTGTATAATTGCAGCGTCTCTGACGCTGTGACTCTGTTCTGGTCTGACCAGAATGTCAAGAGTCATTTTATGCCATGTAGCATAACCTAAAACTGCTCATCATGTCACACCTATCCTGGATCTTGCTGCTATGGTGAGCACTATGCTGTTTGAAAGGAACCACTGCTGCAAACAATGCCACGTGTGTTATTATGATATAATGGCACCAATCACTGATAAGGGATTGTGCAAACATGTTGTGGGCTCATTTATTAATTCTAGGCACATGTGAACAGATCTACCTGGACAGAAAGCTTGAGGACATCAGCAGTTCTGTGTGTGCTGTATGCTGTGTCCTGCTCTGGGCTGGATCACATGACACACTTCCCTTAAAGAGATGGCATGCTGCTATTTCTTAAAGGCATATTACAACATTAACTAGAACTATTTATTTATAGAAAGTATTTACACATTTAGACGTCCACATGAGGTAAGAGCTGTACTCAAGATTGCTCTTACTATTTAGTAATGTGATCTGACATAATTATTACATAATCATGTATGCTTCTTCTGTAAACCCTTTACATCTCCCCACAAGTCTTTACATCCTCCAACATGTCCTCCAAAATATCAGACTTCACAGAGTTAGTCTCTGAGGTGCCTTGACCAATCTCCCCAACCTTGTTCTGATCTTTTAAGGTCAAGGATATTTTATACTCTCCCTTCGGTTGGTGTGAGTGTCCTTCTCCTGAGTGGCTGTACAGCTTGTAGTAGGTCCTTCCACTTCTTCCAGATCTGAGCAGTAAGCCCAAGTTACTATTGGCTTTCTTTTCAAGGATATTAAAGTGCTGTGGTTACTCTTTGTAATACCCTGAACTGTCTAAACCCTGTATGATATTGGTTTCAATTATTGTACCTTCCCTCTGTTGGTCTCTGACCAGGTCTCTCTCTCCAGGCTTCAGCATGGTACCTCACGTGCTCTGAACCTGTAATTAAAGTTCTGAACCTAATTGTTTCTCTGTTCTTCCTCATGCTGTTTTACCCTCTCATGGTCATTCAAGAGGTTGGGCTTAAATTTTTGTGTCAGAGATGGAAGCTGTGTTTTCAATCTCCTACCCATTAGTAACTCTGAGGGTGAGACACATTCTGTAGTGCTGAGGATTGATAACTCAGAAGAAGTATTTTAAGGTCTTTGTTTTCTTTAATAACTCTCTAATGATTCCTATTCCTCTCGGCCCTTCAATTTTCTTGAGGATAGCAAGGGGAACTGGTTATATGAATGAAGCCATATTCATTTGTGAAATCTTGAAATTGCTTATTTGTGAGTCCATAATCAGACACTACAATGTCCGGAACGCCATGCGTTGAATAAATTATTTTGAGGGATTGAATGACTGCTTCTGTCATGATACTATGTAATTTACTTCAATCCACCATGAATTATAATCATTAGAGGTAAGAAAGGTTTCCCCTTAAAGTCAAATGAGTCCATTCTCAGGCATTCCCACATCCTTGATGGAAAAGAAGAAGGTAATAGTAGTTCTTCTTGTTCCTGGCTGTTTACCGTACAAGTAACATAGTTAGAAATCATTTCTTCTATGGAGCGAATAATGCCTGGCCACCAGACTGATTGATTGTTGCACTCTCACACAACACTTTGTAATTCCTAAATGTCCTTGGTGAAGTCTTTGAAGAATATCAAGCTGAAGGGCTCTCAGTATGACTAATCTCTCGTTGGAGACTAGTATGTCGTCAAATACAGTGAGGTGCATCTGCTTGTTCAAAATACTGGTATAGTATTGGATTACTGAGATATAGCCTGGCCATCTTTCCAGACAATATTCTTGGATTTTCTGGGCTTGCTTTCACCTGCAACTTTCTTGCATTAGCTGGTAAGTGCTGAGTGATTAAGGATGTATATGCTTTAATCCTCTCGATGAAGACTAAATCTTCTTGCTCAGTTCCTTCTGATAATAATAGTGACTGTGTGTCTGCTGTTGTTTGACATTTTTCTTGCATATACTTTTTGCTGGGGTTGTACCTCATGAATCTTAACCTGAACTGCTGGATTTTGGGTGGCGTCTTCGTAATTTCCCTCAAGTTCAGAAGGGTGACTAGTGGTTTATGGTCTTTTTTGATTTTGAAATATAATCCCATAACATAGTCTGAAACTTTTTTTGCACAGCCACATTGCTGTCAGAACTTCTTTTTCTATTGTGGCATATCGTTGTTCCATTTCTGTCAGTGACCCAGAGGCATAGTAGACTGGTCTATTCTTGCCATCTTTTTGCACTTGAAGTAGTACTGCCCCAAGACCTGTAGATGATGCATCCACTGCTATTATGGTCAGTACGTCTTGGTCGTAATGTGCCAAGATTTCAGAAGAGATTAAAAGTTCTTTAATCCTTTCAAAAGCATTTTGCTGGTCCATGTTCCAGCACCACAGTTAACCCTGTCTCAACAGCTGTCTCAAGGGCTCACTGACCTCTGCTGAAGTCAGTAGAACTTGCCTATTTGTTTCACCGCCCCTAGCAATCTTTGAAGCTCAGATACACACCTGGGTTGTGGAAATTCTCTCTTATAACTTCTGTTTTTTGTTTATCAACTGTGATTCTAGTGGCTTGGACCATGTGACCCAGAAACTTAATTATGGGTTTGACAAACTCACATTTTTCATTCAGTGTCAGCCCTGCATCCTGTAAGACTCTTAGGACTGCTCCAACCCTGTGATCATGCTCATGGATCCATGTACGAGTACATTGTTCATACATTAATCCTTCCATGCCTTCTAAAGTGTTGGACATCATTGTCTGAAAAATTCCTGGAGTGGACATGATTCCAAAGGCCAATCTATTGAAACAAAAACAATCAAAGGGCATTAAAAATTTTGTCAGCAATCTGGGTTCCTTGTCCAGAGGCAACTGCCAAAATCCACTATTCCATCCAATTTGATAAATTAAGTACTCTTGGCTAGTTTTGCTAGGCTCTTGCCCACTGAGGCCATCAGGTAGATCACACGTGCCACTGCTTTATGTAGCTGGGTTAAATCCACGCAGATTATAACAGAGCCATTTGGTTTTGGGGCTGTAAACAGAACTGAACACCATTTTGGTGGCATAGTGACCAATGAAAAAACCCTTTGCTGCTATTTTGACCTTGACTTTGGCCAAGAGTAGGTGAAGGACTTTCCTTGGAGTAATGAGGCAAATTAGTTTAGCATCAGCTTGTAGGGTGATGCGATACTCGGTCTTTAATTTTCCCAGCCCTGTAAAAAATTTTGGGTATTTGTCTCAGAATGTAGTGCTGTAATTCTCATTAGCAACTTGGTCCATGTTACAGATTAATTTCAGCTTTAGGCATGCCTTTCTGCTTAGTCGAGAGCATTCTTAATTTTGAATGGCATAGAGAGGTTCAAGGATTTCTCAATCTTTATACTTCAGCTTTGCCATGAGCTGGCCTTTCACTTTTAGTACAGTCCCAGCAGAATCTTGTAATTTAATAGGCGGGAGTTGCAATGCAATCTGAGCCATTTTACTTCTTGTGATGAATTAGAAACCTCTGCTCCTGTGTTTAATTTAATCTCTGTTGGGTGCCTATCAGTTTAACACTCCAGTACTTGTTTTCAGTGTCATTTATCTCCCCTCAGAAAGTGAATTTCTCTTCTTGTGGTTCTTCCACTTTTTGTGCATGGCTCTGCTTTAAATTTTTCTTCCTCTTTTTGCAAGGTTGTCAGTGTTTTTGAGTGACAAACAGTTTTAAAGTGGTCTCCTTTCCACAGTTGTGGCACTCTGCTCCACCGCTGGATATTCTTCTCGCTTGTTTCTACCACACTGGAGACATTTTAAAGTGATAGTTGGTATGTTTTTCCCCCATTTTGGTGGGCTTAGGCTTTAGTGCACTTTCCATTTTATGGCTCTTGAATTGAGTGGTCTTGCTCAATCTTTTCCACAGGAATTCTCCTTCCCAATGAACAAACACCTGATTCTGTTTTCTAAGTTCAGTTTGTCTCGCGATCTGCACTGCTTTCACCAGCATTGAATCTTCCCTTGTCTGTAAGAGATCTGATAATGCTTAGTCTAACAGCCCTACAATGATCCAGTCTGGAATCAGCCATTAAGTGCAGTACCCTGCCAGCCTATAGAGATTATTGATAAACGAATCCATGCTTTCACCTGGCCTTTGTTTACTTCTGTTAAATGTAACCGTCTCAATTATTAAATTCTGATGGATGCTAGATAAGAATCAAAAGCTTGGATTACTTCTTCATAAGGAGCTGAAGTCTCATCACCCCCCTGCCTTGCTATCATGTCACTACTGATAGTTTCTACAGCATAAAGTAGATTGACCTGGTCCTCCTGGTCTTTTATATCTAATCCCCAAGCAGTTCTGTACCATGTGGTTTCTGTGGTTGTCCCAATTTTGGACCTGCCGTGGACATTCTATACTCTGAAATGGTTCTGGGAGTGGTAGAATGGATTCAATGATGCTGCGGAGCCATGGAATTGTTCCTATATTTGATCCTGCTTCTCCACTGCTGCTTGCTGCTCGAGCCTGTGATCACTGCTGTCTGGTCTCAGGGTCTGTGTCACAGCTTCCCTCTGCCACTCTTACTCCAGACCCTGCATTTTCCACCACTCATGGGAGACGTTAACCATACTGGCAGACAGTCCCTTCACCTCTTCAGCATGATCTGGTCTCGGGCATGAGCCATAGAATAGAGATGGATATTCAGAGCAATCACTCCTGTGGGTGCTTGGGTAAGGTTATTTATTTATTTTTATTCATTCAGGGGATGTGGGCTTCACTGGCTGGGTCAGCATTTATTGCCCATCTCTAATTGCCCTTGAGAAGGTGGTGGTGAGCTACCTTCTTGAATCGCTGCAGTCCCTGTGGTGAGGGTACACCCACAGTGCTGTTAGGGAGGGAGTTCCAGGATTTTGACCCAGTGACAGTGAGGGAACGGTGATATATTTCCAAAACAGGATGGTAAGTGACTTGGAGTGGAACTTCCAGGTGGTGGTGTTCCCATCTATCTGCTGCCCTTGTCCTTCTAGGTGGTAGTGGTTGTGGGTTTGGAAGGTGCTGTCTAAGGAGCCTTGGTGAATTCCTGCAGTGCATCGTGTGGATGGTACACACTGCTGCCACTGTGCGTTGGTGATGGAGGGAGTGAATGTTTGTGAATGTGGTGCCAATCAAGTGGGCTGCTTTGTCCTGGATGGTGTCAAGCTTCTTGAATATTGAGGGAGCTGCACTCATCCAGGCAAGTGGGATGTATTCAATCACAACCCTGACTTGTGGTTTGTAGATGGTGGACAGGCTTTGGGGAGTCAGGAGGTGGATTTCTCCTCATATGATTCCTAGTCTCTGACCTGCTTTTGTAGCCACAGTATTTATATGACTAGTCTAGTTCAGTTTCTGGTCAATGGTAATCCCCAGGATGTTGATAGTGGGGGATTCAGTGATGGTAATGCAATTGAAGATCAAGAATGATGATTGGATTCTCTCTTGTTGTAGATGGTCGTTGCCTGACACTTGTGTGGTGTGAATGTTACTTACCACTTGTCAGCCCAAACCTGCATATTGTCCGGGTATTGCTGCATTTGGACATGGACTGCTTCAGTATCTGAGGAGTCGTGAATGGTGCTGATCATTGTGCAATCATCAGCCAACATCCCCATTTCTGACCTTATTGTGGAAGGAAGGTCATTGATAAAGCAGCTGAAGATGGTTGGGCTGAGGATACTACCTTGAGGAACTCCTGCAGAGATATCCTGGAACTGAGATATTTGATTTCCAATGACCACAACCATCTTCCTTTGTGCTAGGTATGACTTCAACCAGTGGACAGTTTCCCCCGATTCCCATTGACTCCAGTTTTGCTAAGGGTCCTTGATGCCACACTCGATCGAATGCTGCCTTGATGTCAAGGGCAGTCACTCATCTCACCTGATGAGTTCAGCTCTTTTGTCCATGTTTGATCCAAATAAGGTCAGGATCTGAGCGGCCCTGGCGGAACCAAACTGAGCATCAGTGAGGAGGTTATTGCTAAGCAACTGCCGCTTGATAACATTGAAGTGTCCTGATACATTTATGAAGGGCAGCTTTAGTTCTAATTCATTGTTGGAAGGCAAGCTGACTAATAATGCTAACTAAACCACTATAGGAATTAGTTAACTACTGAATAAACGTGTGTGTATATATATGTGTATATATATCTATCATAGAATCTAGAGTGCACTGGGGGAGGAACAGTCTGGGTGCATAAGTTGGAAGAGTGAAGAGTTTTAATGTTGAACTGGAAACCTAGCTGAGTTTGTATAATTCCCTTTCTTGCTAGCATTACTGTTGCTATGACAATGCTTATTTTGCTGCTTTATTTTCTGACCGGGGCACAGGTCAATCCAATAGAGACCAGGAAGTGAGAAAGCAGCAAAGTGGTGAGATTGTAGCCTTCTCAAAGTAGCTGAATGCTTGTTCTCTCCTGTGAGTTGTGGAGAGCTCAGTGTCAACTTGGTATGTGAGAACCATAAGCTAAAAGCAATAGCTCACGCTGGCAGTTCAAAACTGTAGTATAGACATTGAGGATGTGCTGGATTTTCTTCTCCACGTGACAGTCAATATGTGAGCAGCACAGGAAATACTGTTGCTTGCATTTGACAAAAGGTTGATGAGCTCTGACTCTCCCTCAAGGTTTTAAAGATTGGTACTTCTTTGTCTTTTTTAATAAAGCGGCAAACATTCTATGCCACATTTTGTGGCTTCCCATCCTACTAGTGGTTGCCTGAGGTGTATTCCCTAATGGTTCGGATTATTATAATTAGGTAGCCTATCCATGACCTTGAAAACTCCACTGGGATCAGCAAAGGAAGTTCTCCACAGGCACACGCCAGCTGTTACATTCCTGTAGTTAATGGTAACTTATCAAGAAGAAAGAAATCCCCATGATGCCAATGGAAAGAAAGATGCTGGACAAGGTTTCATTTTTTAAACTTTTACTGTAACAAACCAACTAAAAGCAACATAATTCAAACATTAATTAACATATGAAAGATATTTCAAATAGAAAGGTAACTTTCACCTCATGTAGCTGTTACAACAAAAATATGCCTCATTAGTTACAAGCACTTATATTGCTAGCTCAGTAAGGGGCACACAGTCATGAGACTAAGCCTAATTGACACTGTGACTGAGTAGTGAATTAGGTTCACATGGTTTAATTTTGGTAAATCTTTTTCAGGTTTAAATATAGATTAAGAATCAAGCTCTGCCATAGAACTAACCACCTTCAAGTAATTTAATTTAATAAAGCGGGGGCAGAAGTAGGCTATTTGGCCCATCAAGTCTGCTCCGCCATTCAATGAGATTACGGCTGATCTGGTAGACGGAGACTGAGTGAGTAGAGAATTAGGTTCACATGGGAATTTGGTGCATGGGGGAAAGAGGTGCTTTAAGTAAGGTTTATTGCAACTCGTAAAGTGTGTTAAGAATTAGTCAGATTTATCAGTATTAGTAAGATTTATCAACAGGCGTAAGTAATGTTTATCAAGTTAAGACCATGTAAAATTAATATAAGTAAACCAAAGTAAAATAAAGTTAATAAAAACAGAAAATGCTGGAAAAACTCACCAGGTCTGGCAGCATCTGTGGAGAGAGAAACGTTTCAAGTCTATATGACTCTTCTCTTACGGGTTTCGCACCTCAAGTGGCAGCTGGAGTCACTCTGGCACATCCATGAGACTGAGAGTTACATGGATAGCATGTTCAGGTGGTCACACCAAAGACCAGGAACAAGGAGGCAGAAAGGGAATGGATGACCACCAGGCAGTCCAAGAGAACCAGGCAGGGAGTGCAGGAGTCCCCTGAGGTCCCACTCGCTAATCGGTTTTCCAATTTGGATACTGCTGCGGGCATTGTTTTCTTGGAGGAGTGCAGTCAGAGCCAGGTTCGTGACACCACGGGTGGCTCAGTTGCACATGAGGGGAGGAAGAAGAGGGGAAGAGCAGTAGTGATGGTGTATTTGTTAGAGGAACTAACAGGCGTTTCTCTGGCTGTGGATGTGGCTCCAGGATGGTATGTTGCCTCCCCGGTGCCTGGGTCAACAATGTCACCAAATAGCTGTGGGACATTCTTCTGAGGGAGGGTGAACAGCCAGAGGCTGTGATCCACATCGGTACCAGTGGCTTAGCTAGGAACGGGGATGAGGTCCTGAAAGCAGATTACAGGGAGCTGGGAAGGAGATTGAAAAGCAGGACCTCTAAAGCAATAATCTCAGGATTACTTCTATCCTACATGCTAGTGAGCCTAGAAATAGGAGAATTGAGCTATTAACATGGAGCTGGAGAACTGGTGTAGGAGGGAGGGCATCAGATTTCTGAGGGATTGGGGCCAGTTCTGGGGCAGGTGGGACCTGTACAAGATGGACGGACTGCATCTTAGCAGGACCGGGAGTAACATCCTCGGAGGGAGATTCGTTAGTGCTGTTGGGGAGGGTTTAAACTAGATTGGCAGGGGGATGGGAACCTGAGAGGGTGCTCAGATTTGAGGGAAGCAAAACTGGTAAAATGTAGAAAGCAAAAATAGAAGACAGATAAAACATAGGCAGGCATCAAATAGGATCAGAATAGAGAAAAAGGTTAAAAAGCAGAATTAAAGGCACTCGATCTGAATGCAGATAGCATTTGCAAAATGATTGATGATTTGAATGCACAAATTGATGTAAATGTGTATGATTTAATAAGGGAAGAGACCAGTACATTAGTAAGAGAGGATCTTAGATCGAAGGAACAAGATATAGAATCACACTGGGCAGTGCTAAGAAACAGAAAGAGGCAGCAAACATTGGCAGGTGTTGTTTTTAAGCCACTAAATTGTTTTGGTAATGTTGGACATGGTATAAATCAGGAAATTAGAGCTGTATGGGTAGAACAGTAATAATGGGCGACTTCAATTTATACATTGACTGGCTTAACTAAATCAGTGCTAATACTCTGAAGGAGGAACTTTTATTTTTATTTGTTCATGGGATGTGAGCATCGCTGCCTAGGCCAGCATGTGTTACCCATCCGTAATTGCCCTTGAGAAGTTTACAGTGAGCTGCCTTCTTGAATCGCTGCAGTCATTGAATACCTGGTGTGTGTACAGATAGGTTTCTGGAGCAGTACATTGAGGAGCCAACTAGGGATCGGGCTATTTTGGATTTAGTGCTGAGTAATGCAAAAGGTCTAATTAATAACCTCAGGTTATTAAGGAGCATTTGCAAAATAGTGACCATAATATGAAAGAATTTTGCATTAAGTCTGAATGAAACTAGGGTCTTAAACTGGAGGGAGGAAATTATGAAGGCATGAGGGGCAAATTGGTTATTGAAAAGCAGGACCTCTAAAGCAGTAATCTCAGGATTACTTCTATCCCACATGCTAGTGAGCCTAGAAATAGGAGAACTGAGCTATTAACATGGAGCTGGAGAACTGGTGTAGGAGGGAGGGCATCAGATTTCTGAGGGATTGGGGCCAGTTCTGGGGCAGGTGGGACCTGTACAAGATTGGGAAATACACTAAAAGATTTGATGGTAGATAAGATTGGGAACTGAATATCCAAGGATATTCGGCATTTAGCAGGAATAGGTAAAAAGGAAATGAGGTGGGTAGCACTCTTAATAAGGGAAGAGACCAGTACATTAGTAAGAGAGGATCTTAGATTGAAGGAACAAGATATAGAATCACATTGGGCAGTGCTAAGGAACAGAAAGGGGCAGCAAACATTGGCTAGTATTGAAAGAAATACTACACAGTCAACAAAGGATATACATTCCTCTAAAGCAGAAACACCTAAAGGGGAAGGCAAATCAACAGTGTTTAATGAAAGAAGTTAAAGATTACATTAGATCAAAGGAGGTGGCTTCGTGCAACGACTAACTCACCTCCTGACTCCCCAAAGTCTGTCCACCATCTACAAGGCTCAAGTCAGGAGCGTGATGGAATATTCCCCACTTACCTGGATGATTACAGCTCCCACAATACTCAAGAAGCTTGACCCCATCCAGGACAAAGCAGCCCGCTTGATTGGCACCACAATTACAAATATTCACTCTCTCCACCACCGACACACAGTAACAGCAGTGTGTACCATCTACGCGATGCACTGCAGGAATTCACCATGGCTCCTTCGACAGCAGCTTTCAAACCCACAACCACTACCATCTGGGAGGACAAGGGCAGCAGATAGATGGGAACACCGCCATCTAAAAGTTCTCCTCCAAGTAACTCATCATCCTGACTTGGAAATGTATCACCGTTCCCTCACTGTCTCTGGGTCATAATCCTGGAACTCCCTTCCTAACAGCACTGTGGGTGTACCTATACCATATGGACTGCAGCAGTTCAAGAAGGCAGCTCACCGCTACCTTCTCAAGGTGGTGAAGGGCAACTCATCTCAAGGGCAACTAGGGATGGGCAATAAATGCTGTCCCAGCCAGCAAAGTCCACATCCCATGAATGAATAAAAAAAAGGATTCCAGAAAAGGTGGTAAGCCTGAGGATTGGGAGCAATTTAGAACCCAGCAAAGGATGACCAAGTAACTGATCAAGAAAGGAAGAGAATATGAGTGCAAATTAACGAGGAACATAAAAGTTTCTTTAGGTATGTGAAAAGGAAAAGATTAGCTAGGACAAATGTGGGCCCATTACAGTTTGGGACAGGAAAATTTATAGTGGAGAACAGGGTAATGGTGGAGAAATTAAACTGTTACTTTGGGTATGTTTCCACAGAAGAAGATAGAGAAAACCTCCCAGTAGTACTAAGCGACCAAGGGACTTGTGAAACTGAGGAACTAAAAGAAATTAGTCTTAGCAAAGAGGTAATATTTAAAAAGTTAACAAGGTTGAAGGTGATAAACCCTCTGAACCAGATGAGCTTCATCCCAGAGTGCTCAAGGAGGTGGCTAGAGAGATAGTGGATGCACTGGTCATTATCCCTCAAAATTCTATAGACTCTGGAAATGTTCCTGTAGACTGCAAAGTAGCAAAAGTAACCCCACTATTTAAGAAGGGAGAATGGAGAACCAGAGACCTGTTAGCTTGACATCAGTAGTTGGGAAAATGTTAGAATCTTTTATAAAGGATTTGATAACTGAACATTTAGAAAAGAATGGTAAAATTGGGCAGAGTCAACATGGATTTTTGAAAGGGAAATCATGTTTGGCAAACTTGTTGGAGCTTTTTGAGGACATTACTTGTAGCATTGATAAAGGGGAACGAATGGATAATGTGTATTTGGATTTTCAGAAGGCTTTTGAAGGTTAGTAAGTAAAACTAGGGCGCATGGGATTGGGGGAAATATACTGGTATGGACTGAGAATTGGTTAATAGAAAGCAGAGAGTAGGAATAAATGGATCACTCTCAGAACGGCAGGTTGTTACTAGTGGGGACCACAAGAATCAGTGTTAGCTCTACACTGTTTACAATCAAGATAAATGATTTGGATGTGGGGGCAAATTGTAATATTTCCAAATTTTCTGATGACACCAAACTGGGCGGGAAGGAAAATTGTGAGAAGGATGCAAGGAGGCTTCTAGAGGGCTAAGACAGGCGAAGTGAATGGGCTAGAGCATGGCAGATGGTATATACTGTGACTAAGTGTGAAGTTATTCACTTTGGTAAAAAAAAAGAAAG
Organism: Carcharodon carcharias; assembly: GCF_017639515.1. NCBI lineage: Eukaryota > Metazoa > Chordata > Chondrichthyes > Lamniformes > Lamnidae > Carcharodon > Carcharodon carcharias. The sequence goes on along the minus strand of NC_054469.1, from coordinate 66,131,835 downwards.
GCAGCATATTTCTTAAATGATAAAAAGTTGGGAAGTGCAGGTGTCCAAAGGGACTTGGGGCTCCTTGTTCATGAGTCACTGCTAGCATGCAGATGCAGCAAGCAATTAGGAAGGCAAATGGCATGTTGGCCTTCATCACAAGGGGATCTGAGTACAGGAGTAAATATGCCTTGCTGCAGTTGTTTACCGCCTTGGTGAGTCCACACCTGGAGTACTGTGTACAGTTTTGATCTCCTTATATAAGGAAGGATATACTTGCCATGGAGTGAGTGCAACAAATGCTCATCTGACTAATTCCTGGGCTGGTGGAATTGTCTTCTGAGGAGAAATTGGGGAGAATGTGTCTGAATTCCCTAGAGTTTCAAAGAATGAGAGGTGACCTCATTGAAACTTACAAAATTCTTACGGGGCGTGGCAGGGTGGATGTAGATAAGATGTTTTCTCTGGCTGGTGAATCTAAAACCAGGGGACATAATCTCAGGATAAGGGGTAGGCCATTTAGGACTAAGATGAGGAGGAATTTCTTGACTCAGAGGGTGATGAATCTTGGGAATTCTCTACCCCAGAGGGCTGTGGAAGCTCAATCATTGAGCATGTTCAAGACAGAAATCTATAGATTTTTGGAGACTAATGACATCAAGAGATATGGAGATAGTGCAACAAAGTGCTGTTGAGGTAGATGATCAGTCATGAGCTAATTGAATGGAGGAGCAGGCTCAATAGGCTGAATGGCCTATTCCTGTTCCCATGTTCCCACACAAATTTAATCTTAGTCTTTACAATTCAGCCTCCTCTATACAGAGTCTCTCATTTCCCATTCAATTGTTTCAGACTTGTGTTGTATTCACTAGCAACCGTATTTGATGCAACATCCATGGACATGGTTACCACTGACAAGTCGCATTTCCACAAACCTTCTCAAGCCCCCTCAAAACCTGTGCATCAACAACAGATAACACAGAATCTCCAGGGTCTCCCTTCTCCAAACCATTTAGACAGACTGGTGGGCTCTGGCATCACTGAAACAGCAGTAAGGTTCTCTTCCAATCTACAATCTGTTGCCCTTCCTGTCTTCAGCTCTCCACTCTTTCTAACTATGTAACATACACCGTAATACATTCCCTGCTCTATTCTTAGAGACCTGCTTTGACACCTGGATCTGTTCATAGGAACATAAGAAATAGGAATAAGAGTAGGTCATTCAGCCCCTTGAGACTGCCCTGCCATTTGATAAGATCATAGCTGATCTGATTGTGGCCATAACTTCACTTTCCTTTCTGTCACCATAACCCTTGACTCCCTTTTGAATCAAAAATCTGTCTAACTTAGCCATAAATATATCCTATGACCCAGCTTCCACTGCTAGCTGAGGAAGGGAGTTCTAAAGTCTAATAACACTCTGATAGAAGAAATTCCTCCTCATATGTGTCTTAAATGGGTGAGCTTTTATTTGAAACAGTGCCTCCTAGATCCAGATCCCCCCTAAGAGAGGAAACATTCACTCAGCATCTACCCTTTCAAGCCCCCTCAGAACCTTTGCAACAATAAAATAATCTCTCATTCTTTTAATCTCCAAAGAATATGGACCCAATCTACTCAACCTTTCCTCATAAGCTAAACCCTTCAACCCAGGAATCAGCCCAGTTAACCATTTCTGAACTGCTTCCAATGCAAGTATGCCCCTGTTTAAGGTGACCATAACTGTGCACAGTGCTTTGCGTGTGATCTCACCAATAAAGTTGTAGTAAGTCTTCCCTACTTTGAAAGAAAACTGTTCCATTTACAGAGAACCTTGCTTGTTCCTTCTTTACACAAATTCTGTGTGTGTTCTGAACTGTTAAACAGAAAACATTGGCTGACCCAATCCTACTGCAATTAGCTTTCTGTTTACCCTTTATTTCTTAGCTGTTCATCCCCATGGCAACCCCAGGCCATATGGGTATTTCTTGGAACCTGATAATGTCATAATCAGGAAACCAATTAACCCTCTTTCAGAATACTCCCCAACCCACTTTGGTCTTAAAGGGACATCACACAAAAAGAAAATACATGCTTCCCAAAGCAAATGGTTCATCACACTTTGCTTATCTCCAGTTGTTTCCACAGATTTTTGACCTCAGGTACTGGGGAGTAAAAATTGATGTAAAGTGATTGATGAACTGCATGGCTTCATTTGTATTGAGTAAATGTAATCTCTGCTCACCACCTCCCATTTTTCCTTTACAAGCATAATGGGCTTTTTCACTGTGTGTGTGTGTGTGTGTGTGTGTGTGTGTGTGTGTGTCTGTCTGTCTATCTGTGTTTTATTTTCTTCTCCTTTCCCTTTGGGCTGATTCTATTTAAATGCTGTTCATTTTTCATTTGCTCAGATCTGATGAAACATTAATTTCGCTGTTTTCACTGCAGATGTGACTGATGTACTATTTATTTCCAGCATTTAGTTTTAATTTGAAATGTTGCTGCTCATTCCGCGTTTTAAAACAGAGGATCAAAAACTAGCTGAGTATAAGAAGATTCCTGTGATCAAAGTTTAATTAAGTTGAAGGATTTGATGTTAAGGTATCAAATTCTTAGTTAGTGCCTATTGGCACACCAAAGTTAATAAACTTGAATTTTAGCACATGGTGACCATGGTGTTAAAATGACCATGGATTGCTGTGGCTGGTAGATGGAATGTTGTCATTTAATAAGGCATTTTCTTAACATATTTCACATTCATTGAGCATATTTGATGCAATAAAATGTCCCAACATGCTTCACAGGAATGTTATTGCACAAAATTTGACAACAAGCCATATAAGGAGATATTAGGATAGATAACTAAAAACTTGGTTAAAGAGATAGGTTTTAAGGAATGTTATTAAGGCAGGGATAGAAGTAGGAAGTCAGAGAGGTTTTGTAAGGTGATTCCAGATCTAAGGGCCTAGATAACTGAAGGCATGTCTGCCAGTGTTGGGTTAAAGAAAATTGGCAAAGCACAAGAGGCCAAAATTTGAAGAACACAGAATTCTCTGAGGATTATGTGGTTGAATAAAGTTAGAGTGTGGTGCATGGCCATAAAGGATTTGAACATGAGGATGAGAATATTGGCACAGGCTTTGTGGTAAAAATACGGTAAGGCTATCAGTGCTCATTGCTCTTAAAGAATAAATCAGACAGGAACTTCAGCATATGCAGTCAATCATGGAAATCAGGAAGTTACTCTGCTCCTTCAGAAGCTGCACCATACCACAAATTTGCTGAATGACCATTGAAAGATATGCACCCAGATTTTGTATTGATAATGATGGTGAAATTGTCAGTGCTTGCTCTCATCATCCCATTGAAACTGAGAGTAGCTTTGGAAATCTGCACACACAGAACAATGCGGAGATCCAGAAATTGCTGTCAGTAACTCTAAGCTCCTTCAGAGGATGCACTGTTGAAAACCCCAGAGGGATCCCTGAGATCCTTGAGCAATTAGTGAATTGTTGAAAACTCCCACTTTTACACTGTAAATTGCTCCATAAAAACCCTTGAAAAGGTTACATTTTGTTAATGAGGTGCGACTGGTGTTTTAAAGGTGTACTAACTTCATACTTGCTGCTAAATACTCTCATTGGTCCTGAAAAGCTAATTTTATATTTATCGAATGTCAAATTTCTCCATAAAGATAAAAAAAACACATTTTTAAATTAGTGATGTTTTACAATATCTTAACTCCTATCTTAATCCAGTCACAATCACTTATTCCACTACTTGAAAACTTAGATTAAAAGTGACAAATTGATTTTAGCTTCCTCGTTTGCTGTCTGTGAGAATAATTCAATGTGATTGGTTGTTTACTCTGCTTGCCAACATCACTGCTGTTGAATGTCTGGAGATTCCCCTGACTTAGTACCAGATTTAAACTGCCATGAGAAAGAGGAAATCCAGGCTGCAGAAATCACTAGATCTTTATGGACGGCTATCTTTGAGGTCAGTGGCAAACTGTTGATTCATTGCTGACTGCAAAACCCAACCCATGTAATGGCAGCCCATGAAGCTGCTACACTTATCCACTAGACACCCAACAAATTGGCCAGAAAATTTAAGGTTTGCTCATTTTAGTGTAAATGGATATTTAAAAAGAAAGACTTACATATATCTAGCATTTTTCACAGCCACGGGTCTCCCTAAAGCACTTTACAGCCAATTAAGTACTATTGAAGTGTAGCTACTCATATAGGGTAGGCAACATGACAGTCAATTTGTGCACACCATCTCCCACAAACAGCAAGATGATTATGGTCATGTAATCTGTTTTCTAGGGATAAATATTGGCCAGGACAATGGAGATAACTATCCTGCTCATCTTCAAAATAGTGCCATGGGATCTTTTATGCCCCCTGAGAGGGCAGGCAGGGCTTCAGTTTAACATCTCATCTGAAAGACTGCCGCTCTGATAGGGCAGTATTTCCTCAGTACTACACTGGAGTTTCAGCCTTGTTTTTTGTGCTGCATGCTTGGAGTGTGATTTAATGGTGCTTTGTCTTAATTACTACCATAAAACATCTCTGGCACAGGAAATTAATTTGTACAAGTGCTGAATCTCATTTCTTAAGATCTTAATTATTGTTGGAGATTTCACAAACTAAAAAGGTAAATTATTTTTTCTAACTTTCTCTTTGTCTCTTTAATCTCTCTCTCTTTATCTCACCTATCTTTTTTGCTATTTATTCTTCTTTTTGAAAATGATTTTAGATTAAATTAAATATTGTAACCAACCACATATCCCAGGAAGAGTTCTTTAACCTGATTGGTTAAGGAGAAACACAGTTCCTTGCCCAGTTTAAACAGGACCCAGAAGAGGGCGCTAAGCTGCAATTAATTTCTAATTACAGCAATTTACAGTACAAAAGGCCATAGAAAGTCTGTGCCAAGTACAAATGTAATGGAGGACTGGTGAGTTCATTCACTGCTGAAGATAAAATCTGAGCCATTAAATTTGAGTTGCTGCTGTTGTCATGATCAGGTGATGAAGGAAAGACTAGTTCCGCTCTTTTTCCACTTCTCCTTTGACCGCAATAGGATTTTTTTAAAAAAAGGACATGCTCTTTAATTCAGTGAGCGTCCAATAAAAGTTAATGTTATATGGATCTTGCAGATGGATGACTTGGGTGGTTTCAGGCTGGGCTTGATGGTCCCTCAGGATTCAGCATTGAAATGGTTTAAAGATGTTGATGGATGATTTATCAGTTCTGCTGGAGGCAATGGCTGCTGGGTTGATAAAGAGAGAGAGAGACCACTCCTGCTTCTTTGGTGCTGCTCCTTCTTTTGATCTGTGGCCGGGCAAAAAGCAGCTTCTTAAATGCAAAAGGGTCAGTGGAGGAGGGTGGGGTGGGGTGGGATAGTTGTTTCATCACATGGCCCCCTCTCTCACCAAGTGACCAGTTACTGAAACATGGTCATAACAAATTGATTCTAGGTCCATGGTTTAGATTAGATTATGGCTGGATGAATTTGTTTCCCAGTAAGGGTCCATTGTCCAAAGTGATTATGGCTAATGCTTGGTCCCCACCTGGCTGAGTACAGAGATGGGCTGCATGTTTTGTGAAAGGATCAGGAGGTCACAACCCTTCAAGGTGATTGTCTCTGATGGGGTTTTCTAGACAGGCTGACTCAATGTTAATGGCTCGAGAACGTGTATAGCACAATGATGCAAATGTTTGTCCATCTTAGAAATTGCTGTTTCAAACAGCTGGAATATTGTTTCAGTCTTTTAAAACTCAAGCAGTGTTTCAGCCCAATAATAAATAAAGATATTTTTGATAAAGCATGGCTTTGTAACACTATGTTATAGTTGTAGTTATATGTATGACAATATTGCTTGGTGATGATTGTATTGCCTGTGTCAATAAAAATTATACTAATTTTAGTCTGGATCAATCTGGCCTTCAATGTGATATTTTTGTTATCTGGAATATGCAGAGACAAAGTCAAGGCGTCTGAGTAAGGGCACATACCTCCAAACACCTCATCTCCCAACCCTTCAAACACCACATGCCCTGCATGTGACAGAATCTGCACATCACACATTGGACTTAGCTATTTCAGAACTCATCGAACTGGATTGGAAGCAAGTTACCCTCGATCCCGCGGGATTGCCTAAGAAGATTTTCATTATTTAAAAAGATTGATAATGTATGAGGAAAGATTGGGAAAAATATCTTTTGGTAAATCTTATTGAGAAATTTAAAATCTTTAAAGTGATAGATAAACTTGATTTAAGAGAGATGATAAATATTAACAGAAAACCTAGAACAATTACATACATTCAAATTGGGAGAGAAAAGATGAGCACATAAATAAGATATAACTTCCTCACACAGAGGACGTAATAGCCTACTTCAGAAAGCAATGATAGTGAAGGATGTTATAAAATTCTAGATGGTAATGGATAAATTTTCAGCATACTACGTGACTGAAGGTTATCATGGGTAAAGTTTAATATGAAAACTAAGGGTGGAATCATCCCAGATTTGCACAGAGTGCAGTAGCGGGTGGGATAAAAGTAGTTATATCCACCAGCCACAATGGTGGGTTTTCACGCCTTATCGTCCCATTCCTGTCTCATTAGTTATGCAGTCACAGGAAACACACAGTCTCGCTGGTGGGCAGCCTCCGATTTGCCCACCATGCCATTCCTCACACAAAGCGCCATATTTAAAATGCAGCTGCAGGTACACTTCTCAATGCTTGCAGCCCAGGACTGCTCTGGTGAAGACATGACCTGAAAAGCCAAGAAGACTCCAGCCCCTCGATTCAGTGACACATCCCTGCATGATGAGATGTCCTCTACTCCTGATCTGGCCGCAGGAGGCCCATCGATCTCACCATTCCGGCTTGGGAGGTGGTGGCAGAGGTGTTCTGTGCCAATACTGTACACAAGAGGTCAGCCATCCATTGCAGGAAATGGATAAATGATCTCATCCATGCTGCCAGGGTAAGGCAACCATCTTATCACTCTGAATTCTCACACTGAGGCCATCAAACATTCACTGCTATCTCACTCACTGCCAGCTCAAAGCACATCACCACTCACCCGCTCATACACACCCTCACATCTCCATCTGGCCTCATCTCCTCTGGAGGCTGCCTTCTCAGCTTGCATCATCTTGAGGGCACTTGCACAGATCAACATGCCCCTCACACACATCCTGGGATACTCCCCATTCCCCAGTACAGACCTCACCCTGCAGCCTCTCCCCTTCCCGGAGGCCCCTTCCCCAAGCAAGCTCTGGCCCTGCAGCCATTGAAAAGCCACCCCCACTTATGCTGGCATGGTAGGTCGAGACCTGCCCGTTAGCCCCCCTTACAAGTGATGTGGTGCCTTCTGTGAAGCCTGGCGCCAATGACCATGAGTGCTGCCCAAAGCAAGGTAGGCAAACAAACCTCGAAGTCCTAAATGAAGTGCAGCTTGTCAGGTGCATGTCACTTAGGTACAGTTGTGAAACACATCGGCGTGCAATCACGCTGACATGCCCCAATTATCCAACATGATAGGATGATTTTGGCGAGCAGGGCTTATAATGAGATGAAGTATTGAAATTAGGTTTCTGACGCATGGCGGTGGGAAATGCAGCCCACCATTGATGGGTGGAGCAGACAATCACAAACTGGTGTCACTATGGCATGAAACCGATTTTTGGCCATCTCGTCATATTGTCCCCATCCCTGCCCACCCACCATGATGCCGGATGCCAACGGGGCTGGAAAATTCTGGCCTAAGTGTTGGAATTGCCACAAGGGATCTTGTCTATTCCTGTATGTCCCGATAGTTCCTCAGGACATGGGCAATAGGATGCGTGTTGATGGGACTGAGGGTTAGGTTGTAGGATATAATTTAGTTAATAATGTCATTGGATCATGGGTACCCATGGTTTCCTGAGAGCTACCTGGAATTGGGTTGGGCAGGAATTTCCAAGTTACCCACAGTTTTTGACTTGCCCAGGAGTTAGCTTGGTTTAAACAGTCCAGTAAATTGAGTGAATATTGTAGGAACTGATGGCCCATACCAGCCCATTTTTCTGTGTTTTGGAGGACTCTATGTGAACAATAACTCACAATTTGATGTACTTAGGTTGATAATTGGACTTGGCCAAATTAATCATTAAGCATGTAATTAGTAAAAAGTGTGCTATATTACAAGATCTGCTCTTATGTAATATCGATTATCACTTAAAAAGAATGTGTTTCAACAGCTCAATATGTTACACAAGCTACAATTTATTTTCATGAAGTATTATTTTGGATCTTTTTCAAAATTTTACTGTACTTACATTTGGTAATATTTCTTTGTGCATTATCCCTGTGGTAACTTCCGGAATCTACATAGTGGTGATAACAAACCCTGTATCCATGTGCATTCAGGTGGCACTGTACATTATAATGATTTGCTGGGAGTGGATCTGGCTGGGGATCTTCCCAACACTATAGGATCCTTTCTTATATTGAGTTTGGGATCTCCTGGAAGTTTCACAAAGATACAATTAGCTGCAGCTCGAGTAAGCGGGTGTAGGGGTGTGGATTCAGGAAACGGGGGCTGAGCCGAGTGGCAGCGATTGGTCGTAATGGGGGTTGCAGTGGTGATCGATTCCTTTTAATGTGCGGTCAGAAGGGGCATTCCTGTTCCTCCCAGTTCCACTCTCACGTAATTTCTTAACTTTTTAGACGGGCCTAATAAGCAATCTCTCGGCTTGATTTTCCCCGAGTACAGGCAAACCAATCGTGTGGAGGGCCCTCAAAACAGGTGTTAACACCTTTTTTATAATGCAAAACCTATAACTACTTCAGATATAGGTAAAAGATGCATTTTTTTTGTCCTTGCCCTGTGGCGCAAATATGCGCACTCTTCCCACCTGCCAGATTAGGGGTTGGTAGTCCAGAACAATTCAAAAATCAGATGCTATGCAGTCCGATTTCCAGACCATAAAGTTCCATTGCATTAATTTTCTCATCATGGCAGCTACAACTATATTTTCTGCTTGGCAGAATCAATCCTGCTAGCACAGAATGTGCGAACAGGTGCCAGGAAATTGGGCAAGGATCCATTTAGGACACCTCAAGTGCACCTTACATGAAGTATGTGATAGTTTCATTTAAACATTTAAATCTATGGAGATAATGCTGAGACTGATTTTTGCCCCATCTGTTTAGAATGTGATTGCACTGCGTTCTGCTCTTCCGTCAGGAGTTTTTGTAAAATGATGTACGATGGAGCTATTAAAAGAAACTTTATTTTGCCTATTCACTTTCACCTTTTTCCTCCCCAATATCTTTTTAGTGCTGGCTTTTGTTTTTAGTTAATTTATTTTCAAAGCATGTTTGCAGAACACATGGAATGTTTATGTTGAAACAAAAATAGCTGAAGATTATCTGCAAAAATCACATGGAAGTTGACTACACTTTAAAGATTTCAGTAGAACAGTCAAATCCTAAAAGGGGAAAATCAGCTTTTTAAGTTCATGCTTTCTTGGGAATACAGGAAATGATCAGACATCTTGTACAAAGCTGTAATGCTGCGGTAATCATGAAATGAAGTTAAACTTATTGCTGAGGATTGCTTAGTACAATAATTCAAGAATACTACAAGATGAAAGAAGGCATTGCCAATAAAATCGTCAGCTTTCAGAGCCAGACAACATTCACTTACCAACATGAACCCCTGGAATCAGTGACTGAGGATAACTATATTTGCAGGCTCTGGGTCAGGACAGAGCTAATCACAGAGCTGTGTTCTGATGAAAGGTCATTGACCTGAATGTTAACTCTGTTTCTCTCTTCACAGATGTTGCCAGACCTGCTGAGTATTTCCAGCATTTTCTGTTTTATTTCAGATTTCCAGCATCCGAAATATTTTGCTTTGGTTAGAGTTGTGTGTTTGCTGCAAGGTGATCATGAAATATTAAGGTGAACCTTTAGTTACTTTTTCAGCTACATTTCCTACTGTGCAATTTAAACATTGACAATTGCTACCAAACATCATACTAGTTCTGTCGAAGGGTCATGAGGACTCGAAACGTCAACTCTTTTCTTCTCCGCCGATGCTGCCAGACCTGCTGAGTTTTTCCAGGTAATTCTGTTTTTGTTTTATCATACTAGAACTACCTATTATGTTCCACTTTCAGGAATTATGCTACATACAATTCAAAGCTGGAATATCTTTGTGGATGGGTCTTGCCTCAATCTTTAGAACATTAGCATAAGACCACTTAATTGTAATCCATATGCTAGCATTAACATGTGTAGCTCACAATGCAAATATTTATCTTACAACTGGAGAAAATTCAGGGCAAACCTTGAGTCTGAAGCTGAGAACCAGTCCGACACAAATCTGCAGGCAAAGTAGTAAACAAGCTATTTATTAATGGAGGCAAGATAATGTAGAGGCCATAATTCAAGTAAAACAGAGGTTTCACTCTGTTAGATATTAGTGTTCTCAATCCAATTGTTCATTGTTCATAGAGATACTCAACAATTGGCCATTAAGAAACTAGAATGATTGAAGATTCAAAAACCACAGGTCCCAGTACATACTGTACAATCACTTTAATAGATGATAATAAATACTGCGAGCTGCAGCAGGACTTCCCAGCTTGTCAGTTTCACTGAAGCAGCTTTCCCTGCTGTGCCCTTGCCTCAGTGATCCTGCTGGATAGCTGACAAGTTGGGAAACAGATGCCCTGGCTGATAAAGGCATAAATCAGGGTTAAAACACTACTTAATAAGCTATTTAAATATTTTAATTACTTATCCGACAGCTGCACGTGGGTTCCCTGCTTACCTTAACTCCTGACCCGATGAAGACTGGAACTCCCAAAATTAGTCACAGCTTTTCCTTCAACAGTTTTTGAACCACTAGCCCTGACCTATAGAAAGGCTACATTTCCAAGCCGAGCTGGTGGGAAAGGATATGGGGAGGAGTTCTGGTCAGAAGACTCAGAAATCTGTTTCCCCAAATGCTGTAGTGTTTTAACTACTGTGTTTGTTCCCTCCTCTCTCCCTCCACCAATAAAATCTCCATTCAGAAACCAGCCAGGCCGGCAGGCTTGGTTCCCTGTCTGGTCAAGGATGCTGCAGGAGAGGCTGCAGCTGGCGAGGAGCCAGTGAGCTTCTTTTTGCTGGGGTAGAAATTATGAGTTGGTGGGGATGGGTTGGTGGGGATGGCTTGTAGGGCTGGGGAGTGGTTGGAGACAGATCAGAGCAGGATTGGGGGAGGGGCTAGTGATTCTGTTGGTTGTTGAGCACCTTCCCCCTGGGAACTGGATGGTTGAAAGTCTCCTTGTTCCACCTTTGTTAAAACTAGCAGCAGGTGGGTTCAAGATGGGTTGGATTTGGGCCTGGAGATTTAAAAATTAGCTAACATCCCACCCAGCCCAAACCCAGATGTTTTTTGGAGTTATCCCCTCACGAATTCTGACAGGCTTGTATATTATTCCACTTAGGGTGGAATTTTAGGGCCCCTCCCGCCAGTGGGGTTTTCCGGTCCCATCGAAGTCAATGACCTTTGAATGGCTCACTCGCCGCATTTTCCGGCCCCGCCTCCACTGCAACAGCGCCATAAAATTCCACCCTTAGCTTATAACCATCTTCGTCAGTCATTCACTGACAGGAAGAGAAAGAAAAACTAAGTTGCTCTGAACCTTCTTTGGGGTACACTGCAAGATATTGCATGATAATCATAGGGTGCTGGTTTGACACATCAGTGTACATTGTAATACTGAGCTAATATTCACAGTAAAATAGTGGATTGGCAAAAAAACTTTGGAGAAGTTAGGGCAAATAGAAGTGCAAAAGTGTTACTGGGAAATTATGCATCTTAGTGAGACTATGAAATTATTTTTATGTTGCTCCTGTAGAAAAAAAAGACAGATTAGCATGGAAAATAAATGTTCTAAATACTCAAATAATTCAAATAGATTATGGAACAGACAATATTAAATAATTGCAAGCAGGGAAAGCAGCTGTCTATTTACAAAATAAGGCAGATGTAATATCCACCAAATCTATTATTTTGTTAGAATTCCAGATGTGGCTTCTTGTTTTAAACTCAGAATCATGCCAATCACACAAAAAGGATTGTTTTCCCAATTTATTTACAGAGAATACACAATTTATTTATTGAATCATAGAAATTTACAGCAGAAGGAAGCCACCCAGTCCATTGTGTCTATGTTGGTTGAAAAGCAGCCATTCAGCCTAATCCCACTTTCCAGCTCTTCGGCCATAGCACTGTAGGTTACAGCACTTCAAGGTACATATCCAAGTAATTTTTAAATGTGATGAAGGTGTCTGTCTCTATTGCCCCCTAGATATTGATTTCCAAATTCCACTACCTTCTGGGTAAAACATCTTTCCTCAACTCACTTCTAATGATTCTACCAATTACTTCAAATCTATGTCCCTGGTCCTTGACCTGTCTGCTAAGGAAAATGGTCCTTCCTATCCACTCTGACTGGGCCCCTCATAATTTGCTTTAGTTCCTTTTGGCATGAACAGACAGATCAATAGATAGGATCATCTGTCTAGGAAATGTGATGTAATTATATAAAAAGAACAGATAATGAATGCTACATATAAATATAGATTTTATTTAAAAATCATAGCAGTAAAAATTAAGATACTATGTGGGCAAAAGAACAGTTTTGAAAGTACATGTGACAGCAAATGCAAACATTTGCATTTCTCAGCATAAATATCTTATTCTATGAAACATTTATGAATAGGGCATAATTTTCCAGTGTTTCCCACTGGTGACAAAAGTTTTACAGCAATTATGAAAAGAATGTTAAAGCTATGTGGTATACATATAATCACCTCAGAATATTAAACTATTAAAAACTACCTTAAGCACAAAAGATCATATATTGTTCCTGACATAACATATTAGCATAGTTGAGGTAATAAATATAGATCAGAGGCACATGCAAGAAGAGATCTACAGCAAGATGAACATCAGTTGGCTTCCTCATTTGTTTTTAGCAGCCAGAGGCTTCCGGCTTATCTTCTTAGACTTGTCATTGCTTTTCTTTGGAGGTTCGGGGTTCGCTTGCATGTGTCTGCCATAAAGGCTGTAAGAAAGCAGAAGAGATAGCTTGTAAGATTGCCAATATTCAAAAAAAGAGACAGGAATACAATTACAGTGAACTAGAGAGATAGGATAGCCATTTGCAACACTGAGCTTCATGGCTAACCAGAAAGCCCATGGGGTCAATACAGTGACAGAGAGAAATAGTGTCAGAGGCCTCCTAGGCTATTTCAGCATGATTGATGGCTTTAGGATAGCGACATAGCCATCAATGTCACATTAATAAATACTGTCAATTAAATGTTGACAAAATATCCTTCAATTTAGGAGACTGGAGTGCCATAGTATTAAAGAAGATTTAACTTAAATTTAACTTGTAATTAGGGTTTAGATTCCTTGTTTGTTTCAGTTACAAATAGTCAAAAGGTAAATAAACAACTGCTGAAAGAGCTTTAAGAATTGTTAAACAATCTTAAAAAAAGTGATAAAAACAAAATGCTGGAAATGCTCAGTAGGTCTGGCCGCATCTGTGCAGACAGAAACAGAGTTAACATTCCAGTCAGTGACCTTTCATTAGTTCTGATGAAAGGTCAATAACTTGAAACATGGGGCTAAATTGTTGTTCTAGGGTTGGGACCCCTTGTCGGGTGCATTTCCAGGTCCCAACCCCACTTTGGCATCTGACGTGCAATGAAATTTTTAATGAGCAGGCCAAATAGTGGCCAGAGTGGATGTTTGCTGTCCAATTAAGGATGGCAAGTAGGCTCCTGAGGCTGGAGGGCCAACAGGAGGCCCTCCAGCACTGCTAGGTTAGCAGCCCCACTGTCAGAGGTGAGAGTTGTCAATGTAGGTATGACAGAGAGAGAAAGAACATGTGAACAAGGAGTAGGCCATCCAGCCCCACAAGCCTGCGCTGCCATTTAATAAGATCATGGCTGATCTGATAGTAACCTCAAATCTGCATCCTGCCTACCCCCGACAACCTATCACCCCCTTGCTTACCAAGAATCTATCCACATCTGTCTTAAAAATATTCAAAGATTCTGCTTCCACCACCTTTTCAGAGAGTTCCAAAGACTCTCAACCAACAGAGAAAACATTTTGCCTCATCTCCATTTTAAATGGGTGACCCATTATTTTTAAACAGTGACCCCCTAGTTCTAGATTCTCCCACAATAGGAAACATCCTCTCCACCTCTACCCTGTCAAGACCCCTCAGGGTCGTATTTGTTTCAATCAAGTCACTTCTAACTCTTCTAAACTCCAGCGGATACAAGCCTAGCCTGTCCAACCTTTCTTCATAAGACAACCTGCCCATTTCAGGTATTCGTCTAATAAACCTTCTATGAACTGCTTCCAATGGATTTACATACTTCCTAAAATAAGGTGACCAATACTGTACACAGTACTCCAGATGTGGTCTCATCCTGTTTCACTGAAGCATAACCTCCATACTTTTGCATTCAATTCCCCTCACAATAAATGATAATATTCTATTAGCTTTCCTCATTATTTGCTGTACCTGCATACAAGCCTTTTGCGACTCATGCACCAAGACACCCAGGTCCCTCTGCATCTGAGAGCTCCGCAATCTCTTACCATTTAGATAATATGCTTCTTTCTTATTCTTCCTGCCAAAATGGACAATCTCCTTTCCCACATTATACTCCATTTGCCAGATCTTTGCCCACTCAATTAACCTATCTATATCTTTTTGTAGCCTCCTTATGTCCTCTTCACAACTTACTTTCCTACCTATCTTTGTGTCATCAGCAAATTTGGCAACCATCCCATCCATCCAAGTCATTCATATAAATTGTAAAGAGATGAGGTCCCAGCACTGATCCCTGTTGCACACCAATCATTACATCTTGCCAACCTGAAAAAGACTCATTTATGCCTACTCTCTGCTTCCTGTTAACCAGTTAATAATCTATCCATGCCAATATGTTATCCCTATGCCATGAGTTTTTATTTTCTGCAATAACCTTTGATGTGGCACTTTGTCAAATGCCTTCTGAAAATCTAAGTACAGTACATCCACTGGTTCCCCTTTATCCACAGCACATGTTACTTCCTCAACAAACTCCAATAAATGGGTAAAACATGATTTCCCTTTCACAAAACCATGTTGACCCTGCCTGATTACCTTGAACTTATTAAAGTGCCTTGCTGTAGCTTCTTTAATAATAGCTTCTAACCTGTCATTTCCCTATGACAGATGTTAAGCTAATTGGCCTGTAGTTTACCGCTTTCTGTCTCTCTCCCTTTTTGAATAATGCAGTTACATTTGCTATCATCCAATCTAATGGGGCCTTCCCCAAATCTAAGGTGTTTCGGAAAATTAAAACCAACGTATCAACTATCTCACTAGCCATTTCGTTTAACATCCTAGGATGAAGTCCATCAGGACCCAAGCATTTATCAGCCTATAGCTCCAACAAGTTACTCAGTATCACTTCTCTCGTGATTGCAATTTTCCTGGGTTCCTCCCTAACTTCCATTTCCTGATTTACAGCTGCCTCTGGGATGTTATCCTCTGTAGTGAAGGCTGATGCAAAATACCTGTTCCATTCATTTGCAATTTCCTTGTTTTCCATTATCAATTCTCCAGACTCAATTTCTATTGGATCAATACTCACTTTGTTAAGTCGTTTCTTTTTAAAGTATTTATAGAAACGCTTACCATCTGTTTTTATATTTCTGGCTACTCTCGTACTCTAATTTTTCCCTCCTTATTAATCTTATGGTCATCTTTTGCTGTTCCTTATATTCTGTCCAATCTTCTGGCCTTCACCTATATTTGCACAATTAAATACTTTTTCTTTATGTTTGACACTATCTTTAACCTTTCTAGTTAACTACGGATGGTGTGTCCCTTGAACTTTTTCTTATTTGTTGGAATGTATCTATTCTCTGTATTCTGAAATATCCCCTTAAATGTTTGCAACTGCATCTCTATTAACCTAGCCCTTAACCAATTTGCCAATTCACTTTATCCAGCTCTGCTTTCATGCCCTCATAATTACCCTTATTTATGTTTAAAACAGTCTCGGACCCACTCCTCACCCTCAAACTAAATGTACGTTTTGGTCACTGCTACTGTGGGGCACCTTCACTATGAGGTCATTAATTAATCCTATCACGTTGCACAATACCAGGTCTAGTATAGCCTCCTCTGTGGATGGCTCCAGAACATGCTGCTCTAAGAAACTATCCTGGAAACATTCAACGAGCTCATCTTGGCTATCTTTGCCTGCCTGACTTTTCCAGTCTTTATGTAGATTAAAATCTCCCATGATTATCACCGTGCCTTTCTGACAAGCTCCCATTATTTCTTCCTTTATGCTCCATCCCACCATGTGGGGGGGCTGTACACGACTCCCACAAATGACTTCTTGCCTTTAATATTTCTACCCAAACTGGCACATCCTGGTTTCCTGAACTTAGCTCAATCCCTCTCCATTGTGCTAATGCCATCATTAACTAATAGAGTCACTCCTCCACCTTTTCCTCACTTCCTGTCCTTCCTAAATGGCCTATACCCTTTAATATTCAGGTCCAAATTCATGACCTCCTGCAGCCATGTCTCCGTAATGGCTATCAAGTTGTACTTACTTGTTTCTATGTGCACTCTCAGTTCATCTGTTTTGTTTCAAATGCTTCATGCATTCACATACAAAGTCTTTAGTTTTATCCTATTATTCTTTTTATAACCTCCTGTCTCATCTGTCGACTTACTGTTAGATTTGTACTCTCTATCCCTTACTGTCACGGTCCGTTTTTCATTTCCCGTTTTTCTTGTGCCTTGTCTCTGCTCTTTGATTTACCACACCTTCCCAAATTTGGACCCTTGCCCCCAATACATAATTTAAAACGCCCTCTACTTCACTATTACGTAGTTCGCAAGAACACCAGTCCCAACACAGTTCAGGTGTAGACTGTCCCAATGATACAGATCCTACTTTCCCCAGTATTGTTGTCAGTGGCCCATAAACTGGAGCTCACTTCTCCCCCACCAGACTGAGTCACGCATTCATTTCCCTAATCTGATTTGTCCGATACCAGTTTTCATGTGCCTCAGGTAATAATTCAGAGATTATGACCTTTGAGGTTCTGCTTCTTAATTTGGTGCCAAGCTCCTCATACTGACTATAAAAAACCACCTTCTTTGTCCTGCCTATGTCATTGATAGCAACATGGACCACGACAACAGGGTCCTCTCCCTCCCACTGCAAGTTCCTCTTCAGCTCTGAGCAGAAATCCCGAAACCTGGCACCTGGCAAGTAACACAGCTGCCTGGACTCACGCTCTTTGCTGCAGAGAACAGTGTCAATTCCTCTGACTATTCTGTCCCCCATTACCACTATATTGTAATTCCCCCCGCTTGAATGGTTTCCTGTACCACGGGCCATGGTCAGTTTGTTCATCCACCCTGCAGCCTCCACTCTCATCCAAACAAGATGAAAAAGCCTTAAACCTGTTGGACAATTGCAAGGGCCGAGGCCCCTGCACTCCTGCCCTCTAGTCCCCTTACCTGCCTCACTTACTGTCACGCCCTCCTGTCCCTGACCTCTGACCAACTCAGAAGACTCTATCCCAAGGGATGTGACTGCCTCCTGAAATAAAGTGTCCAGGTAACTTTCCTCCTCACTGATATGCCACAGTGTCTGCAGCTCGGCCTCCAGCTCAATAACGCAGAGCCAAAGTTCCTGTAGCCACAAACGTTTACTGCAGATGTGTTTGCCCTGGATCACACCAGTATCCAGAAGCTCCCATGCCCTGCAATCGCAGCACATCATCTGCCCTGCCATCTCCAATATGTGATAATTAATAATTGCTAATTTGTTATAATTAATAAAGCCAAAGTCTCCAATTGGTTTTGGCACTGCCAGTAAACTTTACAATACTGATAAAACAATACAGTACTTACAATACTGATAAAACTAATAATACCAGTTACTGGTTTGCCTGCTCTTCCTGCTTGCACCAAAGTGGAAATCAAATACCGGAGGCTGAAAAAGAGTAGAAGGAAAAAGCACCTCTTTCCAACCCTTCACCGAACTTCCCACTCAGCACACTTTACTTCTTGCAGTAAACCTTACCTAAAGCACCTCTTTCCTCCGTGCACTGGATTCCCACTTTGAGCCAAATTCCCAAATATACTCACTCAGTCTCTGTCGCACTCAGGCTGAAGTCTCTCCCCACTGACTGATTTTAATTATTAATGCAAAAAGACTACATAGCTGCCAGTTCATCATCATTCAGGGACAACCACTTCACAGGATGACCAGCCGCCACAGCTTTGTGCAGCTCCCACACTTGCCATCCCTTGCTTGTGTTTCATCCTCAATGCGGGGGGTGGGGGGGTCCACATAACAGTTGGAAAATTCCAACTGGCATCTGCAGAGTGGCTTTAATAGGCCATTTATTTGGCCCAATGGGCTATCTGCTGCTCGCGGCCAGGTAACCATCACCCTCCAATCCTCCCAGAATAAAAACTTCCTGTTGGTGAAACCATGGTGGGGGGCCAGCAAACTGGTTGATAGGGGGCACCATGGACACCTGCATGGCTGTTTAAAATTAAATCCATCAACTGTTTCTCTCTCCACAAATGCTTCCAGTCCTGCTGAGTATTTCCATCATTCACTGTTTTTACTTCAGATTTTCAGCATTCACAGAATTTTGCTTTTGTATTATTGCTTGAAAAAAATATAGGTTTGCACTTCCATGTTAACCTGATTTATGCAAGTTAATTTTACTTGTGTGCTTTGAAATTTACTCAAAATTCTGGATCACCTGGTATTTTTCAAAAGCTGTTTTATATTCATCACTGAATTGTTATTTTCTTTAAAACGTTGTTATATTTGGTTTTATTAATTCAATAGCTGCATATTTAAAAATGTTTGTCTATTCAACTTTTCACTATGTTTTGTATTATTGATAACAATGCAAATTTTTAAATCAATCTACAGTGTACATACAATATTTTTGCACATCTACAGCAAAGTGTGAAATTTGCAGTACAGTTATGTAAATTTTATTCAAAATAAAAACACTGCTGCTTACTAATGTGACCCGGGTAAGAAGATTGGGAAGATGGTGGTCGGAATGAACAATCTTAAAAGATAATCAATTGGAAAGATGCTCATTAAATTTTATCAGTCTACTAACAACAATGCTCTAACTTAATAAAAACAGGCAGAGATGATAGCAAGGATATTAGATGAGACCTTTGGTTATGTATCAGAGGTCTAAGCTGTCATTGCACTGCACACAGTTCAGCAGGCACTGTCTCAGGGGATTGGAAGAATACACTAGAGTTAATAAATGCAGGAAGAATCAATAGATACAGCTTATTTCTAACCCCTTAAGTCTCATTTTTAAAAAACTTTTAATTAAATCACATGCAATTTAATAGAACATTATGTTCATTAAAACAGTAATTAACTATACACTGAATTTATAATATGGCACTAACCATAAAATCATTACAAACAGGGCAGCAAAAAAAATGAGAAATATGATTTCAGTCCTTTATATAATTGCTTTAAAATTAGTGCTAAATTGGGATAGGTTTGTTCTAAATAAAACTGTAATCTATAACATACTATTCAAACTGAAAATTAAGAAAAATACATGGATTAAAACATCATCCTCCTTTTACCACTCACCCCAAATCCCTCCACAAAATTTGCTAGGTCTGCGCTGGATTGAAAGCATCATCGTGGTGAAAGATCATATCATTAGATAGCAGTGCACACAGGGATTAGCTGGAAACAGCCAGTGCTGACGGGCGCAATCAACTGAACAATGACAAGTGTTACCAGCATAGCCTGAAGAAAATGGAAATTCCGCAAGCTCAGCAAATTTATCAAGTGAGCAGCTGAGTCCAATAGAACAGGAAGGCTCTAGGTTTGGCCCTCAGTCTGTGCTGAGTTAGTTGACCTCAGATCAGCTGACAGCACGTGGTAGAGGTGGTACAATTGGTCACAGTGTCCCTCTGTTAGGGAGGGGAAAAAGAAAGTCAGCCAGACAAGGCTTCTTGCTACAATCATTACTGAGGTCATTAGTTCATTGGACATTAGATGAGCACAGGAATGCATGCTTTGCTCATAAGAACATGAGAAACAGGAGCAGGATAAGCTATTTGGCCTGTTGAGTCTGCTTTGCCTTTCAATATGGTGATGGCTGCTTGCCCCACTATACACATATCCATTAATTTCCTTAGTGTCTGTTATATATTGTTGCATTATCTGTAAATAGCTAGGAACTAATGTAGTATGTGTAAATGTTCCAGGGGGCCACATTTTACAGCTGCACTAGAGACTGAAGTGATGTGTGCATAACCAGTTCAATCCAGTTCTTCTTTTGAGCCAGATAGAATGGCAAAATTAAATAAAAAGTTTCTGATCTTTACAAACTTAAACTGTGATTATTAACAACATCTGGGAACGAAAAGGCCACAAGAACACATAGCATGGTGGCAGTCAGTGACTGTGAGTAAACCTAGAGCATTTTAAATTATTTGGAAAATCAAACCACACTAGTGCCTGAAGAAAAAATGTGAATCGTGCAAAGACATGTCAAGCGGCATAGCCCACAATGAATTGGGAAGATGATGATGTCATAAAAGCATTTGCAAAGTTGAAACAAAAGTGCAGATTGGCATTCAGTAGTTTCCTAAAAGGCACTAGCAATGAAAAGGGGGTCAGCTATATCCTTCTGTGGGCAGCAAATGTAGGATTACATTTATTTAATAGTTGGGAGTTTACTGAAGAGAATGACAAAGGCCCAGGCAACATTTTTGAAAAATTTAGCAGCCATCTTCAGCCAAAATTGAATAATTGGATCTCCTGGAATGAATTTCAAGGCCCCAGAAGGAATTAGGCGAGCCTTTTGATAACTTTGTAACAAGATTAATGAATGTGTTAGAATCATACCGCGCAAGACTGAATTTTTCTTTTACAAAATGGAAGGACACGGCATGATCTGGACACTTGGATGCTAATCTGGGAATTTTTTAAAAAAATGTCATAAATTCACATTGAAACTGTCAGCAAGCAGGCCTCTTCCAAGAAATCACCTGGTCTATATGGTACTTGAGGAAGATCTGGTTGTTTGTTTTGAACTGCAATTACTTTAATGATGAAAATTAAGAACTGAAAAGGAAGGTTGTTAACTTACTGGAAATCACATGGGTGAGAGGGGAAAGAAACTTGTGAACCTGCTTGTTTTGAAGGGAGTTTTGTTGGGGAACAAGCTGAGGAAGGAAGGCTACCCTAGCCGGCTCCCTCCCTCTACCTTGCCTAAAATTATATGTGGCCAGAGAACCCTCATCTGAGTGTAACTAGTCTACAGTTGGACCTGCAAAGCTGAGACCAGTTGGTGAGAACTTCCAGAAAATCACTGGGACCACGCGGAGGAACTCCAGGTTGACAGTGTCAAGACCCTGCAAACTTTATCCTTTATTTTATAATGCCCATCCTTCAAAGCCATCTGTGCAGACTCTGTTTATCCTTTGTTTGTGTGTGTGTGTGTGTGTGTGTGTGTGTGTGTGTGTGTGTGTGTGTGTGTGAGTGAGTGAGTGAGTGAGTGAGTGAGTGTGTGAGGGGGTGGTGGTGGGGGATGGGCTGGGGGAATTCCTTAGGAAGAATCTTGAGCCAGTCGGAGCAGCAGCAGGAGCAGAGCGAAGAGAACCTGGGGGTGAACGGTGCCAGCGGAGCTTCTCAATAAAAGCCTGAGCATCAAGGACCAGATTGAGCCAGTCGGAGCAGCAGCTAACCCCAACAGGAACGCTGCCAGAATTCGAAAAGGCTAATGAAAGTGGCATCAGCGCAAAGCAGAGAGATGATCTGTAGGTAGTAGATAAGTTGTTTTTTCTCCACTTTAAAGCTACATTAAGGAAAGGAAAGAGTTCTAGCTTTAATTTTTCTAAAAGAGAAACTTAAATAATTTTCTACTCGGCTTAAATTTAGGGTAAGAATATTTTAACTAAAATTATGGCAGGGAGCTCAGTCACGTCTGTTACATGGCCTGCAGTATGTGGGAAGTCTTAGATGCTCCTGGCAGTCTGAATGACCAAATCTGCAGGAAGTGCCACCAGTTTGACTAGCTTGAGCGCTGGGTTTCAGTGCTTGAGTGTCAGCTGGAGGTGCAGCAGTGCATCTGCAAAACTGAGAGTTATGTGGATAGCATGTTTTTACATGTGGTCACCCTGCAGCTTAAGGAAGTGCAGTCAGAGAAGGAATGGGTGACCACCAATCAGATGAAGGGAGGCAAACAGGCAAGTAGTCAGTAAAGCCCAAGAGTGCAAGTCACTCAAGAACAGTTGTTCTGCGTTGGAAAGTGGTGAGAGTGACAGTTCCTCTGGACAGTGCTGCCAAAGCCCAGCTGCACAAGGGGGGAGGAGAAAGAGAGGAAGAGCAATAATGGTAAGAGACTCAATAAAGAGGGATACAGACAGGTGTTTCTGCAGCCACAGACGTGACTCTAGGATGGTGTGTTCCCTCCCTGGTGCCAGGGTCAAAGATGTCAGAGTGGCTGCAGGGCATTCTGAAGTGGGAGGGCGAACAGAGGTCGTGGTTCACACTGGTACCAAAACATAGGTAGAAAGAGGTCCTGCAACAAGAATTTAGGGAGCTGGGTAGCAGATTAAAAAGCAGGACCCTCAAAAGTTGCACTTATGGATTATATCCGGTGCCACATGCTTGAGAGTATAGGAATAGTTGGATAGAGCAGATGACTGCGTGGCTGAAGAGTTGGTGCAAGAGGGATGGCTTTAGTTTCCTGGATCACTGGGTCCATTTCTGGGGAATGTGGGTCCTGTACAAGTCCGACAGATTGCACCTGAACCGGGGGTGGGTGGGGAGTGGTGAGGTTTGCTAGAGCTGTTGGTAGGGTTTAAACTAATTTGGCAGGGGGCGGATGGGATCTGGAGTGAGGTATAGTAGGGGTGATGCACAGACGAGTATAGAAGATAAACCAAGTCAGTCTGGAAGGCACAGCATATATAGTCAAGTTAAGGCACAAGGGAGCATGGCAAGGCTGGATGGCATTTGTTTTAATGCAAGTAAGACAGATGAGTTGACAGTGTTGATTAACAAATGGGGATATGATATCATTGCTATCACGGAGATATGGTTGAGGGTGGGGCAGGATTGGCAGCTCAATATTCCAGAGTATAGAATCTTCAGGTGAGGCAGGGTGGGGGTGTAAAAGAGGAGGTGGTGTCGCAATGTTGATCAAGGAGTCAATTACTGCAATAAGGAGGCATGATATCTTAGAAGTTTCCTCAAATGAGGCCATACGGGTGGAATTTAAAAACAAAAAGGGGGCAATCATATTGTTGGGAGTGTACTATAGATCCCACCCAGTCAGGGAGAGACAGAAGGGCAGGTATGTAGGCAGATCTCAGAAGTGTAAAAATAATAGCGCACTAATAGTAGGGGATATCAGCTTCCCAATATTAACTGGGTTAGACAATGTGTGAAAGGCTTAGAGGGGGTGGAATTGTTAAAATGTATCCAGGAGAGCTTCTTAAGCCAGCGCATTGAAAGTCCTACAGAGAGGGGGCAGTGCTGGACCTAATATTAGGGAACAAAGCCAGACAAGTGATAGAAGTATCAGCAGGGCGAGCGTTTCAGTGATAGGGACCATAACTCAGTAAGATTTAAAGGTAGTTATGGAAAAGGACAAAATGGACGATAAATCAAGGTTCTGAATTGGGGAAAGGCCAATTTTAATATGTAAGACAGGATCTGGCCAAAGTGGACTGGGAGCAGCTACTTGTTGGAAAAACCTACATCAGAGCAGTGGGAGTCATTCAAAAAGGAAATAGTGAGAGTGCAGGGCCAACATGTTCCCGTAAAGGTGAAAGGTGGGACCAAATCCGGAGAACCCTGGATACCATGGAATATACAGGATTGGACAAGGAAAGAAAGGGAAGCTTATGGTAGATACCGAGAGCTCATAACAGTGGAAGCCCAAGAGGAGTATAGAAACTGCAGGGGGTTACTTAGAAAAGAAATTAGGAGAGTGAAGAGGAGGCATGAAAAAAACACTGATGGGTAAAATAAAGGAAAATCCAGAAGTGTTTTATATGTACATTAGGGGTAAGTGGATAACCAGGCAAAGAGTAGGGCCCATTAGGCACCAAAGTGGCAATCTGTGTGAGGAGCCGGAAGACGTAGGTGAGGTTTTAAATGAGTACTTTGCACCTGTATTCACTATACAGAAGGATGATGTAGGCTTAGAAATAAGGGAGGGGGGACAGTGAAATACTTCAACAAATTGGCATTGAGAGGGAGGAGGTATTAGCGGTTTTAGCAGGCTTAAAAGTGGTTAAATCTCCGGGCCCACATGAGATGTATCCCAGGCTGCTATGTGAGGCAAGGGAGGAGATTGCAGGGGCCCTGACATTAATTTTCAAATCCTCTCTGGCCACAAGAGAGGTGCCAGAGAACCAGAGGACAGCTAACGTGGTACCATTATTCAAGGAGGGTGGTAGGGATAAACCAGGGAAATATAGGCCAGTGAGTCTAACATCAGTGGTAGAATTTTTTCCAAAAGTTTCTCTGAGGGACAGAATTAATCTCTACTTGGAGAGTCAAGGCTTAACCAAGGATAGCCAGCATGGCTTTGTCAAGGGAGATCATGTCTAACACTAGTGCAGTTGAGTAGTTCATGGACTTCAGTAGGGCTTTTGACATGGTCTCACATGGGAGACTAGTCAATAAGAGCTCATGGGATCCAGGGCAATTTGGCAAATTGGATCCAAAATTGGCTTAGTGGCAGGAGGCAGAGGGCAATGGTCAAAAGTTATTTTTGTGACTGGAAGTGGTGTACCGCAAGGTTTGGTACTGGGTCCATTGCTGTTTGTAGTGTACATTAATGATTTAGACATGAATGTAGAAGGTATGATCAGTAAGTTCACAAATGATACGAAAATTGGTGGTGTGGTGAATAGCGAGGAGGAAAGCCTTCGACTACAGGATGATATAGATGGGCAGAACAGTGGCAAATGGAATTTAATCCTGAGAAGAGTGAGGTGATGCATTTTGGGAGGACTAACAAGGCAAGGGAATACACGATGAATGGTAGGATCCTCGGAAGTACAGAGGATCAGAGGGACCCTGGTGCGCCTTTACAAAGATTTTGAAAGCAGCAGGAAAAGTAAATAAGGTGGTTAAGAAGGCATATGGGATACTTGCCTTCATTAATCGAGATATTGAATACAAGAGTAAGGAGGTTATATTGGAGTGTATAAAACATTAGTTAGGCCACATCTGGAGTAGTGTGTGCAGTTTTGGTCACCACATTATAGGAAGGATGTGATTGCACTGGAGGGAGTGCAGAGGAGATTCACCAGATGTTGCCTGCACTAGAGTGTTTCAGAAGTTAGACTAGATAGGCTGGGGTTGTGTTCCTTAGAGCAGAGAAAGCTGAGGGGGGACCTGATTGAGTTGTACAAAATTGAGGGGCATAGATGGGAAGAAGCTTTTCCCCTTAGTGGTGGGGAATAACCAGGGGGCACAGATTTAAGTAAGGAGCAGGAGGTTTGGAAGGGATTTGAGGAAAGATTTTTCAACCAGAGGGTGGGGGAGTATCTGGAACCCACTGTGTGGGGGTGGTAGATGCAGGAACCCTCACAACATTTAAGTAGTATTTAGATGAACACTTGAAATGCCGTAGCATACAGGGCTACAGGCCAAGTGCTGGAAAATGGGATTAGAGTAGATAGGGGCTTGATGCGGACATGATAAGCCGAAGAGCCTCTTTCCGTGCTGTAAAACTCTATGACTATGAGATAGATGGTTATACTTCCGGAGTCCAATTGTGGGTTAACCAGTACGTGCAACTAGCTAAAAGAAGTTCTCTTTTAAAAAGAAGCCTGGTCAGAGTCTCTTTTCTTCTGGGTACTAAAAGTATGGGTACACAATTAGCCATTTCGGTGAAGAAATTAAACATTTAAATTAATGGTACAGCCTGCGGAGTAGTCAGGTTTGATAATTCGCACACTCCTCCCATCCTGGTGGCAACAAATGCAGCTAGAAAATGTATGTTTAAGGAAACAGATGAAAGGCTGATAGATCAACTAATCTAGGGCTCTGCACACCCTGAAGTTCAGAAAGTGCTAATTGGGAAGGATAAGCTCACAATGTCACTGTCTGTAGATACTGACAGAGCACATGAAGCCACAAGCTGGCAGAGGAAGACACTGACCACCCAAATGGCTAGCCTTCAGCTGAGCCGAGATAAAGGCACCAGGATTGATGCAGTGCAGCAGCAACAAAAGAAGGTACATCAAACAGAGAAAAGGACGTGCAGCAGCTGTGGATGACCACAAGAATTCTCAGACAGGTGGAAATATCCTGCATACGGATCAATCTGCAGACCTTGTAAAAAGGCCAATCATTCGGCCAAGGGATGCAGAATAAAAGAAGGTGGTAGACGAATAACCAGAGCCAGAGCAACAGGGCAAATGGACAGGAAAAGAAACCAAAACATCCATGCCCTCGAAGATGACAGAGAGTCTGAGAACACACTAGATATAGGAACCACACCACTGTATGAAATGGCTGGATGCGACAGTTCTCAGAGAAAAGAAATTCACACAACCATTCAGATCAGGAAGAGGGCAAGAGAAAAGCCTACAACAATAAGCCTGAAGGTGAAGATTGATACTGGAGCACAGAGTAACATCATCCTGCTTATCCAAAAGACACAAGTCGGGAGTGTGATGGAATACTCTCCACTTGTCTGGATGACTGAAGCTCCAACAACACTCAAGAAACTTGACACCATCCAGCACAAAACAGCCCACTTGATTGGTACCCCTTCCACAAACATTCACTCCCTCCATTACCGACGAACAGTCAGCGCAGTGTGTACCTTCTACAAGGTACACTGCAGAAACTCACCAAGCCTACTTAGGCAGCACCTTCCAAATCCATAACTGCTGCTATCTAGAATGACAAGGGCAGCAGATACAGGGGAACGCCAACACCTGAAAAATCCCCTCCAGGCCACTCACCACCCTGACATGGAAATATGTCACTGTTCCTTCACTGTCGCTGGGTCATAATCCTGGAAATTCCCTTCCTAACAGCAACGTGGGTGTACCTACACCACAGAGGCTGCAGTGGTTCAAGAAGTTGGGCACAATAACTTACTCAAGGGCAATTAGGATTGGGCAATTGATGCTGGCATAGCCAGTGATGTGCATATCCTGTAAATTAATTTAAAAAAAAGGTAATATGTCAGGGGGCAAGTCTATCATATTATGACAGGAAGAAACCTCTCACCCCACAAGTAGATGCTTCTACAAATGGACTGGGAGCAGCCCTGCTACAAGCAGGAAAGCTTTTGCATCCCAAATTCAAACCTCAGCTGAGACCAGGTATGCCAACATAGAAAGAGAGGTTTTGGCAGTCGATTATGGATGTGAGAAGTTCCATACATATCTCTATGGGAGAAAGTTCATAACTGGAGAGTGATCTTCATCCACTGGAGCAGATCTAGAAGAAGAATTTTTGTCTAGCACCCGTGAGACTGCAGAGAGGCCTCAGAATTACGATTTCATTCTGAAATACAAGCCAGGAAGAAAAATGGTGCTGGCGGATATCCTATCTCAGTTGTCGCCACAGGAGAAAAGACATAGAAGATCTAGGTACAAAGATCCAGCACCTAGTGATTGTAGCACCCACTGAAATGGAGTCAAATTAGAGATGGGACCAGCAATGATGAGTTGTTACAAATGCACTCTCAGCAAGTGATCAAGGGTTGGCCTGATAAAATACAGCAAACACAGTCAGAGGCAGAATTTTCTGCCTGTCGGGTGGGCCATGTAGGAGCGGGCGCAGACCTGATTGCTGCCCATGACCGGGTCTGTGCCACCATTTTACATGGGAGGGCTAATTAAGGCCCGCCCAGTGCGAAATGCAGCTTTCAAGGACAGCGAGAGTGGGCAGGCGGTGGCGGAACTGCAATGACCGCTGTATCCAATGGCGACCCAGTGGCCTTGCAAAGGCTGTCAAACATGGCCAGCAGAACAGCTCCCATGCATGCTGCTGGTGAGCAGGCCAGGCAGGAGGGTAGGGTATTGTAGGGCAGGGGGGCACTGTACCCCTCGTTTCTCAGATGATTGCCTTGCTGCCCTCCTCAGGGAGCTGGCAGCACGGCAGGAGGTCCTCATTTCCAGGGGCGGGAGGAGGAGGCCCCCCCCACATGACCAAACATGCCTGGGAGGAGGTGGTGAGCTCCTGCAATGTGGTGCGATGCACCTGGATCCAATGTCGCGTGCGTTTCAATGACCTCTTGTGCTCAGGAAGGGTGAGTACCATGTTGGCATTGGTCACTTAACCCAGCAGGTAGGCTTTCCCCCCTGATGCCCCCTCCCTACCCACAAGTCTGAGTGTAGTTACTGCATTGAATCATTGACGGCCTGTGTCCTTTGCTGGGTGGGGCAGCAGATATTGGCCATGCCAAGGTCACCTGAGAGGGTGGTGAAGAGATGGGTTCTGCACCCGCAGCATGGGGTAGACTGAGACCCACATTACTGTTTTGGGGGCCTTCTGGAGGATCTGCAGCTGCGCATAGTCCTGGAACTGGAAAATATGTCAAAGTCAGTGTGCTGACACGCTGGGAGGGGAGCTTCCAGGTGGCGGGGCACTGATCCATCTGCTTTCTTTTGCGTTCCACGTGCTTGCACCTTCTTGCTTTGCAAGGTTAGACCGTGTGGTGCCAAATGTGATGTAGGCAGCATTTGGCCAAGGTGGGGGGAACAGGCCTAGCATCTTTGTGTGAGTGTGCAGCAGCCGCAGGGTGAGGAGGCACAGGAGCCCTGCAATGTCCCACTCTGGTTGAGACAAGAGAGTCCAGGTACAAGTTGCACTAATCAATGCTCTCCTCTCCTTTTCAGAAGAAGAATGCTCTTATTTCGCCGAGCGATTGAGGACTGGCTGAGGGCCTGCACAGTTGACGATCATTACCAAGTTCGAACAGGAGGCCCTTGATCTGGAGAGGTGCCATGCGCACAGGTCCACTGGTTTCGGTGAGGCTGGGGTGCCACGGGCAGGTATGTTAGCTCAGCAATAAGGTCACCATTATTCTACCAACAACCATGGCAGTGCTGAAGGTTCAGTGATTGAAGTTTGCAACATGGCTTGACCATTGCTTATGGAAGGATGAATGCATAATGATCCAGGGGGCAGGGATGCACAGTGACATTGTCTCCACATTAACCAATCAAATGTCCTTGTTCTTCCTTTCAGCATCAGTGGAGCAGGGCCGGGAGGAGGTGGCACGGGGGTCCTCTCTCACATCTGAGGGCCCTGAAGTCTGTGACCTACCAGTGTCACACCATCTCTGTCAGGCAGGCACCAGTACAGATATTGGCATCTCAGTGGGAATTAGATCATCGGCTAGTGTCCCAGGAAACAGTGGTGAGGGCACTCCAATGTCGCTGGAGGAGCTGACGGAGACAGACGGTGCCCATGGCGCCAGCAGTGGAGGACTGCAGGGGATCAGGCATATGCTCAGTTGGTGCCTGATGATGTGCCTCTGGAGTCGTCGGTGAGGGAGGATCTGGTGGAGATACATGAGGCTATGCCTGGCTTGGTCTCCGTGGTGCAGTCGTCCACGAGGACCATCGCCGATGCAATAAGGCCTCATGGCCGAGCGCCATGCTTCCTCCATGGAGACTCTCATGGAGAGGTTCCTCCAGGAGATCAATCAGGGCTTCCTGGGCATGCGCTCAGACTAGCAAGCCCTCACGTCGGCATTGATCTCAGCTGATCAGTGCCAGTATGGCAGATGGTCTAGGCACCAAGTTTCCCAGCTTGGTGCTCATCCATCTATGGTGAGCAGGGAGGTCTGAAGTGACCTCAAGTCGATGGAGCAGCTGCCTGTCGTCTCTGCGGGCTCCTCTCAGGGCGCTCTGGATGAGGGCAGCAGCTCCTCCACCCCTCTGCCAGTGACGTTACATCCGATGAGGCTGTGACAATTAGGGAGATGCCAGCTGTGGAACTGGCCGCTCCCTGCCAGGCGGGGCCAGCACAGGCTCCACGGGCCAAAGGGCAGCCTCCAAGGTCATCGAGGCCAACAGGACAGCATAGTGAGCAGGCTGGCTCAGACGCCAATGCCAGTGAGGGAACAGCACCTAGATGTAGCACCCAAAAGCGTAAATTTAAGGCACACCACGGGTTTCTCACTGATGCTTTTGTGTTGCCCCACAATGAGGTCATGGTGTACTGTTTAACACCATTGTTATTTTGTTTCCTTAAATCATTTTGCTATATCATTAAATTTGGACATGTGACAATGGCTGAGGGTGACTCTTGTCCCTGCAAGTGGATGGTTACCCATGATGTTATGTTGGATTGTGTCACATTGAGCTTTATTGACAAGGCCCTTAGTTAACGTTCCTATCCAGGTAGATTTAGCACTCGGGTATTGAGTATGGAGCCCGCAGCACAGGCTTTTGAGGGAGGTCCAACTGTGGTGTTCTAGCTGAAGGTTCGGGTGTCCCTGCCTGCCTGGAGTATGCCCACGTCAGTGTCTACCCCCTCAGCATTTCCCTGTGTGTCCAGGGTGCAAATAGACTGCACACATGTGGCCATCAAGGCACCAGGAGGTGAGCGTGGTGCCTTCGTGAACAGGAAGGGCTTCCACTCCATGAATGTGCAGATAGTGTGTGATCACAGGATGCTGATTCTACAAGGTACTCAGGCAACTCCCACGAAGCCTATTGCATCCTGGACTCGGGGGGGGACTCACTGCTGGACTCATCGTGTGCAGCCGCAGCTACTACGTCGACATCGTCCATTGCGTCCCCCCTTTCCAGCGCAAGATTGTGGAGAGCACAGCATGCAACCACTAGCAGTGACACATGATCTGGGGAGTACTGGAGTGCGCCCCCTAAACGGTTCAGGCATCAGAAGCACATCTTGAGAAGACCGATGGCCGTCTCCACCACAGCCCTTGTGGAGGCGTGGCTCCTATTGCACTGCTGCTCAGCTTCTATTCTTGGATGCGGAGAGGCATCATGAGCCACCTTCTGAGGGGATAGCCCTTGTCACCCAGGAGCCATCCATCCAGCTGGGCTGAAGCACTGAAGAGCCCCGGCACCTGGGAGTGTCTGAAGATGTAGGCGTCGTGGGAGTCGCTTGGGTGCTTTGTGGAATCTGCATCCTGTGATCACACACTATCTGCACGTTCATGGAGTGGAAGCCCTTCCTGTTGTCGAAGGCACTGGGCTCACCTCCTGGCGCCTTGGTGGCCACATGTGTACAGTCTATTGCACCCTGGACTCGGGGGAAGCCAGCAATGGCCATGAAGCCTCTGTGTCTGGCTGGCCTCATCCCAGCGGTAGTGGATGAAGGTCAATGCACACCTGAACAGTGTCTGTCACCTGCTTGACAAAAGTGGGAGACACCGCAAAGATCACCCACCGACCCCTGGAAGGAGCCAGAGACATAGAAGTTGAGGGCAGCTGTGACCTTCAGAGCCACTGGCATGGGGTGTCCACCCACACAGTTAGCAGAGATCTCAGGCCCTATCATCTGACAGATAGAGTTGACTGTCTCCCTTGAGAGACGGAACCTCCTTTGGCACTGTACCTTTGACATATTGAGGTAGCTGCTTCTGCGACTGTAAACCCTGGCAGCAGGATAGTGGCGTCTTTTGCGCCCCCTTCCGCCTTTGACTACCTCTTGGCCCCATGCCCCTTGTGCCTGCGCCAATTCTCCCAAAGATGGTTCCTCTGGAGGCTGAATGTGCACTCCTGGCTTCCTCCTCCTTCAGGCCCTCCCTTCCTCCTTGGAGGAGGTGCCTCCAGGTAAGGGAAGGCTTCCTGAAACTGCAGGCCCCAAAAGGGATGTTCACTGTAGGGTGCTGATCTGAAGCCTGAGAGTCCTGTCCAAGCAGCTGGTATGAGTTTTGAAGTATTTCTGCTCAAACAGGCAAGTATCAGTAACTTTTCAAATTAAATATCTGACTGTGCACATTCACGACCCCACTGACCCCTCTTATCCCGCCCGTGGATTAGGTTTATACAAATGTCTCCTACTTGCCTGTTACACCTGTGTGACGACTTGAAGATCACATGGGCCCCGAAAAATTGTCTTCAATTGGTGCCTCAAGGGCCTTAAGTGGCCCGTTAATTAATGGCAGGCACGCATCAGAGATCATCACGCGCCCGCCCACCGAAATATCGCGATGGTGCGCCGTGATGCTTGCCCGACGTCACCACACATCGTTTTACATGTCGGTGTGTGGGGCCCACTCCTGCATGCCAACGGGAAAATTCTGCCCCAGCAATATGGCAGTACTCGTCTATCAAAGGTAATATCTTGCTGGAAGATGGTGTTCTGCTAGTTGGGTCCTGAATGATCATTATCAAAACAATGTAGGAAGAACTTCTCCAGAAGATACATGAAGGCCACGTGGCAATGAAGAAAGTGTATGCTCAGAGCTAGATCAGCTGTGTACCGGACAGGCATATTCATTCAAAGACACTAAAAATATGGTGTCTACATGTAATGTATGCCAGAAATCCAGAAACATACAGCAGAAAGAGATGATAGCTACTGAAGTACCACCCAGACTCTGGCATACTGTGGGAGCTAACTTATTCACACACAATCAAGAATGGTGTCTCAGTTGCAGAGTACTACTCAAAGTTTCCTCTTATCTGGGTGATGAAAGACTTGAGAGCCACCACAATCACCTCAGCCGTATGAGTTTTGTTTGCTGAGCAAGGGATTCTTGAAAAATGAATATGTGACAATGGCGCCCAGTTCACATCCAGGGAAGTTAAGGAATTCACTCAACCATATGGGTTCAATATCATCACCTTACTGCCACATTACCCTCCAGATGGTCAACAGAACCCTTGTGGAATGCTGAGAGGCAAAAGACGACTCAAATCTTGCCTTGTTGTCACTACGATCCACACCTCTCGAGGCTGACATACTGCAGATGATTTCATGTCGAGTCGCTGAATGGAAGAAAATATAAGATTGGTCTGCCAAGCAAAATACATCCTCCAAGTGACCAGGAGAAAGTGAGACATCAACTTATTGAAACAGAGGAAAGAGGAGGTCAGCATTTCAGCAAACATGCTAAATCCCTACCTGAGTTGTTGAAAGGACAAAGTGTACATGTACAGGATCTAATCACGAACATCTGGAGCCCAGCACAAGTTGTTGTGGAAGCTGAGACGCCTAGGTCATACATAATTGAGGCTCAATCCGGTAAGCAAATGAGGAGAAACAGAGTCCATGTTTAACCTACACTAATGCTGAAAGAGCTGAAAAGATCAGCAAGAACACTGGAAACATCGATATCCAGGGAGACAGTAACAACATCACCAGAAAATGAGACAAAATTTGCAACGGCAAGCACAACTCTTGCAACACCAGGGACAACATACACAACATCGCCTGTGCAGCGTGCCAACTCAACACTAAGAGCAACGAATGCCAAATCTACAAGAGAGAGGCGCAACATCTTACCCCTAAGGGATACCATGATTGATACTTTAGAAAATAATGCACACTGTAAAACACTTTAAGGGGTTCAGTTTATTTCCAAAAACCAATTGATAATCTTTAATTTATAAAGATTAATTATGAGAACAGCTACATTGATAGGGGCATTACATTTTAAAGACGTATGATATATATTGTTGTATTATCTGTAAATAGCCAAGAGCTACCTAGCTAGGAACTAATGTGTTATGTGTAGGTGTTCCAGGGGGCCACATTTCACAGCTGCACTAGAAACTGAAGTGACGTGTGCATAACCAGTTAAATCCAGCAAAATTAAACAGAGTTTCTATTCTTTACAACATCTGGGAATGAAAAGACAACAAGAACACATAGCAGCATCGAAAAATTTATTGACCACCCATCTTGAACATGCTTAACAACTGAGCATTCACAGCTCCCTGGGGTAGAATTCCAAAGATTCACAACCCTTTGAGTGAATACATGTTTCCTCATTGTAGTCCTAAACGGCTGACCTCTAGATCCAGGTTCCCCAGCCAGGGGAAGTAGCCTTCCAGCGTCTATCGTGTCAATCCCCTTAAGAATTTAATGTTTCAATGAAATCACCTCTCATTTTTCTAAACTATAAGGATTATCAGCATAGTCAACACAATCACTCCTCATCCCAGGAATCAGTCTAATGAACTTGCATTCACTCCCTTCCTTCAGAAAAGGAGAGCAAAACTACACATACCTACTCCAAGATATATGTCTCACCAAGGCCCTATATAATTGCAGTGAGACTTTAACCCTCATATTCCAATCACTTTGTTATAAAGAGTAACATTAATATTTGCTTTTCTAATTGCTGCTGTACCTGGACATTAACTTTCTGTGATGTGTGTACAAGGACACCCAGTCACTCTGGATACCAACGGGCTAAATGTTAAGGGCAGGTGTGCGACAGCTTGCGCCCCACCCCCCCGTAAGCAATGTGGATGTGGAGCCAACCTGCTCCACGCTGGCCCAGCCTGCAGCCATAATGGCCGGCAGCATCATCAGTTTTGGCAAGGCCAAGAGCATGTTAGTATGCGCTGCTGGGACTGCAGCAGAAGGAGGAAGGCGGCCCATGGATCCTGGAGACAGGCAAGACCAGGGTCTTAAAAACAAAAAAACTGCGGATGCTGGAAATCCAAAACAAAAACAGAATTACCTGGAAAAACTCAGCAGGTCTGGCAGCTTCGGCGGAGAAGAAAAGAGTTGACGTTTCGAGTCCTCATGACCCTTCGACAGAACTTGCGTTCGAGTCCAAGAAAGAGTTGAAATATAAGCTGGTTTAAGGTGTGTGTGTAGGAGGCGGAGAGATAGAGAGACAAAGAGGTGGAGGGGGGGGTGGGGGTGTGTCGTTGTAGGGACAAACAAGCAGTGATAGAAGCAGATCATCAAAAGATGTCAACGACAATAGTACAATAGAACACATAGGTGTTAAAATTAAAGTTGGTGATATTATCTAAACGAATGTGCTAATTAAGAATGGATGGTAGGGCACTCAAGGTATAGCTCTAGTGGGTTTTTTTTATATATAATGGAAATAGGTGGGAAAAGGAAAATCTTTATAATTTATTGGAAAAAAAAAGGGAAGGGGGAAACAGAAAGGGGGTGGGGATGGGGGAGGGAGCTTACGACCTAAAGTTGTTGAATTCAATATTCAGTCCAGAAGGCTGTAAAGTCCCTAGTCGGAAGATGAGGTGTTGTTCCTCCAGTTTGCGTTGGGCTTCACTGGAACAATGCAGCAAGCCAAGGACAGACATGTGGGCAAGAGAGCAGGGTGGAGTGTTGAAATGGCAAGCGACAGGGAGGTTTGGGTCATTCTTGCGGACAGACCGCAGGTGTTCTGCAAAGCGGTCGCCCAGTTTATGTTTGGTCTCTCCAATGTAGAGGAGACCACATTGGGAGCAACGGATGCAGTAGACTAAGTTGGGGGAAATGCAAGTGAAATGCTGCTTCACTTGAAAGGCGTGTTTGGGTCCTTGGACGGTGAGGAGAGAGGAAGTGAAGGGGCAGGTATTGCATTTTTTGCGTGGGCATGGGGTGGTGCCATAGGAGGGGGTTGAGGAGTAGGGGGTGATGGAGGAGTGGACCAGGGTGTCCCGGAGGGAGCGATCCCTACGGAATGCCGATAAGGGGGGTGAAGGGAAGATGTGTTTGGTGGTGGCATCATGCTGGAGTTGGCGGAAATGGCGGAGGATGATCCTTTGAATGCGGAGGCTGGTGGGGTGATAAGTGAGGACAAGGGGGACCCTATCATGTTTCTGGGAGGGAGGAGAAGGCGAGAGGGCGGATGCGCGGGAGATGGGCCGGACACGGTTGAGGGCCCTGTCAACGACCGTGGGTGGAAAACCTCGGTTAAGGAAGAAGGAGGACATGTCAGAGGAACTGTTTTTGAATGTAGCATCATCGGAACAGATGCGACGGAGGCGAAGGAATTGAGAGAATGGGATGGAGTCCTTACAGGAAGCAGGGTGTGAGGAGCTGTAGTCGAGATAGCTGTGGGAGTCGGTGGGTTTGTAATGGATATTGGTGGACAGTCTATCACCAGAGATTGAGACAGAGAGATCAAGGAAGGGAAGGGAAGTATCAGAGATGGACCACGTGAAAATGATGGAGGGGTGGAGATTGGAAGCAAAATTAATAAATTTTTCCAAGTCCTGACGAGAGCATGAAGCGGCACCGAAGTAATCATCGATGTACCGGAGAAAGAGTTGTGGAAGGGGGCCGGAGTAGGACTGCAACAAGGAATGTTCCACATACCCCATAAAGAGACAGGCATAGCTGGGGCCCATGCGGGTACCCATAGCCACACCTTTTATTTGGAGGAAGTGAGAGGAGTTGAAGGAGAAATTGTTCAGTGTGAGAACAAGTTCAGCCAGATGGAGGAGAGTAGTGGTGGATGGGGATTGTTCGGGCCTCTGTTCGAGGAAGAAGCTAAGGGCCCTCAGACCACCCTGGTGGGGGATGGAGGTGTAGAGGGATTGGACGTCCATGGTGAAGAGTAAGCGGTTGGGGCCAGGGAACTGGAAACAAGACCAGGGTCTTGTTTACCTAACCAGTAGTTACAACCTCAAAGAACTGCAATAGGTTTGTCAACACAACTCTTTCATAAATCAGTGCTAACTTATCAATATCATTATTCTAATCATAATACGGTTTTTTAAACTGTTATCACGTCCCTAATAACAGATTACGGCATTTTCCTTACTATGGATGTTAGGCTAACTGGCCTATGGTTCCCTTTTTTCTTGCTCCCTGCTTTTTTGATTGGCAGAGGTTGTGTTTGCTGCCTTCTAATTTAAGAGGACCAGCCTACAATCTAGGAAATTCTGGAAGATCAAAATCAATGCATTCATCATATCTACAGCCAACTCTTTTAAAAGCTTAGTGTGTAAGAATATTACTGAATTCTTATCAGGCACAAATATGGTGCCAGAATTTCTTTGCCATGAAGGAGCTGGGGTGGTGGGGGTAATGAAAAAGAAAGGACGTTAGTAGTTTCAGTGATTATATCCATATGTAGGAAAATCACTTCTGGAATTTTAACATGAAAATACAAAAAGGCAACCTGCAGGTTGGTGTAATAGGGATAAATGAATAGGTGAAAATTAAAATTAAATATAAGCAATGTAAACTATTCTCATTAAATTCTGCTAACAGATGACTTTTCCAAATACAATTTATAGATTCCGTCTGCACGCTCATTAAATATACTGTGCCCAAATTACCACAAAAAATGGCAAGCTAGGGAGTCACAGTTGATTTACCACTAACTGCTAACTCAAATGTTCAAGCAGCAATTATAAATGGGAGTGAGCAAAACAGTCTTAATTTTGGCATGTAGTTTTAACTTATTATTCGGCAGTGAAAGGAAATGGACTTGGCGAGACCAAGCAGATATTTTAATAAATGTACAAGGGACGGAAAGGTTTCCAGTAATATGGGACAAGATTTGGGAAGTGAGACTAATAGGATGCCTCTTCAAGGAGTTGGCACAGGCACATTGAGTCAAATGGTCTTCTTCTGTATTGTAAGATTTTATTATTCTATGAATAAGGTAAAAGATCATTGCAGCATAGTGAACATATTTTTAAAAAAACTCAGTATCAATATGAAACTTTGAGTGATTTATGTAACCATTTATGTGCACCATTCTATGTGACATTGGGGCACAGCTACCTTTTAGCCAGATATACAACAGATTGTGCCTAATTATCCACCTTAAATTAAAAAACAGTAGCCTTGAGTATCCTAGTAATGTGTCATAAAGGTAGACTTTTTGAAAATACTGTAGTTGTACAATACATAGTTGACAATTAATTTTAAGGAGGGATCCAAGAACAAGTGAATGGACACAGTGCTGATCGATTACTGGAATACTGTAAACATGCATGCAGTAAATGATAACCTGAAGCTGGTAGAAATCCAGTTCTCAAGCAGAATGCAATTACCTCAGATGCTTAAAGCAGTGACAGAAAATACAAGCTTAAAATAAAGGTAGACAGACATGATGGGCCGAATGGCCTCCTGCCGTTAAGATTGTGTGACGGGCTGATCAAACTGTTACAAAAAACGGCATATGGGATCTTTCGCTTTATAAATGGAGGCATAAAATACAAAAGCAAGGAAGTCATACTGAACCTTTAGAAATGCCCTATTGGGTATCAGCCGGAGTAATGTGTCAAATTCTGAACACCACTATAGGGAGGATGTCAAAGCCTTGGAGAGAGTGCAGAAGAGTGATGCCAGGCATCATCCCTACTGTCTGCCACTCCTTCTAGTTTGGTATCATTGGCAAATTTTGAAATTTTACTCTACTGTATTCCAACATCCAACTCATTTATAAATAATCCAAAAAAAAAAAAGCAGTGGTCCTAGCACTGAATTTTGGGGAGCACTGAAGATGCAGAAAATTTGGATTTATTTTAAACTGCTAGCCAAGATCAGCAGCTAAGGCACCAAAGCACTCACAGGCAATCACAGCCTCACATGAAAGTTATAAACTTGTACAAAGGGCTCAGCTGCAAATTTGCAATTAGGAAATGGGAGGCAGACAGGCAGGGACACGGGATAACTCAATCAAGAAATGGGGAAATAAAAACAAAAAACTGCGGATGCTGGAAATCCAAAACAAAAACAGAATTACCTGGAAAAACTCAGCAGGTCTGGCAGCATCGGCGGAGAAGAAAAGAGTTGTTGTTTCGAGTTCTCATGACCCTTCAACAGAACAATGGAAGGCCATTTCACACCATCTGATAGCCATTTTCAAAA
The DNA here is from genome assembly GCF_017639515.1 of Carcharodon carcharias. NCBI lineage: Eukaryota > Metazoa > Chordata > Chondrichthyes > Lamniformes > Lamnidae > Carcharodon > Carcharodon carcharias. The sequence continues at coordinate 66,092,976 of NC_054469.1, read as the reverse complement.
AAGACAATGCCCAGTCTTTGCACTGCATTTACTGTACAGGAACACAATTATCAGCCCACTGGGGGGATCATTGTGCTGTGGTCTTTGTCTAATGAATACCATTAAGTTGTAACTGATAGTAAAAGATATATAAACTCTGCTTATTTGAAACCTCAGCGGAGAAGCACCTGGAGTGCCCAGTGTTTGCTCCCCGCATGGGTAATAAAGGAACCACTTGAATATTGCATATGGACTCCGAGTGTTGAAATTTTGTACCAGAGTATTCCTCGGACCTTTCGGCACCACTGTCCACTATCCTCCAATCTGAAAAGCAACCATTTACCATAACTCATAAAAACAAAAAACTGCGGATGCTGGAAATCCAAAACAAAAACAGAATTACCTGGAAAAACTCAGCAGGTCTGGCAGCATCAGCGGAGAAGAAGAGTTGATGTTTCGAGTCCTCATGACCCTTCATGAGGACTCGAAACGTCAACTCTTCTTCTCCGCCGACGCTGCCAGACCTGCTGAGATTTACCGTAACTCGTTGCTTTCCATCCTTAAGCCAATCAATCTTTCGATCCAACCTGACACGGAGTCTCTTATTTCATGAGCCTCAGTTTTGTTAAGGCGTCTTTTACGTAATACTTCATCGAAGACTTTCATATAATCTATATAGACAACATCCATTGTGTTTCCTTCATCAACCTACTCTATTACTTCATCAAAAAATTCAATTAGATTAGTCAAGCATCATCTGACTTTTACTGGGTCTCCTTAATTAACTCAAACCTCTTCATATAATATTCAAATTGCATAACATTAGCATGTGAAAGGGCACAGACCCATAAAGTTTTTCTCTCTCTACAGATGCTGCCAGACATGAGTATTTTCAGCATTTTCTGTTTCCATTTCAGATTTCCAACATCCGCAATATTTTGCTTTTGCAGCCAACATCAAGTTTCATTCAAATCTGTCAACAGAAGACTTATAAATAGAAATTTCTACAGTGAAAACAAATTCAAAAAGCACATAACTTCAATATCCAGATGCAAGCAATTAGAACTGTTAGTGGTGACAAGCCCACTGTTACTTGATTCTTATTTCCTGTAGATGGCACAGGAATATAAAAAAAAAACCTCAAATCAGCAATTTAAATAGATTTAGCAAGAAACAGCACTAGAACACATTTCAGAGTTTAAAATAAAAATATTCCTTTCTTGGTTATCTCTTGCACTCATGTAATTTCTTTTGACAAGAATACACAAAATATTATCTATGTTACTGTGCTCTCACTATCACACTGCAACTCAGGAGACAATGCTATAGTTAAATTCAAAACTAGAAACACAACTTCACATGCAAAATATATCAAATTATATAAATTGTCAATCATGCAGTGAATGTGGTCTGAAAAAATGTAAGATTTCTAATTTAAAGACAAAAAGGTATTTAGACAGAGGGGGTATGAATGTGGTGCTATCATATAAGGTTCATGGGCATAGATTACAATTAAGCTGGATAAGGTGAATGGGCTTTGTTCGATTTCACTTTTATGTAAAATAGTGCCATATATTGTCTTAAAATTGAGGGTAGTCAAGCCACTGAAAGTTGGGGACATGACCATGTACGTTAATTGTTCCTTCCAACTTTGCACCTGCATGCAACTGACTGTTCTTCTGTCCTACTACCCAAGTCATTGCAACCATTTGAAGCAGCCATTGAATTAGGCAACCTTTTACTTTCTATGAACATGTACAATAGAGTCCTCAAACTGCTACCATTTTAAATGTTCAAGCACTGCTTTACAGGGATGAATCAATTTTTTCACTCCAAAGAATTCATCTTAAGATTTGTATTGCACAATAAGCAATTTTCTGGCACAATTCAAGCTCGTTTTTATATTTTCCAATATCTCTGATGCTGAAGACAGAGCGTTAATTGAGGATAAAAGTTCCTTAAACATTCATAGACCTCTGAAAGATCACCCAACTGTTCATTCTGCACATGTAACCCTAGGAAGTGCTGCTGACAATTTTACTAAGAAGAGTGGCAGCAATCATAGTTCTAGCCTAGTTGTATCCTCCGTTATTGTCCACACAATTTTTCAGCTGCTATCGTTGGACAGCAGTCAGGATTTTTAAACATAATTGTTTTCCACTGCTACCCCCCTACCCTAGCCCAAGGGTGTGAATGGCAACTATACTTCAATTTATCAGTTCTGGATGCTGGTAACTTATGCAGCTTTAGTTTGCTAAACTCCAGTATAGACTGTGCATACACGTGGGATATCCCCGAGTTTTTGCTTTCTAGATTTGGCCAAGAGGGGGTCAGACTGTACATTGCACAACAGGGTTAAAAGTGAACCACTTTTCTTGATTTTCTAGCAGCCCAGTTTGAACATTAAAGATGGTGATGATTAATAAGGTGACTCTCAGGACCAAGCAAAAACAAAAAACACCTGCCACTCTGGTTAAAATCAACAACTTAATTCATTGAAAAGTGAAGTGACACAGAGCAAAGGACTCTATCAAAATTAAAAGGGGTTATTATTAAACTATCCATTGGTCAAACATTCCAGAAAAAGCAAAAGGTCAAACTACAATAAATGAAAATATATTTTCTCAGACCAGTCTAGGTATTTCAGGAACCATTGGCAGGTGTTTGTTTGGACCTACAACTGCAAGTATATCTAACAGTAAACCTAGTTTAGATATAGGGTGATATCTTCCCCATATTGGTCATGCCCCCAGTCAACAGGTCAGCTTCTGTAAACTGGAGATTTTGTTAGCTTCCCTTGCCAGGTGCAAGAAGCTGTTGGAGTTTTGCCCATTGATTGTAGAATAGCAAACAATTTTAGTCGTCATGATGTCTTTAGATGATTGTAGCAGCCTTGGAGCCATAATGTAATTATGCACCTACAGTTTGAAATTCCACAGAGTAAGAACATTTCTCATTAATTAGCTCTAGGAAACTATCTAAGTTTTAAAGTGTGAACCTTCCTAATATACAGGTTAGTCTCTAAAGACTACTGTCAATAGTTTGCCACAGACTTTGAGGTCATCATTGGCATTAAAGTAAATGGGATTTCAAAGTGCTACAAAGCAGCAAGCACCAAGAGAGGCAGTGTTGCTACGAACGCTCCAACAGCAGTGCCATCGGCGATAGCAAGATGAATACATGCTATAAGAGATCATAACTTTGGCTAAAACAGATTTATTGGCTGCCTCATTAGCCTTGGACATTAAAATATAATTTTCTGAAACAAATCTAAGTTACATTTGAATTCATCAATACTATCTGTTTCCTTAGGGAGCCTGCTCTACTTACTTACTGAAATAATGGCGCAATCTTACTGGAAAAATAATGCTGTGTTCATGATGCACGCAGTCATTGAAGTACAAATTGGTTAGCAAGATCAGGCAAAAAATGAGAGTCAAAGTTGTGAATAGCCATAATGTGTTGATGAATTACAATGCAGCACTATCTGCCTCACACAAACAGTAGGTCAGCCACAAACCTCTTATTATTTTTAAATAATTTGCTGCATTTTCACATTAAATTTGCTGTAGAAAGTTACAGCTAGTACCCTTAAACAACACAATAATGGATAATGCAATGCCAATTCTTAAAACTCAGTGGTCAAGTCTTTCACCCAGGCCTCAAGTTGCCCCAATGTTCTTGCTGCTCCATTATCAGATTGTACTGTCAGCAGCTTGTAGGATAAACAATTTGAGCTGAAGCATGCAGGAAAAAGACTAAACAATGTTACATGCTGCGAGATGTCCTACTCCAGTAGGATTTGGGTCAATGTTTCCGCCAATTCCCTATGATCCTACAATTCCTTCATGTACAGGCCATGTCCTTTAGTTCCACTTTATTGCACAAGGTAGACCAATTAATCAAGGTGTATATTATCTAGTCCCTTTGCATCCTAAAAGGGACAATCCTATCACCTTTCAACCTTTCTTCCCCCACTGAGAACATGCCCAATGTACATGCTCCCTCCTCATAATTCAATTGCTCTTGTTGCCTTCTTCTGTAACCTTTCATTAGCTACAATATTTTTGTATTTGTCAACCAGAACTGAACAGAGTTTTATAAATGCTGTTACAACAATTGTCTGTAAAGTGGCAGGATTGACTCACTCTCTCGGCCCAATATTGAACTCATTATACATCTAATTACTCACTGCCATGATAAGCTGTTGTACTAGCTTCAATTTATATTGGAAATGACGGCACCTCTAGCTGCCATGATATAATAACATGGCTCAATGCCTATGCTCCCTTGAATGGTACATTAGTGAATAAGCTTGCAATGTCAAACAACCACACAGATGCAACATTGCTATCGATAATTAGGTCATGTATAGTCTTTGCGAAGGTGAAGGAATCCTTCAGTGGGTGCGTGGAAAACTCACACAGAACTGGTTGTATCAACTCACTCAACTATTTAATCAATTCATGTTGTGCAGGACCAGCCATAGATAAGATAGGGTGAAACAGGATACCATTTTTGTATATCTTGGACCTTCCTGACCCTGAGTAAATACCAGCAGCAGCAAGTTGAGCCCCTTAACTGGGCATTAATTGCCCATTTAAGGGCCTTAATTGGTAGCGGGGCAGGAAGGCTGTACAGAGGCCTTTCCACGAAAGACTTTAATGATGTGTAGTGGATCCCCATCTACGACCCTCCCACCTGATTAAATGCCTCCCCTGCCATCAAATTCACCATGGGGGGAGGCATTAAATTCTACCTATTATGTTGTTACAATCAGGTAAGACAGGTAGACTGGCTCCCCTCACACACACACGCTTCTTTGTAAGTTTCCCAAAGAGAATAGTATTTATTGTACTTAACATCTGGTCTAAATAAAAATACTGACTCTCACACACATGCATTCAAGGGTTCACATTGCACACACACACACACACACACACACACACACACACACACACACACACACACACGTAAATTACCAAGTGTGAGGATAGATTAAGCAGTTTCTTAAAGTGCAATAAAAGTTACCATCACCACCCTGAGCACAAGAAAGGTGCCAAATAAACAGAAGAGAACTTCTGTTCTTCAATCAGTTCTGATAAACTGTAATTTTCAAGGATAAACAGTGAGGGTTGTTCACTGTATTCAAGGGTGATGGACAAAGTACAATCTATCTGCTAGTCACACTGTGGTATGTATTCACAAAAACTTCAGAGTGACCATATTTGGTCACTTCAGATGCCATATTTGCCCTCTACCTAAGCACAGATCCATGATTTTTGATTTGCATCTTCTTAAAGCACTTGCTGGATCACAAATATCTCATTTAACAGGAGTATATTCTTTACTGCAACATGAATTTTCTTTTATATTTATACACAATTTTGACTCAGTTTGAAAACCAAACTGTCAAATTCTTGATTCAGCAGTGGAGTTGTATAGAGCCATATGGACAGTGTTGAGGCAGAAGAGAGAAGAGCAGTAAAGATAAAAATGGGCCCAAGACTGGATTACCTTATTTTCCTTTTATCACAGAACTGCTCCCCACAAATTCGACTCAAAATAAATTAGGCATCATAATAAGTGCATTTATTAAAAGCTAATTTGAATGTAAAGCACGTAAATGTAATTTAATCACCCCGTTGCTATCTCTAAATTCGATACATCATACTTCCATCTGAGACCACTGGTCAGAAAATAAGGAATCAGGAAATTTCTCCCTAAGTAAAGGCTAACTGTGGCTCCCTGAGCACCATTCTGGCTGAGATGAGCTAAATATTGAGTAAATGTACCCATTTTGCATGGGCATTTACAGGAGTAAACAAGACTAACACAAATCTCTCAAATTTGTTCAAGAAAGCTAAAAGATCTATAAGTTACTGAATTTAAATGAAACAAAAAAGTTACCAACTGCAAGCTAGCTGATATTTACCTCAAAACAAAAGAAAAATCTGAACAAACAGAAAAAGGAGACAGCAGCGTAATATACAATTGTAGGTACAATTCTAATTTCTTTCTTTAGTCATTTGAAAGCTGATGCAAACAGAACATGGTGGAACAGAATCAGGTCAAACAGGGAGCGGTTGTGTGATAAAAGGGAAATAAGGTAATCCAATCTTGGGACCATTTTTATCTTTACTGCTCTTCTGCTTCAACACTATGTCTGTATTCCTCTACACGACTCCACTGCTGAATCAAGAATTTGACAGTTTTGTTTTCAAACTGATGCTTAGTGTCACCCATTTACTACTGGCACTTGATTTTTCTAGTTTCTTTTCCTATTTGCTTCAGCCTCAGTAGGTCCTCACAATAGGCTGATAAATTCACCTAGATTTCATAAAGAAAAACATGTCTAAGTATCAAGGGCTGAAACTTCATTGTTTTTTGAGAAGATCAGTTGACAACATAAAAAATTAAACATACAAAACATTCTAAAACAAACTCCATCATAATGATGCAGATGAAATTTGTTTTTTTTTTCAGTTTCTATAATGTATTGATTTACTATGAGACCCAGTATAGAGGTAATCCATACAGTAGAAGCCATGAGCCTAGAAGCAAATTTGTGATCCAGGCCATCTGTACTCAATTTCTTACAAACACCCTGCCCATTCCTCTAGTCTTCCCTCCAGTTTTGTGGGGTGATCTTGCCAATAGGAGGCACTCACTGTCCAAATGAAATAATTAACATTTCCTTGTTAACCAGCCAATTAACCCAATTTACAACTTAATCGCAAATTTCTTGATCTTCAAACAAGCTCCATCTGCTATAAGAGACCTGATCTTAAATTTTCAGAGCATATAGAGTCATAGGGCCAGATTTTGCAGAATCGGGAAGAATCTTGGTTGACATTTCCCCAAAAGCATTATGTCATTATGAATGCTTGACTGAGTTTCAAAAGCTACAATCATCTAGACAGGGAGCTCTGAATTTACAAGTTTGATTAGCAGTTTAAAGAGGCTATCAAAGGATTAGCAGGCTTTGATGATTAGCGAAACAGGCTTTTGTGTTTGTTTTTTTTTAAATAAGAGATTAATCACTTGGGGAAATTTTAAAGCTTTGAATAGGTTCCATGAATGGGAGTTTTTTAACTATTAAGTTTGTAAGTGTGAGAGATGCATTAGATTGTTAGAAATGTATTTTTCTTTCCCTCCATATTGCTCCTGAGGTCTGCCCATGGCGGATAATGGTCCAGTGGCTAAGGAGATTGGGTGGAAGGGAGCATGGAGGTATGAGGCTGCATGGGGGATCATGAGTTGGCTTTGTTTAATTTAAACAAATTGGTTTGTTTAAATTTAATATTCTTGTTTGTGATTGCACTTCAAAAATTGATTGCAAAACCAGATGGACTGATGAGGAGCATTTTCTTTTAAACCAGGAGAAATGAGGCTTAGTGCATTTTTTAAAAAGTCAAAGCATCCTGACAACTGTTGAGAAAACAAAATTCATGTGGGTATATGAGGCAACAGTAGAATACTTAAATGTGGTTCACAAGCACAATATTTACTGATACTATTCAGTTGCAGTCGATCCAATATGTCAGGAGTGCACCTAGACATTTCACTGTTGCATAGATGTTGACATAATGTGTAAATGTAAACAAATTGTTCACCGAGCTCCAGAATTACTATCAAAGTAGAGAGCATTTTGTTATATGCAAGCTGAGGACTATGCATCTGTATTATTTAGACCTGTTATATCTAATCTTCAGAACGGATAAAAGCAAAATACTGCAAATGCTGGAAATCTGAAATAAAAACAGAATATGCTTGAAAAACTTAGCAGGTCTGGCAGCATCTATGGAGAGAGAAACGAAGTTAAGGTTTCGATTCCATATGAATCATCTTCAGAGCTAAAGTAGAAATGTGATGGATTTTATACTGTTTGAGACGGGGTGGAGCAAAATAGAAGGTCAGGGATAGGTGGGAGCTAAAGAGAAATTTGACAAAAATGTCATGGACACAGGAAGTGGTAATGGTATTACATTGTTATAACTGTACAGGATGCTGGTGAGGCCGCACCTGGAGCATTGCGTACAGTTTTGGTCCCGTATTTAAGATAGGATATCCTGGCATTAGAGGCAGTTCAAGAGATTCACTAGGCTGATTCCTGGACAAAGGGGTTGACTTATCAAGAACGGCCTTTATTCATTAGAGTTTAGAAGAATGAGGGGTGATCTTCTTGAAATGTACAAGATCCTAAGGGGGCTTGACAGGGTAGATGTTGAGAAGATGTCTCCACTAGTGGGGGAATCTCAAAGTAAGGGGATAATTACAGAATAAAGGGACACTCATTTAAAACTAAAATGCAAAGGAATTTCTTCTCTCAGAGGATAGTGAATGTTTGGAATTCTCTACCTCAGAGACTTGTGGAGGCTAGATCACTGAAACTATTTAAAGAGGAGGTAGATAGATTTTTGGAATATCAGGGCATTGAGGGTTATGAGGAGCTGGCATTAAAGAGGAATTGAGGCCTGGGGCAGATCAGTCATGATCTTATTGAATAGTGGGGCAGGCTTGAGGGGCCAAATGGCCTACTCCTGCTGCTGTTTCTTATGTTCTTAAATGGTAGTGTTGAAGACTAAATGAGCTGCTGATAGTGGCATAAAGGCATGATGGCAGAATATGTGAATAGCAGAATAAGGGTCAGTGCTTTGTGAAAGGGGGGTCGTTTGTTGGGGTAAAGAAGTAGAAAAATAAGAAAGAAATAAAAAAATAAATAAATAAAAATTAAAAATGGGATAAACATGGAGGAGAGAGTTCATGGTCTGTAGTTGTTGAACTTGTTAAATCCGGATTAGGATTAGGCATTTTACATCCTTCTGGTCTTAACATTGAGCTCTACAACTTCAGGCCATGAACTCTATCCTCTGTTTTTTTATCCCTTTTTTATTTATTTTTTATATAATTAAAAAAAAATTCTATCCCTTTTCCCTACCCCCACCACCTGCCCCCAAACACACACATAAGGCCATCTGTCACTTATTTTTATGTTTTACTTTCACAGAGTGCTGACCCTTTTTCTGCTATTCACACATTCTGCCATCTTACCTTTATGCCACCATCAGCACCTTCTTTAGTCTTTAACACTATCATTAACACTCTCGTTTGTCCTGTGTCCATGACATCTTTGCCAAATTTCTCCTTAGCTCCCACCTATCCCAGACCTTCTATTTTGCTCCACCCAACTCTTAAAATGTATAAAATCCATCACATTTCTACTTCTCTTTAGCTCTGAAGAGGTCATCCGGACTCGAAACGTTAACTCTGGTCCTGTCTCTACAGATGCTGCCAGACCTGTTGAGTTTTTCTAGCATTTTCGTTTTTTATTTCTACAGAATAGAAATTGCCTGTGGACTTCGGTTACAATGCAATTGAGGATCGTAAACGTTCTATATAAAACAAGATTACTTGTTCAAATTAATATATAGATAGTTAACAAATTTGTTTTTATCATTCTGCATTTGCATCTTCCACTGCTTGTAACTCTTACAAGTACAAACCCGTTTCCATCTGTTTCAGATGAAATTACATTGTTTCATAGTTTGCCATGGTGAGATTTGAACTCTTGATCTTGGGGTAACAAACCCAGTACCATAACCACTTGGCTATTTAGGCCAAGCTAAACATTTCTCCTTGGACCTTGACAATCTGCTGCTTGACTGCAGTTACATTGTTTCATAGTTTGCCATGGTGAGATGTGAACTCTTGTTCTTGAGGGAGGTAACTCTTTTGAGTACAAACACGTTTTCATCTGCTTCAGATGAAGTTACATTGTTTCATAGTTTGCCATTGTAAGATTTGAACTCTTGATCTTGGGGTTACAAACCCAGTACCATAACCTTTTGGCTATTTAGGCCAAGCCTTCCAGTGCTTGTAACTCTTTCGAGTACAAACCCGTTTCCATCTGTTTCAGATGAAGTTACATTATTTCATAGTTTGCCATTGTGAGATTTGAACATTTGATCTTGGGGTTACAAACCCAGTACCATAACCACTTGGCTATTTAGGCCAAGCAAAAATGGAGCAATTCCTGTAACTCTTTCGAGTACAAACACATTTCCATCCGTTTCAGATGAAGTTACATTATTTCATAGTTTGCCATTGTGAGATTTGAACATTTGATCTTGGGGTTACAAACCCAGTACCATAACCACTTGGCTATTTAGGCCAAGCAAAAATGGAGCAATTCCTGTAACTCTTTCGAGTACAAACACATTTCCATCCGTTTCAGATGAAGTTACATTATTTCATAGTTTGTCATTGTGAGATTTGAACTCTTGATCTTAGGGTTACAAACCCAGTACCATAACCACTTGGCTATTTAGGCCAAGCCTTCCACTGCTTGTAACTCTGTCGAGTACAAACCCGTTTCCATCTGTTTCAGATGAAGTTACATTGTTTCATAGTTTGCCATTGTGAGATTTGAACTCTTGATCTTAGGGTTACAAGCCCAGTACCATAACCACTTGGCTATTTAGGCCAAGCCTTCCACTACTTGTAACTCTTTCGAGTACAAACACGTTTCCATCTGTTTATTCAGATGAAGTTACATTGTTTCATAGTTTGCCATTGTGAGATTTGAACTCTTGATAATCTTTTAAAATGAAAACAATTAAACTAAATCAACAAAATTGGGATAAATCAGGCACAGCCCCTAATTCAGGTCAGCTGTAAAACCAAAGGACAAAGTTTAAAGGAACCTTACAAACTTTAAATCAAAATGTGATTAAAGGGGTCAACAAAACACCCCAGTCCAAGCGGTGCCCACCGAGCACGGAAGGCCTCGAGCGTGTCAGCAGACACCGCATGCTCCCTCTCCAGGGACATCCGGCAGCGAACATAGCCGCGGAAGAGGGACAAACAATCGGGCGGGACTCCCCCGTCGATCGCCCGCTGCCTGGACCTGTTAATGGCCAACTTGGCCAGGCCCAGGAGCAGGTTCACTAGGAGGTCCCCCTCCTTCCCGACCCCCTTCCGCACCGGGTGCCCATAGATCAGGAGTGTGGGGCTGAAGTGCAAACAAAACATCAATAAAAGGTTTTTCAAATAACTAAAAAGGGAGTGCAGCCTACAACACCCTATGCATTCATGGTCCACGTCTCCACAAGACCGCAAAAAGGGCATGTGGCCTGAGAGTCCATGAACCTATGCATCCTCTTATTATATGGGACTGCTGCATGCAACACCCTCCAATTCAGGTCCCCAATAGAAAGGGGGAGGACACCTCCGTAGAGGGCCTCCCATCGGGGGCCTCCGCCGCCGGACGGCAACAAGGCACGCCAGGGCGTGTCCGGGCGGCGGACAAGGGCGAGAAAATGGAAGGTGTGCAGCAGCAGTCCATACAAAAAGCCCCTCTTTGCCGTGCCAAAAGGCACGGAGGGCATGTCCCCGAGGTGGCTCATATTGCGGGGCACCAGCACCTGAGGGAGGGTTCGGGGCTTGGGGCCAATGTGGAATTCTGTCCGAACAGGGGAACGTTCAGACAGAAGACCACCGCGCACCTGGGCCACCTCAAGACCCAAAATAACGTTGGGTCCGAGCACGACCATTCTCAGGTCTTGGATGGCATCGGCTGCGACCTGGACACTCACAGACGCGTGTCACGCCAACTCCTGCGGGAGCATCCAGCCCAGTCCTCCGCCAAGCAGCACATCCCCGATCCTGGTCACCCCTGCGGCCACAGCCCTCCTCTCCGCCAACCACTGAAAAGGACGGAGGGGCGGATTCCTGAGCTGCGGCTCTCTGACGATAGCCGCTACTCCTGACGGGGGAGAGCTGCGTCACGAGGCGACCACTTTCCAGACTTTGATCAGGTCCTGGTAAAAGATGGGCAACGCCTGCAAGGAGCCACCGAGGCCCATCTGTTCTATAAACAGGAGCTGCACGTCATAATTCAGGCCGTGCACCTGACGGAAGAAATACGTCGTCAGGGCACACCATCTAGGAGGAGGCTCGACGTAGAGGTATCGCTGCAGGGTCTGAAGGTGGAAAGTCGCCACCTGTGTGCGTAGGCACACTAGCGCCTGACCACCCTCCCTAAGCGGGAGACTCAGAACTTCAGCAGCGACCCAGTGCAATCTTTTGTTCCAGAAGAAGTTGACTAACAATTTCTGGATTCTTGTGACAAAGTCCGGGGGAGGGGTCAAAGTGACCAGTCGATACCACAACATGGCGGCGATCAGCTGGTTTATGACCAGAACTCGACCACGGTAAGATAGCACTCGGAGCAGTCCTCTCCAGCGCCACAGGCGAGCGGTGACTTTCGTCTCCAGTTCCTGCCAGTTCGCCGGCCAGGATTCCTCAGCAGGGCAGAGATGGACCCCCAGGTACAGGAGGCTGGTCCTGCTCCAGGTGAAAGGCCTGAGCTCCTCGGGTAGGGGATCCATTTGCCACTGACCGACCAGGAGTCCAGAAAATTTCTCCCAGTTGATCCTGGCAGAAGAAGCGGCAGAGTAGACCTCCTGGCACTCGTGCATCCTCCGCAGGTCAGCCGGGTCACTAAACATAAGGAGCACGTCATCGGCGAAAATGTTGCAATTCCTGTAACTCTTTCGAGTACAAACACGTTTCCATCTGTTTATTCAGATGAAGTTATATTGTTTCATAGTTTGCCATTGTGAGATTTGAACTCTTGATCTTGGGGTTACAAACCCAGTACCATAACCACTTGGCTATTTAGGCCAAGCCCAAAAATATGGAACGCTTCACGAATTTGCATGTCAATCTTGCGCAGGGGCAATGCTAATGTTATCTGTATCGTTCCAATTTTAGTATACGTGCAGCCGAAGCGAGCACAACACAATTTTCCATCTGTTCCTATTCAGATGAAGTTACGTTGTTTCATAGTTTGCCATTGTGAGATTTGAACTCTTGATCTTGGGGTAACAAACCCAGTACCATAACCACTTGGCTATTTAGGCCAAGCTAAACATTTCTCCTTGGACCTTGACAATCTGCTGCTTGACTGCAGTTACATTGTTTCATAGTTTGCCATGGTGAGATTTGAACTCTTGATCTTGAGGGAGGTAACTCTTTTGAGTACAAACACGTTTCCATCTGTTTCAGATGAAGTTACATTGTTTCATAGTTTGCCATTGTGAGATTTGAACTCTTGATCTTGGGGTTACAAACCCAGTATCATAACCACTTGGCTATTTAGGCCAAGCCTTCCACTGCTTGTAACACTTTCGAGTACTCTTTCGAGTGCAAACCCGTTTCCATCTGTTTCAGATGAAGTTACATTGTTTCATAGTTTGCCATTGTGAGATTTGAACTCTTGATCTTGGGGTTACAAACCCAGTACCATAACCACTTGGCTATTTAGGCCAAGCCCAAAAATATGGTACACTTCACGAATTTGCGTGTCATCATTGCGCAGGGGCCATGCTAATCTTCTCTGTATCGTTCCACTTTTAGTATATGTGCTGCCGAAGCGAGCACAACACATTTTTCCATCTGTTCCTATTCAGATGCAGTTACATTGTTTCATAGTTTGCCATTGTGAGATCTGAACTCTTGATCTTGGGCTTACAAACACAGTACCATAACCACTTGGCTATTTAGGCCAAGCCTTCCACTGCTTGTAACTCTTTCGAGTACAAACCCGTTTCCATCTGTTTCAGATGAAGTTACATTGTTTCATAGTTTGCCATTGTGAGATTTGAACTCTTGATCTTGGGGTTACAAACCCAGATGGGGTTGTAACTCTTTCGAGTACAAACACGTTTCCAACTGTTTCAGATGAAGTTACATTGTTTCATAGTTTACCATTGTGAGATTTGAACTCTTGATCTTGGGGTTACAAACCCAGTACCATAACCACTTGGCTATTTAGGCCAAGCCTTCCACTGCTTCTAACTCTTGAGAGTACAAACCCATTTCCATCTGTTTCAGATGAAGTTACATTGTTTCATAGTTTGCCATTGTGAGATTTGAACTCTTGATAATCTTTTAAATAACTCTTTCGAGTACAAACCCATTTCCACCTGTTTCAGATGAAGTTACATTGTTTCATAGTTTGCCGTTGTGAGATTTGAACTCTTGATCTTAGGGTTACAACCATAACCACTTGGCTATTTAGGCCTAGCCTTCCACTGTTTGTAACTCTTTCGAGTACAAACACGTTTCCATCTGTTTATACAGATGAGGTTACATTGTTTCATAGTTTGCCATTGTGAGATATGAACTCTTGATCTTGGGGTTACAAACCCAGTACCATAACCACTTGGCTATTTAGGCCAAGTGTTTCCACTGTTTGTAACTCTTTCGAGTATAAACCCGTTTCCATCTGTTTCAGATGAAGTTACATTGTTTCATAGTTTGCCGTTGTGAGATTTGAACTCTTGATCTTGGGGTTACAAACCCAGTACCATAACCACTTGGCTATTTAGACCAAGCCCAAAAATATGGTACACTTCACGAATTTGCGTGTCATCATTGCGCAGGGGCCATGCTAATCTTCTCTGTATCGTTCCACTTTTAGTATATGTGCTGCCGAAGCGAGCACAACACATTTTTCCATCTGTTCCTATTCAGATGCAGTTACATTGTTTCATAGTTTGCCATTGTGAGATCTGAACTCTTGATCTTGGGCTTACAAACACAGTACCATAACCACTTGGCTATTTAGGCCAAGCCTTCCACTGCTTGTAACTCTTTCGAGTACAAACCCGTTTCCATCTGTTTCAGATGAAGTTACATTGTTTCATAGTTTGCCATTGTGAGATTTGAACTCTTGATCTTGGGGTTACAAACCCAGATGGGGTTGTAACTCTTTCGAGTACAAACACGTTTCCAACTGTTTCAGATGAAGTTACATTGTTTCATAGTTTACCATTGTGAGATTTGAACTCTTGATCTTGGGGTTACAAACCCAGTACCATAACCACTTGGCTATTTAGGCCAAGCCTTCCACTGCTTCTAACTCTTGAGAGTACAAACCCATTTCCATCTGTTTCAGATGAAGTTACATTGTTTCATAGTTTGCCATTGTGAGATTTGAACTCTTGATAATCTTTTAAATAACTCTTTCGAGTACAAACCCATTTCCACCTGTTTCAGATGAAGTTACATTGTTTCATAGTTTGCCGTTGTGAGATTTGAACTCTTGATCTTAGGGTTACAACCATAACCACTTGGCTATTTAGGCCTAGCCTTCCACTGTTTGTAACTCTTTCGAGTACAAACACGTTTCCATCTGTTTATACAGATGAGGTTACATTGTTTCATAGTTTGCCATTGTGAGATATGAACTCTTGATACTCTTTTTGAGTAAACCTGTTTCCATCTGTTTCAGATGAAGTTACATTGTTTCATAGTTTGCCATTGTGAGATTTGAACTCTTGATCTTAGGGTTACAAACCCAGTACCATAACCACTTGGCTATTTAGGCCAAGTGTTTCCACTGTTTGTAACACAACTGCTATTAAGAACATAAGAAATAGGAACAGGTGCAGGCTATTTAGTTCTGAGTATGCTCCAACATTCAATAAGATCATGGCTGATCTTCTAGCTCAAATTCACTTTCTCACCTTATCCTAAATCCCTTAATCATTATGAAAAAGGAATAGGAGATGAAAGATCTGTTCAGCTCCATATTCAAAGTCAATATCTTCAAGTTAAATACAATCACATGAAATAGTTCAAAACAGAAAAGCCCTACTTCTTGCAAACCATCATCATGAATAATCAACAAAACAGAGCTACATCATATACCTTTTTGCCTGACTCTCATGTATCACATACAACCCTTTAACTTAACTTCTGCCCCATTCCATTGGCAGCCTTCCATCTTCAGACAATGGTTTGCACTGAGGTGATCAACCCTGTATTAATCATCACATGGTGTGGCTCAGGGACCCCACTCTTGCGTGGCAGTTGCTACCACATTTGCTGCAGAGGTAGACAGTGGGCTGAGAAGATGCAAGATTTGCTGGCCTCGTTTTCTCTGGGCCCTGTTCTCAGCAAGCTAAGCTTTCAGTTTCTGCTCACCTCCTCCAATGCTCTTCCAAACAGTAAGCCTGAGAGACCACGGCCATCAGTGACTGTCTCCCAGTTGTCAGTGTCAATGTCCATCATCTTCATACCTTGTTTGCAGGCATTGTGACAACAAAGGCATGGACTCCCAACAGGCCATGACCCAGTGTCCAGTTCACTGTACAGAATGACATCCATCTGATGAACATGGTTAAGCAAGTGCAGATGTCATTGGTTTAGCAATGAGTGTATGCTGATGGAAGTAGCACGCTTCAGGACCTCTGAATTAGTGACCTCGTCCTTATAAGAGATATGTCCGAGACAGTGAATGTGGAAACTGTCCATCATCTTCTCCTGCCTAGCATATGTTATCCAGGTCTCACCACTGTAGAGGAATGAACGGAGGACATAGGCTTGGTAGACTTGCAGTTTGGTGTTCTCAGTCAGGTTGCTGTTGTTCCACAGTCTCTATGCAGCTTGGACATAATAGCTGCAGATTTTGCAATGTGTGTTGATTTCAGCATGAAGTAACACATTGCTAGTGATTGTAGAGCATAGATATGTGAAGCTATCAACAACCTCCAGTATCACATTATCAATGCTGATCAAAGACGGTATAGCAACATCCTGGCGCATGACATTTATCTTCCTGATGCTGGTGGCCAAACCAAACTTTTTAAAGGCATGAGAGAGTTTTCCCAGTTGCCCCTGTTCAAGGATGCAAGCCTGGGCAAAACTTATGGACACCCTGGACTTCCCAAATTTCAGGATGTCCCTCTCCACCTCCCCAGTTAGGCCCAAAGGAATGCAAAGCACCAAGTTTGGCACTTATCTGGTTTGAGGAGTTGCTGTGAAGCTGACATAATTAGACATCTGTTCACCTTTGGACTGCACTCCAGATATTTGCTAGGGTTTATTCCCTTGGCCTTCAACTCTCCTGAGGTATCAACAAGGCAGTGCAACTATTCGCCTGTGGCTGGGAGTTTGGTTCATGAGCACACTGCTGACAGAATTTAATGATTTCCCCCGCCTCCCCAGATCAGTTTGGAGCCAGGGGAGTCCATGTGCTCGGGTGAGAGAACGGGAAATGGAGATTCCCCCACCTTCCTGCTTTCCTCTGATCAAATCCGGGACAGGAACGCCTGCAGGTGGCTTCTTCCATCTGGAAGCCAAATGAGTCCCTTATTTGGGCAATTTAAGGGCCTCATCCCCTGCCGCTGGTATTTAACCAGCAGCTGGAGGGGAACTTACCATATGGGGACATCACCCAGCAAACTCTCTTGGGTTTGCTTGCAGCCCAGTAAGGCACCACTCATTCAAAGGCACTCAGTGGCCAATCCAGGGACCCAGCATCAAGGAGTAGGGTCTCACCGAGAGTCTCCCTCTTGTCCTTTTCTCCGACCACCCCCTCTTGGGTGTTTGCTTCCCCGTGACCTCATCCCTTCCTCATTTACTTCTCTCCAGCATCCCTGGTACCGGGCCTAGTGAATTATCAGTAGCAGGTACCAGGAGTGGTGGTGCTGCTAGTAACGGAGAGCTGCCAGCCTCTGATTGGCTGACAGCTCTTGGGGGTGGAATTTCCACCCCACTGGGGCAAACACAATGATTACATGTCCTCCGTGGTGCCAGAAGCCCTGATAACAGGCTTTCCATTGCCAATTAGCAAGCCAATTCACTCAGGACTCCCAGAGATCTGGTCAGCAGGCGTGTCTCCAGGTTTGGTGGTGGACATTGGAGCCCCCCACCACCCTCTTTAAAATTCTGCCCTGCATGTCTCAGAGCCGAATTTTCTCCGAGTTCCTCTGAAGCTTTAGCCGCCGCCACGAGAAACTCATGTTTGTGTGTGTTGCCATGGGGAGGCACACCAGAGGACTTGCAGACGGAAAGACTGTGTACTGACAGGGGGAGACTTATGTTGCTACTAGCCAGTGACGTAGGCTGAAAATGGGATGCAAACTATCTCACAAAAAGAGAGAAGCATGCTAACTCTCTTCACTCACATACTGGACAGAT
Organism: Carcharodon carcharias; assembly: GCF_017639515.1. Classification (NCBI taxonomy): domain Eukaryota; kingdom Metazoa; phylum Chordata; class Chondrichthyes; order Lamniformes; family Lamnidae; genus Carcharodon; species Carcharodon carcharias. The sequence continues at coordinate 66,075,003 of NC_054469.1, read as the reverse complement.
CACATCGACCTGTTGGATACACAAAAAAAGCAATGTCTAAGGAGAGTCATCAGACCCTCAGATTAAAAGTCTGATGTTTTATTATCCAGCCTCTGTCCCGTTATTTGCATAAAATCCATGCTCAGATGCCTACAAGATCTATTTTTCTGTAACTTCAGGAGATGATTTTTAACATTTTGTTTCAAATGCTTCTACCATTAATATGAAAGCATTTTAAGGTCCTATTAAATCCCCATTTATGAATGCCATCCCCTTGTTAAGATTATAGCAGTAATAAAACTAAACTGACATTTCCACAGCTTTATTACTGCAATACTAGTTTTTATTTCAGCATCATGTGAGCACTGGAAATGCAAAATCCATCTAGCCTATGGGGATACAGTGGTCTATGAATTAACATTTGACTTCAGTGTACAAGGTATTAAGTGTTTTATTACCTGTATATACATAAACACCAACTAATCATTACACATAGTTAAATTTCCCTTCTGTGAAAACCCCTTTTGTAATCACACTGTCCTTGAATGTTATCAATATTATAGCATGGCACACATTAAGCAAACACAACATAAATGTAGATATTTTTCAATTATGTTAAAAAAGGATGTCTGACATTAGTGACATATTTCAATTAATACTAAAATAGCTTACCAGAAAATCATTCTTCTGAGACACCACAAGTGCTTACTCACTTGTTTAGATGCAGTAGTTGCATATTTATGCAAATAAAATATTAATTTATATAGATTTTTGCTGTGCATGATTTTTTTGCCAATGCCAGCTGTAACAGACAGTTCATCAAAATGAGTCAGAGACATTTGATTTGTCATCTGTTGACTGATGAGCATGCAAGTCTGCATTTTTTTGAAAAAAAGCATGAGTAAGATAGATATTTTATTGCTAAAGACATTTCTATCTACAGGCAAACCACTAGGGCAGCATTTTGTCAAACAACTCTATTTAAGCCTCTGACAGTGCTGGTATCTATTTACTGTTCCTGTCCTCAGGCAAGCTTCATCTAAAAGTAGCTGTGGAAAAATTGTAGAAAGAAAGGCAAATTAAGCTTCACAGGCACAATCACCAGCAACTTGAGGGCAGCAACAGTGAGGCCTACCCACTCAATGCCACAGCCACATGCCTTTGTTCAAAGCTGGCTTAAACAAGCTGTCATTCTTAATAAACATGAACAAAGCCACCTTATTCAACTTGTTCTTTTGGCCTTGGCCTCACTATATTCCAAATCAAGCTGGTGATAAATTCACAAAAAAAAATCTGCTTCCCCCTCATCAACACTTGCTTTTTCTTCTTTCTCTTCCTTGCTTTGTTTTCTTCCTATTCTCCTGTTTCAGTTTTATTATGTTCTCTAATTTCCGTCACATTCCTCACTTTGCTTTTACTCCTCCCTCATTTTCTTCTCTTTCTGCTCTTCTTGCTCCTCTTCTTGTTCTCTTTTCACTTTACTCATAGCATTGGAGCTGATCTCTGGGGAATACTATGGGCACAATAAGCAAGTTGGATGATTTGCAGCTAGTCAGAGAACAAGGCTGAATTATGAGAATGGGGGTCAAAACATTAATAACAAAGTGGGTACCAGGAATGCAGAGAGGGGCTTTCAAATCAAAAAGGAGAAACAAAATTTTGACAGACCAGAGGACAAGGGTTTAAACACAGATTGAACAGCAAACATTTAATAGAATGGGTTTGAATCGGGCTGTTTTACAGAGTGGGGATAGGTTTTAAACGAGAACCATGGAGCAGGAAATTGAGAATGGTTACCGACTTGAAATGTTAACTTTGGCCCAGATTTACACCATGGCAGAAAGTAGGGCCAGGGTTCACGCGTGCGCAATTCACTGAGGCAGCTGGCCATTCAAATCACCAGCTGCCTCCACTGAAGTGGAATTCTGGAAGAACAGGAGTGTGGAATTCGGAACTGCAGTTTAGAACAGGTAAGAGATCTGAACTTCTTGAATTCTTATGTATAGCTAGGGTAACCCCTTTGGTGAGGTAAGGTACCCCTATGGGAGGGTTCAGGCACACTTTGGGAGGGTTAAAAGTGAACATCATTGTGCACTTTTTACACACAAACTCAATGGAGCTGTCAAGCTGTAAAAGAGCTGTCAAGGAAATGCCCAGTAGTCAAGGAGCTGTCCTGGAACTGTCCAGCTGACCAGGAACTGTTAAGGAGCTGACCAGCTGTCAAGGAACTGTCCAAGGATAGTAGGTGAGTTGGCATGGATGGGCTAAGGGCAAAGGGTGGTAGGGGCATTAGTTAGCACTAAGTTGGCATAGGGGTGTCAGGGGCCCTAGGGAGTGGGTGGGAAGCATGGGTTGTCATGGATAGGACATAGGGCGTGTGTAACGGCTTGTGGGGGGGGGGGGGGTGCTGGATGGATGTTTTTGCTCTATTATTAGTTATTTATTTATTTCAGCACAATGCCGGGGCACAGAGGCAGGCCTTGTACCCAGCCCACTTTCGCACCCAGTAGCCTGTAGATTAGTTTCGGGGTCACCCACCCCGACTCCTGTTTCAACCCACACCGTTGTCCCCCCACCAACTCCTGTTTCAACCCACCGCCCCACCCTCCTCCCCAACTGAAAATTCCACAGTGCAAGTGGCTATTTTTAAATATCGGGTTCGGCAAGCCAGGAAATCTCTCGACTAAGTTAAACCAACCTGGGGACGAAATCTGGGCCATTGTTTCTCTCCACAGATGCTGCCTGACCTGGTTAACTGAGAGGCTGGCTTTTGTTGAACGGTGGTCGGATTGTCCCAAACTGTACATACAGCAGCAACCAGTATGTACAAATATATACACACATGCACAGAGAAATCTTTCTAAGCCCAAAAGGAATATTATGTAACTACCTATAGTATATTAAAATCATGCATCTGCATGTACTTCCTGGCTAATTTTTAAAAACTTTGTTTCGTCACATTTTAAAAACTCTTTTTGTCCAGGTTTTTCCCCTTATGATAAGTTCTTATGTCCAAAAGTATATTATATATTGCAGATGTAAACTTGTCAACTGTTTTTCATCGTTCTGCCTGTGGTAGCGCTGTGGCACTTCAGTTTGCATCTCTCATATACTCAGCCTGTACTGTAAGGAAACTCCTATGCTCCACTAACTCATTTTCTCTGCTCCTATGCTCCACTAACTCATTTTCTCTGCTGCCCCGTTGCTGCAAGTTTGCTATTTAGCTATAAATAATATTTTGACTGAACTAAAATGGGGACTCAATTCATGGCTTGCTCCAATTATTCCTTGCCTTTTAATTTTCATCTTGCTTGGTTCCCCTTGCAGAAAATTGATGTTTATAGAATTATCTGTCTATCTTTCCACACCAGTATTAGTCACCTGCTGTCAGCAGGAACTATCTTTAAATTCTTTCAAGGCAAAGTGCTTTTTTGACTAAATAAGTAGGGATCATTATAGGGTTTTGAGCTGAGGAGAAATTTCTTCACCCAGAGAATGGTGAGCCTTTGGAATTTGCTACCACAGAAAGAAGTTGAGGCAAAAACATTGTATGTTTTCAAGAAGGAGTTAGATTTAGCTTTTGGGGCGAAAGGGATCAAAGGGTGTGGGGAGAAAGCGGGAGCAGGCTATTGAATTGGATGATCAGCCATGATCATGATGAATGGTGGAGCAGGTTCGAAGGGCCGAATAAGAACATATGAACTAGGAGCAGGAGTAGGCAATTCAGCCCCTCGAGCCTGCGCCACCATTCAACACAATCATGGCTGATCTCATTTCGGCTTCAACTCCAATTTCTCGCCCTCTCCTCACAACCTTTCAACCTATTACTAATTAAAATCTGTCTATCTCCTCCTTAAATTTATTCAGCATCCACTGCATTCTGAGGTAGTGAATTCTACAGGTTCACGACCCTTTGAGAAAAGTAATTCCTCCTCATCTCTGATTTAAATCTACCACCCTTTAGCCTAAAACTATGGCCTCTCATTCTAGAATGCCCCACAAGGGGAAACATCCACTCCAAGTCTACTTTGTCTATCCCCTTTAGCACCTTACATACCTCAATTAGATCTCCTCTCATCCTTCTAAACTCTAGCAAGTATAGGGCTAAACTGCTCAATCTCTCCTAAGACAAGCCCCACATCTCTGGAATCAATCTGGTGAACCTCCTCTGAACTGCCTCCAATGCAATTACATCCTTCCTCAAATAAGAAGACCAAAACTGTGCATAGTATTCCAGGTGCAGTCTCACCAAAGCCTTGTACAGTTGCAACGACACTTCCCTATTTTATACTCTATTCCTTTAGCAATAAATGCCAAAATTCCATTTGCTTTCCTTAGTACCTGCTGTACCTGCATACTAGCTTTCAGCAATTTATGCATGAGGACACCCAGATCCCTCTGCATTGAAGCATTCTGAAGTTTCTCTCCATTTAAATAATAAGTTGCCTTTTTAATCTTCCAGCCAAAATGGATAACCTCACACTTATCTACGTTAAACTGCATCTGCCAAATTTTGGCCCATTCACCTAACCTGTCCATATTCATTTGTAAATTTATTATTTCTTCATTGCAACTTACTTTCCCACATATTTTGGTGTCATCTGCAAATTTAGCTATAGCACCTTCTATCCCTGAATCCAAATCATTAATATAGATTGTAAATAGCTGGGGCCCAAGAATGGCCTACTCCTGCTCCTATTTTCTATGTTTCTATGTTTCCCACACTTATGGTAGGAAGTTCTGCAGTTGCTATTCCACACCAAATAACCAAGAGAAACTCAGGCCTCCACCTCAAGTGCCAAATAAAATGTACATTGGCCCAGGTCTTCTGGTCTCCGTATTGTCAGAGACTGGGCATACCCTGGAAGATGTGTGACAGAGCCCCTTGGAGGTCCCAATATTGGAAGTGACCAGGAAATTTGAAATTCCAACGGGCAATTCCCCTGCACCCCAGGACTCTTCAAAAAAGCCTCTAACTCAGAGTTAAAGTCGGAGACTTTGGACGGTTCTGGCTTACTTCCTGGATAGTCAGTCTGGAAATGTTAGCTAGGAATAAACCTAGTGTAACACTTGGGTAACTATATAACTCATCACCCACCCCCCCACCGCCACCAATCAGTCACACTGACTCTTTCCCCCCCCAACCCGCATTCCCCCCCCCCCACCCCCCCTGACTTCTCCCTCCCAATCTACCTAACTAGCCTCTACACCTCGACAACTGACACCCTCCTTGATAACCCTCCCCCTGACCCGACCCGCAGTCATGCAGCACAAATCCTATAATGATAGCAAAGCCACAGGCTTTTTTTATATTTAAAAGTCTGGAGATTTTAATGCCTTGACAGCTTAACAGTTCCAAAGGGTTTATGCACATTTTACACCCATTCATGCCACTTTTAACAATCCCAAAAGGCACCTGACCTCTCCAAAAGGGCATTTGACCATTTCCAACGGTGTCCCTGGATTTATCCAAAAGAGTACCCTACCTCGCCAAAGAACTCCAGTAGGTTATGACCTTCTCTTGAAAATTATAAAACTCAAGTAATGTGTTGGATATCCCACTAACAAAAATTGGGTCCATTTGAAGGCAGCTGCACTTTCATATGTGCAGCTGCCTCAGTGAATCACAAATGTGCAAACTACACCCCACCTCCGTACCCAAACCCCCATCACTCCCTCCCCGCTGTGAAAATGGTGGGAGGTGTTGGGTTCAGGTGTGGGACTTCTGGAATCGGGGCTCAGGCACCATTTTGGGTAAGGCGGAGACCCACTCTGCTGTTGCGAAAATTCAGGCCTCGGTGTCAAATATTGTTTGATAACCCTCCTGTGAAGCAGCTTGGGAAGTTTTACTACATAGGAACTATATAAACGCAAGTTGTTAAAGTATACATTTCTATTCACCAGCTGTCTATATATTAAAAATTAAAGAAACAAAAAGAAGTCATTTGACATAGGAGTCAAAATATCATAACCATATCTTTTGGGAAAAAAGAAAATCAAGCTACCTGTAGGTTGATTTTCAGATACAAAAATAATGGTAACTAAATAGACCATAACCTTATATTTTTTGAATGATTTACAAGACCAAACCATATGTATATTTAAAACCGTGATGACAACATTTGAATCGATAGACTGTGGGACTAGTGAATATTTACATTGAGAAACATAATTAATGTACATCGATAAAAGTAATTGTGCTTTTATAGTTACAAAATACAGATACATCTTGGGTTGCACACCAGTATACATGGTAATAGATTATGCATCTACAGGGACTGAGGTTACAATAAAGAGGCAAAGTTCATTTATTTATCAGACTGCTTAAATGTATTTTTTTTTATACGAAGTAGAATTGAATGAGTTAATGGCTTAGGTCTTCTAAAAGCTAATATGCAACCACTTCATGATCCCCGAGAATGCGTAGGTGGAAGAAAGCACACACTAATTTTGACAAGATTCCAAGTTACATCATGTAATTGCAATTTATTTCTTTTGCTTCGTTCAGGTATGTGGAAGAACACAAGCATGCAACATTAATATTCATTAAACAGACACCAAACAAAAATGGTCAAGCATCCATCTTATCTTGACTAAAATTGTGAACTGAGCCCGAATACCATGTCAAATCAGTATTTTCCTGTTACCATTCAAAATCCATTAATAGGCTTCAAAAATTGAAAATAATGGTTACAAAAGTGCCATTTTGCAAGGTGTATAGCAGTGCTTATAATTCTGCTTCAACTGAGCTACTAATAGAATCATTCCCCCCTTACAAAGCAGCAAAATTACATCACAGAAAATTCTGCAGCCAACAATTCATTACCCCGATTACAAGATCTTACTATAATGTATGTGTGTTAACGTTAAATGTATATTCATCCAGAAAAATGACTGCAATTTGTGTAAACTGTTTTAGCTTAAGCTTTAAAGTGACAGTAAAGCACCTCACCTCGCTCTATATATTGCAATGGCTTGGTGAGGCCATCAGCACTCACCACTATTCAGGAGTAAGTTGACAGCAACATCCAGCATCAATGCATGCACAATGAAACACAAAAATCAGGAAGTTGCTGTCCGAGTTGTCCTGCCCCTCCACAAGCTTCTCTATAACTGGTACTGCACAGAGATATTCCGCATTCAAACACACATGGGCTGTGGATTGCAGTACTAACCCACTATCAGGCCAGAAAAACTTAGGGCTTGTCCAATCAAGTTCAAGTGAATTTTTAATGGTAAACTAAGCTTTAATTATTGCCAAACAATGACCCAGATTTTTGTGAAGTCGGGTCGAGTCGGGGGGAGGGGGGGGTCTTTAAAAATGGCAGGCAGAACCCAATTAGGGGATTCCCATCCCCATTCCTATCTCTAGCAAATTTTGTCAGCTCAAGGTAAGGGTTCGGTTATCCAGCCTGCACTCCTGTCCTTGCCGGCTCTAATGCGGGGGTGGACATTTCAAATTCTGGGCAATTTTGATGGAGTGGGGTCCATTCTGTCAGGAGATGTGGTTCAAGGCTTCTCAGAGTCATCGTGAACCATGGGGGATCCCTAGTCCTGAGTCAGAAACTGAAAAGAAACAGCCTTTCAACAATCCCTTTGAAATGCATTGCCCTCACAGCCATTCATAATATCAATGACAAAAAGCTATTAGCCACTCCTCACCTCTTAATCTTGTGTAAATAAACACGTATTGAAAAATCGTCTTCAAAAAATAACTTATTACAAGATAACAGAGATGTCAAACAGCCATCACTTCCCTGCAAACTGTGTGAAAACTGCTTGCTGAGAGTTAAGTGCATTAGTTATTGTTGGAGCTCAGCCAAGCATTCATAATGAGGCCATGTGGAGAAACAGGTGTATGACCATCTGTTCTAACTGCTTCTGATGATATAGTTGCCAGATGATGCAGATTCTGCTTGCCCAGTAAGGATTCTTCAATCTGTCTGGCTGAACACCTTACAGTACTGTTGCTCGCCTGTTCCCGCAGGTCCCAGATCCTCTATAAAGGGCAACATGCTGCGTTGACTGTCTATAACCGCAAACCAGTGTAAAAGTACACAAATTCTGTTGCTAAGTGTGAGCGTAATGAATGGAGAGTGCCATTCATTCGCTGTTGACTGAAAAATCTGGGCTAATGCTACACACCATTTTGTTTACTATTGCCTCGTATAAGATCATCTAATTCAGAACACAAATCAAACCTGGTTATGTCTGATCTGTATTGCTGAGTTATGTGATGGTTCTCCCCAGCTGATCATTTTCTGATCTCTGATGAGTTAACTGGTATTCCACAGGATAGCAGCTGGCACACTGTGGGCTAGAGGAGAGTCAAAGTCCCCAGACCTGATATGGAGAATAGAATAAAAAACAGGGACAGACAACCAACATGGCACGCACGCACGCGCACACACACTTCACTAAATGCAAACATAACTGACTGGTAAAGCTCGCTTGCAGTCATGAGTTTATGCTATTGTCACTTGGCAGTTTACTCTAATTCCTCACTTCCTGCATAGATTCAACACATCCTGTAATACTGAAGCCCAGTCTAAATTAAAATTCATTAATCCCCCTCTTTAACAATATGCAATGTGCAACAAAATATTAGATTACCCGCATGTAGTATGGACTTAGGTTTTCAAATTTGACTGCCACAAGCCGATAGGAGCAATTCAAATTGTAAACCCTTTAATCCCAACCCTTTTAACAAAACCATGCTTTAGGTGGTCAAATCAGTTCTTTAACTTTGGCTAAGTTACATGATTTGTGCTTGACCAATTGGAGACTGTGTGACCATTAGAGCACTAAAACAGGCAAGTATAATGCCAAACAAAAACAGAATTACCTGGAAAAACTCAGCAGGTCTGGCAGCATCGGCGGAGAAGAAGAGTTGACGTTTCGAGTCCTCATGACCCTTCAACAGAACTGATTGAATATTAGGAAAGGGGTGAAATATAAGCTGGTTTAAGGTGGGGGGGGGGGGTGGCGGTGGGGGGAGAGAAATCAGGGGGGTGTGGTTGTACGGACAAGCAAACAGTGATAGGAGCAAATAATCAAAAGATGTCACAAAGGAACTAAGAAGTGTTGAAGGTGGTGATATTATCTAAACGAATGTGCTAATTAAGAATGGATGGCAGAGTATAATGCCACGAAATTCTGAACCTCTACCAGGTCATTTGCAGAATAGGTAATGGACCTAGAGGGAGTTTTATATATTAGGACTGGACTTCTTTCAAACTGGGAGTTGAGTCTGAAGATTTTGGAAATGATTGGACCCTGGAAAAGACTGGATGCAAATTTTGAAGTTTCAAGTCAACACAGATCAATGAAATTGGCAGCTGGGCTGGAGGCAGGCTGACTGGTCGGTTATAGTTGAAAGTGGCATTGGAACAGAAAGAAAAGCTACTGGTTAGTTCACATGAATCAAAAAAAACTCAAGGATTTCTTACAAACATTGGAACGACTTCATGAAAATGAATTAAAAAAAAACACATTTTCCTGTTTGAACAATCAGAAAACAGGGCCACAGCCTAAAACATGAAGCACATGATAACTTCCTTATAAGGGATATGGCCATAAGTTATTTTGATGCTTTCCTCATTGTCTGGGAGGTTATATAAATGAGAAAAATGCTCTGTCAAGATGGAACATGTGCTATTTTACAGCAAAGAAGCATGCTAAGGTTGGATTGTTGTTTGTCTATGATGCAACTAGCTTAACATCACATTGGAGCATTCAGTTTTAACAACTTTAAAACTGAATAAGAGCAGTTATTTGTAAATATTGGGGAAACCCTCTTCAGAAATACCACACTGTACAGTTTGGGCAAAAAACAGGTCATCTAATTGTCACAAGTTAATTAAAAGCAGTTAGAGTTACTCTCATTAATCATTCAAATGCCTAGTTGCAAATAACACTTAATTTAATGAAGTGGGTAACAAAAAACTCCAAATACATATTTTTCCACAGTCTTTTGTCACTTGAGTCTGAGACCAGATATGAGGCTCATCAACACCTTTGCACCGAGTCTTCCAGAGTGTCAGATTACTCTGTGCATGTGTGAATTTATACTTTCCAACATCAAATCAAACTTTAATTGCTATACTTTTAGAAATTGTGTGGGCTGTGATGTGGAGCGTTGGGCTTCACTATACAATAGTTCTCAAAAATAGTTTGTACTACTACTTTCTTAAAATAACTAATCATTTCAACTTTTTGTTGAACAAAATGGGTCCAAAAACAATGCTAGTTACGACTGTTAATGCAGTATAAGTGGCTAACTGTGTATTACTTCAGGTTTTTGAGAATTAGTAGTATAGTACAGAAACAGGCTATTCAGCCAAGCTAGTCTGTACTGGTGTTTATACACCACAAATCTCTTCCCATTCCATTTAAATCCGAATCTTTTATATTCACTTTTCTTCCATCTAATTTCCTTTTGAAAGCATTTAAGCTATTTGCCTCAACTATTGCCTGTGGTAGCATGTTCCACATTCAAAATGCTAAAATTAAAGTAATTTCTCCTTATTGAATTTATTATAGTATTGAAAGCACAAAACCAGGCTATTTGGCCCAATGGGTTTATTCTTCATCTAACTCCAACACACCTCCGTTCTTTTTCCTTGTATGTGTTTATCTAGCGTTCAAAAACATGAAGGGTCTAGATAAAGTAGATAGAGAGAAATTGTTTCTATTAGCAGAGGGGTCAAGAACCAGGGGACACCAATTTATGGTGATTTGCAAATGAATCACAAGCAACATGAGGAAAAATGTTAATGCAGTGGGTGGTTAAGATCCCTGGAATGCATTACCTTAGGAGGAGGTGGAGGCAGATTCAATTGTGGCTTTCAAAAGAGAATTAGATAAGCACCTGAGTAGAGAAAAATTGCAGGGCTATGAGGAAAGGACAAGCGTGGCAGAGAGCAATTAGATAAGTAGCTCTTTCAAAGAGCTGGCATGGACATGTTAGGCCAAATGGCCACCTTCAGAACTGTAACCATTCCATGGTTCAATGCATCTATGTCATTTGCCTCAACTACTTAGAAGGCCAGTGATAGGTGGAGATAGCCAAAAGATGTCATAGACAAAAGGACAAAGAGATGTTGAAGGTGGTGTTATTATCTAAGGAATATGCTAATTAAGGGTAGAAAGCAGGACAAGCCAGGTACTGATAGCCCTAGTGGGGGTGGGGTGGGGTGGGGTGAAGGGAAGGGATCGAAATAGGCTAGAAGGTAGAGATAAAACAATGGATGGAAATACATTTTTTTAAAAATGGAAATAGGCGGGAAAAGAAAAATCGACATGTGGGCATGACAGCAGGGTGGAATGTTGAAATGGCATGCAACAGGGAGTTCTGGATCATGCTTGCGGACAGACCGAAGGTGTTCTGCAAAGCGGTCACCCAGTTGCGTTTGGTCTCTCCAATGTAGAGGAAACCACATTGGGAGCAACGAATGCAGTAGACTAAATTAAGGGAAGTGCAAGTGAAATGCTGCTTCACTTGAAAGGAGTGTTTGGGCCCTTGGATGGTGAGGAGAGGGGAAGTAAAGGGGCAGGTGTTGCACCTTCTGCAGTTGCATGGGAAGGTGCCGTGGGAGGGGGTTGAGGTGTAGGGGTTGATGGAGGAGTGGAGCAGGGTGTCCCGCAGGGATCGTTCCCTCCGCAGATGCTGCCAGACCTGCTGAGTTTTTCCAGGTATTTTTATTTTTGTTTTGGATTTCCAGCATCAGCAGTTTTTTGCTTTTGCCTCAACTACTTCTTGGGTAAAGAGTTCCATATTCTAACCACTCTCTGGGTAAAGACATTTCTCCTGAATTCCCTGTGGCAATTATTGGTGACTATCTTTATGGCCCGTTTTTGATCTTGCCTCCAGTGCAAGCATTTTCCCTATGTCTATCCTATCGAACCCTTTCATCTTCTCAAAGAGCTGTACCAGGTCACACCTCCTAGTCTTTTCCTTTGCAGAGAAAAACACCCCAGCCTTTTCAATGTTTCCTGATGGGTATAGCCTCAATTCTGGCATCATTCTAGTACTTTTTTGTATCTTCTCCAGTGCTGCTACATCCTTTTGTACAATATAGCACCAGTATTAATACATCACAGTATTCCAAGTGTGGCCTAACCAAGGTTTCATACAAGTTTAACAACTTCACTGAACACACGTCACAGAATACAGAGGAACCTGAACATCCTGGTTTCCTGATAAACTCTTCTCCCTTGCCTACACTCTTCAATCTGATTAATGATGAAGAGCTACATTATCTTTTTGTTCTACTCACATTCCAAAGGTTGCCTGTAGTGGGCACTGTGCTGAATGAGATGGGCGCTGACAATAAGTCCTCTTTCTAAAACCCACACTATGCACAACTGTAGTATTGTTAACTGTAGGGATTATGGTTTTGCTGCTGGCCGCAAAATCTGGGCATCTGAGAATGGGCTACTCTATGTTACAGTTAATCCTCAATGGCAGATGCATGATTGGCATGAACCTGCAAAGCAAACATTGCCAACGCTTAATTTGCATTTCCACAATAATACTAAAAATAAAAAAGCTGTTATTGTTGCAACACAAACTTGGACTTGCTTATGGAAAATCTTGTCATGCTTTTAATAGCTAAAAAAAGTAAGTTCCAAATAAAACATAGGCGTTACTCACTTTAGCTGTGCTCTATTTACCACTCACTTCATAATGCCATTGTATCTTTGGTTACATGATAGCATGTTGAGAACAGAATGCACAATGGCCACCAGCAACCATACAACCAGCAGGCATAGGGAATGCAATTATTTGCATCACTACTGTAGTATAAAGGGTTAACAGATGGGATGCGCTAATATATGACATAGATAATGATGTACTACTGAAGCTTCCAGTGAATTGCCTAGTCTCTCTCGTTGTCCATTAAGACTCTTCCAGAGAGAATGCCTTGTCTGATACTTTGTTAGAGTCCATAGAGCATCATACTGAAACAGAGCTGGTATCTTCCAGGGTTGAAAGCCAAGTGAAACCCATACTTCAGTCCCAGCTGAAAATCTTCTTCCCTCTAGAGGTGGAGGTCTGCACAGAAACTGCGGCTGAATCTTTAGCACTTCTGAAGCTGCAGAATCCTGTACAGCAACTTTTCCCAAGTTAATCGTCGACAGGAAATTCATCTTATTACAGAATATGATATTATCTTGTCTCCATATCCTCAGCAATTCTTCTCATTGCCCAGAGTAGAGCAACCTCACACAGAGAGAAGTAGGGCTCTCTTACCACTACCTACAGAAAGTACACCGTCCTGAAAAATTATCAGGAAATTGTTTCTTCTTTTGCTGGAAGGCTTACAGGAATATTGTTGTTTTTTTATTTCATCATTTAAGTTCACTGAAATCTCAGATCTTCATTGCCTTTTCAGACTTTGTTGTTGCAGAGAATGATGTGGCTGTGACAGTCTTCCCTGGAGTTGAAGATCATTCCGCTTCTGAAGGTCTTTCCATGAGTGCCTTGAGGGAGCAACAAATTCCTCAGAAGTCCTGAATTCTTCTCTTCTAGTCCCAGAGAGTCCAAAGGTCAATGCTCTTCAGTCTTCTCTCTTGGATCAGTCTTTTGTTGAAAAGTCCTCATTGTCCTTGCAGTTCAGACACCCTGAACCCCACCCTTTGCTTCCCAGTAATGCTGCTAAATTGCTATCTTATTCCGCAAATGGTAATTATTCTCCAAGTGCAAAAGAAAGCCCTTGTCTCCAAGATGTCTTCCCTAAGAGCCAAGAATACTGTGGGAGATTGAACCCCTCAGGACTGTGAGTTGGGGAGGGGAAGATTAGAAGTTGAAGTTGGGTAGAATCTGTAGTGGTAAAGAGGGAGTTACAGAAAGACAATGTAAATAGTTAAAGACATAGTTTCGTAACGTTGTTGAAAATGGGGTAGTATACTTGGGGGAGGTGCAGTATAAAGGGTTAACAAATGGGATATGTTAATGTATGACACAGATGATGATGTACCACTGACATCATTTGGTCATATGTTAAACTCCCAGGAAAGAGATTGGAAAGCCATACCTAGGAACAACATGCCTACTCTGTAACCCGTGAAGAAGTAGTACTAATAAACAAGAGTGAAGCAGATACAGAGTATAGTCTGTCTACTAACTAAGTACCACGCCTAAAGTCCATAGAGGGACAACCTCAGAACAACTACAACATTACATTCAATGAAGTACAATTTCCCGTTTTTAATCAAAAGCAGCTATTACTGGGAGTGGCCAACATCAAGACAGAAGAAGAATTGGAATTTTTATACTGTGTGTGGGACATCTTCAATTTTGCCAATAATCTTAGGAATTTTGCTAAAATTGACAGTTTCTTGTAAAATGCACAGGTAAAACAATGGATATTTTTGAGCAATAAAATTAACAAGATTGTAATACTTGAGCTGCGCTCCCTGGATATCGGACAGATGTGGCACTCTGCACATTTATGGTTTACAATGTAAAGAATCACTTTCCTTATGAAGAGGAAACAGTCAAAGTCATCAATTTCACATTGATTTGTACCCTTACAATGGCAATATGATAAGATCATAAGAAATAGGTACAGGACTGGGCCATTCATCCCACCGAGCCTGCCCAAGTTGGAAATTTCCTGACTCGGCAGACCTGCCTCAGTTTAAAGGGCCCCATTAGATCCAATTTTTGCTCTGGGAAGACAGGGTCAGGATTGAGTTGGGCCCACTGACCCCAGAAGCAGATCCTAGGTGGCCAGGGGGGTGGGAAACCACTGAGGCACACTGGTTTGGAGGCCCACTTTAGTTCTCTGGTACTTCATTCCAGTTGTTTTAAAGGCACTATAGACCTCACCCCCTTGGACCTCCGACCCACCCAGCCCCCATAGCCCCTCATACCCTCAAAGCCAACTCCATGCCAATTCATGCTCCAACCCTCCTAAGATGCCCTCTCATATTTCCCCCATGCCACTGTATACCCCATGCCACCTCCATTGCTTCTCATCCAGTGCCTAACATGAGCAGACCCCAGGAGCCATGTGGAGATGAAAAAAACATTAAACAATCTAATACAGCTCTCACTCAGACATGCTAGAAATTGTGGAAAAAACCTCCCATTCAAGAAACCCATATAAAAAATATATTCCTATTCAGACCCCACATCAAAAACAGCCAATCCTCTAATAGTCTATTTAAACTTCCAACTCAGAAAACTCCAAGATAATTGTTGCTATTGAAACTCGGCCAAGATTCATAATGACAGAAATAAATAGCCTTTGGGGAAATGTTAATAAAGAATTCTATTGAAACTACATAACCAGATGGTATTTTTTTTTAACCTACACCAGAGAGTCTGTCAATCAAAGCAGTTCAGAAGAAGGTTTTTTAAAAAAAAACTCATTGGCAGCTTAAGTGTATTATTTTTAAAGTTTAAAAAGTGGGGGATTTAAAAACTATGGGTCATGCCTGGTTTAAATTTCAAACAATGCTTGGCAGTTAACTGTCAGTCACCATCAATGGTGCATACTCCACAGCATCGCCTCTACCAATTAGAGTCCATTTGCCAAACAACCAATCAGCACTCTCTTCACATACAGTATAAATTGTTGTTTTCCCCTTATATCGGTATTCTTGCAAAGTGTCCTGATGAGTGCAAGGTGAAAAGCTTCAATGTCTTTTTTTAAGTAATATGACAATTCTTTAATCCCATTCTACAAAAGGTATGCTATTTTGTCTTTCTGATGAAACTTAGCAAAAATTCCTTCTAAGAAGGAGGTATTAGAGTCAAGTTTCTACAGTTAGCCTGCATTGTAGGCTAACAAAACCTTTTTTTTAAACTATAAACTGTGTGGAATATTCAAATGCATTACCATTTGTTACCAATTCTGCCAAAAGTGTAATCATGAACCACAGACTCATTGAATTCTCCCAAAACACGGAATATTTAACATTCATCAGAAAAGATGTACAATTGTACACATCAACACTGTAGAACTAAACCTTAAAAGTATCTGAGATCTTTGGACAGCTGTGTCTAGTACTAAAATAAACTTATTGCAATTCCATGTGAATTACCAATCTATGAAGTCTAACTGAAATAATGGTAAATACAATATTGCAGTAGTGGACAGGTAATCCAGAAGTCTGGACTAATATACTAGAGAATGCAAGTTAAAATCCCACCATGGCAATTTGAGAATTTGAATTCAGTTTGGAAAAAAATGTAGAAATAATTTTGTTTAAAAACTCGTATCTTTGAAGGCGACTTTTGGAGTTGTTGGATTGCAATAAAAAACAAACTAGTTCTCTCATGTTCTTTAGGGAAGGAAATCTGTGGTGTTTATCCAATATGGCCTATATGTGGCTTCAGTCCCACACCAGTGTGGTTTGATCTGAAGTGGCCTAGCAAGTTACTGAGCCCTGGTCCACTCCACCATCACCCCCTACTCCCCAATCCCCACCTATGGCACCACCCATGCCCATGCAAAAGATGTAACATCTGCCCCTTCACTTCCTCTCTCCTCACCGTCCAAGGGCCCAAACACTCCTTTCAAGTGAAGCAACATTTCACTTGCATTTCCCCCTACTTAGTCTACTGCATTCGAGGCTCCCAATGCGGTCTCCTCTACATTGGAGAGACCAAACGTAAACTGGGCGACCGCTTTGCAGCACACCTGCGGTCTGTCCGCAAGAATGACCCAAACCTCTCTGTCGCTTGCCATTTCAACACTCCACCCTGCTCTCTTGCCCACATGTCTGTCCTTGGCTTGCTGCTTTGTTCCAGTGAAGCCCAACGCAAACTGGAGGAACAACACCTCATCTTCCGACTAGGCACTTTACAACCTTCCGGACTGAATACTGAATTCAACAACTTTAGGTCTTGACCTCCCTCCTCCATCCCCACCCCCCTTCTGTTTCTTCCCCCTTCCTTTTGTTTTTTTCCAATAAATTATATAGATTTTTCTTTTTCCCTCCTATTTCCATTATTTTTAAATATTTTTAAATCTTTTATGCTCCCCCCACCCACACTAGAGCTATACCTTGAGTGCCCTACCATCCATTCTTAATTAGCACATTCATTTAGATAATATCACCAACTTCGACACCTATGTGTTCTTTTGTTCTGCCGTCTATGACATCTTTTGATGATCTGCTTCTATCACTGCTTTTGCCTACAACCACACCACCCCCCTCCACTTCTCTCCCCCCACCCAACCCAACCTTAAACCAGCTTATATTTCAACCCTTTCTGGGATTCACCTAGTTCTGTCGAAGGGTCATGAGGACTCGAAACGTCAACTTTTTTCTTCGCCGCCGATGCTGCCGGACCTGCTGAGTTTTTCCAGGTAATTCTGTTTTTGTTTTTTATCAAACTCTAGCTGTTCAAGAAGACATGCCAGCTCATCAGCGCAAGTAAGGGCAGTAAATCAATGCCACCTTGCCAGCAACACTCACATCCCAAGAATACATTAAAAATTCTAAACTTTTAATAAAAGGGAAACCTGTAAGAGAATGGATTAGCAATGGGTTCAATTATTGTAATACTTCTCTCTCCATCCTGATATTTTACAAAAAAAATACTTCCAACCAGGGAACCAGAAGACAGTTGATGCATTTCTAGCATGATCCTGAGTGTAATGTCAACAAATCTAGCATAGATTATGAATGATACCTAACACTTTCCTGACTTATCACTCCATATCACAAGGTGCATTTACACACTGGGTTGTTGGGTTGGAATGGGACGGGTTGGCATGGGATAATGAGTGGGATGGCAAGCCTGATGGCAGGCATTACTCTTCTACAATAACGAACACATGCAATTCATGGCACCAGCCTGAACAGCTACTTAAACTACAAAAATTACTTGCCTCATCCCATGTTCCCACAGAATTAAGTTTGAAAGAAAACTTTAATTAAGAAAAGATTAGCAGCAGGTGAAGACTCTTCCACGGATCCCCAGAGGTGAGTACTTGATTGGAAAAGATGCACAGAGCACGTAATATACCATGCCAAAAAATATGCATGTACTGATGGGGAGGCTCCACCTTTAAAGCAGAAGAAAGAGCTGCATTTCATCCTTTGCTTTAATTAAAATAATCTTCTGGGATTGAAATAGGAACCAGTGAATTACTCATTTTGAAGAAATAAGAGGTAATTTAAAAAAAACCTTTCAATCTTTTTACATCGTCCAGGATTTCACCTGAGAAGTACCTCCCAATATTATTATGACAAAGGGTTGCAGAGATCTGGAGCTCACTCTTTCAGCAGGCTATGGATGCTGAGTTAATAAAAAATTTCAATCCTGCAATCAATACATTTTTCTGAGGTAAAAGGTTTCAAGGTATTTGGAACAAAGGTGGGTAAATAGAGTCAAGGTATAGATCAGCCATGTTCTAACTGAATGGCAGAACAGACTTGAGGGGTTAAATGGCCTACTCTTGTTCCTATACTCCCATCAACATGCATTTTCACTTGAACATAGTAAAATGTACCAAACTGCTTCAAAGACCAAAGGAAACAAAAAATGTTGGAGGTGACTGAGGCACATTGTAAGAGGCAGGCGTTTGAAAGGAGGAGAGCAAAGAAACAAGATGGAGGGGCTTGGATAGAGTTCCAGAGTATCTGTCCAAGATAACTGTAGGTGAATATTGAATGCATGAGTGCCAGAATAAGGAGGAAGTGTGCACTGACATGAAGGGCTGGAGGAGGCAGCAGGAATGTTGGAAAGGTAGATGCCACAGAAGGGTTAGGATAGTCACGAAATATGGGTAGGTGCATAGAGAAAATGTAGTCAGGCTAGACAATGGCAGCAACAACTGGTATTTATATAGCACTTTTAATGTACAAACATGGCAAAAGGTGCTTTACAAGAGCATTATCAAACAAGATACCAAACCACGTAAGGTGATATTAGGGCGGATGACCAAAAGCACGGTCAAAGCGGTTGGTTTTAAAGAGGAAATAGACTGCTTTGGTCTTAGGCATAGCCGTCAATGTTGGAGCGATTAAAATCAAAAATGCTCAAGAGTCCAGGACTGGAGGAATGCAAGTGTTGTAGGTCTGGAGAACATTGGAGATAGGGAACAGAAGGCTATGGAGGGATTTCAAAACAAAAATGAGATTTTTAACACAGAGGTAGTGCAAACTGGGAGCCAACGTAAGTAAGCCAGCATAGTGGTGTTTGGTGAATGGGACTTGGCCCAGATTTTCACTCCTGGGTCGGGTGCACAGACACAGGAGAATTCCTGGCTCTGAAAACCCAACCTTTAAAAATGGCCTTCTGAAAGTCAGATTTTCATTTTGGGGGCAGAGGGGTGGGCGCTGGATTAGAAGTTGGGCCTACCACCCTGAGAACTAGTGAGGAGGCTACTGGCTGTGGAGGCAGTCTGGGGCAGAAGGGCTGCCTCTGTGCTCAGGCAATGTGTTGAAATAAAATAAACCAAAAAGGCCCTCCAACCTTCACCGTTCCCCACCCCACTCCCTATGCCCCATCTATACCAACCTATGCCACTTCATGCCCTCATCCAGCTGCATGGCCCCTCATACACCCCCCATGTGCTCCATATTCCCATGGCTATTTATAGCACCTATGCAAACATAATGGCAACTCAAGCCAAGCCATGCCCCCACCTGCCACTTTGTTCCCTTACCCTCTCCATGCAAACTTGCCTAGAATCCTTTGACAGTTCCTTGACAGCTGTGCAGTCCCTTGACAGTTAGATGGTTCCAATGAGTTTGTGCATAAAATTGCATAATCATGTTCACTTTTAACAATCTCAAAAGATGTCCCAAGACCATACCCTGAGGGGTACTTTACCTCACCCTCCTGGCCTACCAAAATCCCACTTCAGTAGAGGCAGCTGGTGATTTAAGTGGCCAGCTGCCTCCGTAAACTGCACTTGCATGAACACCGACTCAAATCCACTTCCATCCTCATTAAAATGGAATGTTCTGGGGGCAGGCCTTAGAATTTTCAGCTATTTCCAGGATTTTTGCTACAATGAAGTGCCTCGCTGTTAGCACACAGGCTGCAGAATATTGAATGACCATAAGACATAGGAGGAGAAATTAGGCCTGTTGGCCCATCAAGTCTGCTTCGCCATTCAATCATGGCTGATAAGTTCTCAACCCCATTCTCCCGCCTTCTCCCCGTAATCTTTGATCCCCTTACCAATCAAGAACCTATCTATCTTGGTCTTAAATACACTCAATGACCTGTCCTCCACAGCCTTCTGTGGCAATGAATTCCATAGATTCACCACTCTCTGGCTAAAGAAGTTTCTCTTCATCTCTGTTCTAAAAGGTCTTCCCTTTACTCTGAGGCTATGTCCTTGGGTCCTAGTCTCTCCTACTAATGGAAACATCTTCCCCACATCCACTCTATCCAGGCCTTTCAGTATTCTGTAAGTTTCAATCAGATCCCCCCTCATCCTTCTAAACTCCATCGAGTATAGACCCAGAGTCCTCAAACGTTCCTCATATGTTAAGCCTTTCATTCCTAGGATCATTCTCGTGAACCTCCTCTGGACTCTCTCCAGGGCCAGCACATCCTTCCTGAGATAAGGGGCCCAAAATTGCTCACAATATTCTAAATGTGGTCTGACCTGAGCCTTATAAAGCTTCAGCAACACATCCCTGCTTTTATATTCTAGTCCTTTCGAAATAAATGCCAACATTGCATTTGCCTTCCTAACTACCGACTCAACTTGCAAGTTAACCTTAAGAGAATCCTGGACTAGGACTCCCAAGTCCCTTTGCACTCCAGACTTCTGAATTCTCTCCCCATTTAGAAAATAGTCTATGCCTCTATTCCTCCTACCAAAGTGCATGACCTCACACTTCCCCACATTGTATTCCATATGCCACCTCTTTGCCCATTCTCCTAACCTCTCCAAATCCTTCAGCAGCCTCCCCGCCTCCTCAATACTACCTGTCCCTCCACCTATCTTTGTATCATCTGCAAACTTAGCCAGGATGCCCTCAGTTCCTTCATCTAGATTAATTAATGTATAAAGTGAAAAGCTGTGGTCCCAACACTGACCCTAGCGGAACTCCACTAGTCACCAGCTGCTATCATGAGAAGGACCCCCTTATCCCCACTCTCTGCCTCCTGCCAGACAGCCAATTTTCTATCCATGCTAGTACCTTGCCTCTAACACCATGGGACCTTATCTTACTGAGCAGCCTCCTGTGCGGCACCTTGTCAAAGGCCTTCTGGAAGTCCAAGTAGATAACATCCATTGACTCTCCTTTGTCTAACCTACTCGTTACCTCCTCAAAGAATTCTAACAGATTTGTCAGGCATGACCTCCCCTTGATGAAACCATGCTGACTTTGCCCGATTTTACTATGCACTTCCAAGTATTCTGAAATTTCATCCTTAACAATGGACTCTAAAATCTCACCAATGACCGAGGTCAGGCTAATCAGCCTGTAATTTCCTTTGCCTCACTCCCTTCTTAAATATGGGGGTTACATTAACGATTTTCCAGTTCTCTGGGACCCTCCCTGACTCCAGTGATTCTTGAAAGATCACCACTAATGCCTCCACTATCTCTTCAGCTATCTCCTTCAGAACTCTGGGGTGTAATCCATCTGGTCCAGGTGATTTATCGACCTTCAGACCTTTCAGTTTTCCTAGCACCTTCTCCTTGGTAATGGCCACCATACTCACCTTTGCCCCCGGACTCTCTTGAACTTTGGGGATGTCACACGTGTCTTCCACTATGCAAAGTACCTATTCAGTTCCTCCGCCATTTCTTTGTTCCCCACCACTACTTCTCCAGCGTCATTTTCCAGCCGCCCAATGTCCACTTTTGCCTCTCTCTTACCCTTTATATATCTGAAAAAAACTCTTGCAATCTTCTTTTATATTACTGGGTAGTTTACCCTCATATTTAATCTTCTCCCTCCTTATTTCTTTTTTTAGTTGCCCTCTGTTGGTCTTTGTAGGCTTCCCAATCCCCTGGTTTCCCACTGCTCTTCACCGCATTGTATGCTTTCTCAGTGGCTTTTATGCTGTCCCTGACTTCCCATGTCAGCCACGGTTGCCTCGTCCTCCCTTTAGTATGCTTCTTCTTCCTAGGGATGAATTTTTACTCCCAGAAACTCCTGCCATTGCTGTTCCACTGTCATTCCTGCTAGGCTCATCTCCCAGTCAATTCTGGCCAGCTCCTCCCTCATGCCTCTGTAGTTGCCTTTATTCAACTGTAATACTGTTACATCTGATTCCAGCTTTTTCCTCTCATGACCTCAAGTTTACAGAGGGTAGAATGGAGAAATAGTCAGGTCTAGAGACAAAAAAGACATGGATGAGGTTTTCAGTAGCAGATGAGCTGAGGTGGGGTGAAGTCAGGTGATACGATGGAGATGGAAATAAGCAGTCTTAGTTATAGTGCAGAAATGTGATCGGAATTTCATTCTTTGGTCAAATATGAAACAATGGTTGAGAACAGTAGGACTGAGGCTCAGACAGTTGCCAGGGAGAGGGATGGAGACGATGCTGGGTTCATGGTGGAGACCAAAGGCAATGGCTTCAGAATTCCCACTATTTAATTGGAGGAGATTTATGCCCATCCAGTACTAGATGTTAGACATGTAATCTGACAATTTAGAGATATGGAATATGACCCCATTAATGATGTTGCCAAGGGCGACATGCAGACAGGGCATAGAAGCAAGAACAATTTAGCTACTCTTTTAGTCGCTGTGACATTACAGCAAAAATAATTTAATGAGAAAAATATCTACAATGTGATTGTATATTCCTCTAATAATTAAAGGACTGTTTCAGATCCTACAGCCTTTTAACACGAAAAATACAGGCAACTTAAAGAACCAGTGTTGAATTAAATATAAAGCAAAAATGAGATATCACAGTTAAAATGTAATACATTCGATCTGCTGGAAGGGCAATCTCATTAACACCTGTCCAACACCAACTATGTCTGTTGAGCCTAACTCATCAAAAAAATGCAATTAATTTTGCTGGAAGCACCACAAGCCCAAAGTTGCTTCGAACTTGGATCACCTAGTTCTTCAAGGAAATGGAAAAATGTAGGAACAATACTCGGATTTAGTTATACTCAGAAATATGTTTACTAGAACAATCAACTTTATTCTCAATTTCCTTTCCACCAAAGCAAGATTTGCCAGTCAAATTATAATTTTCTTGCCTTAAACCTTATACAGTCAAGAAGAAAATGTGAATTTTGTGCTGCACGTAGCAGAGCTGCTTTATACAAGCATGGTTCAGTGGATGCTCTTAAACACTGGTATGCATCTTAAGAGCATCACATCAGTAACCAGGATTACCAATTGTCTTAGATGAGGTATCGATCACAATCTCATATCAGTGGAAGGCCTGATAGCTATTGCACAGAGTGACATAGGAAAGAGTCCATCTGCAATGTTCTACTTTGCACTATACTGCCAGCTGGGGAAAAATAAGTCTGTCGACAGACTTTTTAGGCACGCTTGTGCTCGACTGCTGCTCCTCTTACTTGGGCCAAGATCAACCTACTTCAAAAGATAAATGACAGGCTGAAATCTAAAGAATACAAATAGCTCAGATCTTACTGTGAAATACACAGACTATCTGAATTTATTGGCCAAAATCAGAGAACAAATTTAGTTGTAGATTTGGATCTTAATGCAAATAGTCTTTCATCAAAAATTCCACACAATTATTCTTTCTTTCAAAATGCTGACCTCAGTAAGTACTGACCTCAGAAAAATATGTTACAATATTTCACAAAGTGCATTATTTTCTTAGTATTTATGTGTACCTAATATAGCAGTTCAACAATCAGGCCTAACAACACTTTCTTTTACTATATGTAAGCGGAAAATGCTGGATACACGCAACAGGTCAGGCAGCAACTTAGGTCTTACTGTGGAATACGCAGACCATGCATTTTTATATTGATAAATCTCAGGTAAAATTACAGTCTCTCAAATTCTTTTTGCAGAAACTCTCTCTCATACAATTGGAGATCCTGTATTGCCCGTGCCAGAAATTCTCAATCATGTGGCCCAAATCCCCTGATGAAATACAAAAAGAATGCTATAGTGTGGGGCAGGCTATAGTTTGGGTATTTTTCATGACCTCAGGATATCCCAAAGCACTTTACAGCAAAATAAATATAGTTAATACTGTAATGTAGGAAATGCTGCAATGAGATCATCACCAAATTATCTATTTTAGTGATGCTTAAGGATAAATATTGACCATTCTTCAAAATAGTGGCATGAATCTTTTACATCCACCCGAGGGGGCAAACAAACCTCTGTTTAACATCTGAAAATTAGCAGCACTGACAGTGGACAGGCGAGTACATTACCACTGAGCAATGAAAGATCATGTTGTATTCCTGGGTTACAATTGTTCTTGCATTTCTGGGGAATGGGGCAGTAACAACACAAATGCAAACACTGGCAACTGAAGAATGGATTAATAATTTGCATTTGGTACAATGTCCTTTCCTCATGTTATGATTTTAAAATAGTAGGACTTTAAACTTTGTCAATGAAGAAGTTAAAGCTTTGGACCGAAAGATGACTCATTTCACAAACCAAGCTCCCATATATGCTATACTGCTGGAAAACATATATTTGCTTTTGTCATTGTTTTTCCATGAAATCTAGGCAGAATAGTTAATGCAAGCTATTGGGCAGAATTTTACCCCCTTTTTGTGGGGGGGTGGGGGTGCAGGAGGGGGTGTTGTGTGGGGGCAGGCGCAAACCCGATTAGCACCCCCTATCGGGTCCGTGCTGCCATTTTACGTGGGTAGGCCAATTAAGGCCCATCCAGCGTGATGCACACCCAGAAGCGCTGTGCACTCCCTGTGCGGGTGGGGGTGGTGGGGGGGGCGGTTCCACTCTTTTGTGCATGTGCATGAAAGAGTGCAGAAATCTCCCTGAGGCAGAGGTGCTTCAGGGAGATTAAGGTTTTCTAAAAGCTAAATAAAGGGACGGAAATATTTTAAGACATGTCCTTTCATGTGACAGTGTCACATGAGCTGGGATATGTCAAGGAACATTAATGAAAAACTTTACTTAATTTATAAAAACTTCACGAAACTTCATCCCGCCTGTTGATGAGGTTCCATGAAAAATGCAAAGGCCACCTGGGCTCTTCGCCTGCCCACCAACCTTAAGGTTGGACAGGCAGCTCATTCAACTTTTTTAATTAGTTTTTAAACAGGCTTTAATAGGCCTTTGACAGTTCGGTGGGCACCCAGCCGACTCAGCTGCTCGCCCACCAAACTGGAAACCTAAATAACGTGCAGTGATGTTGAGATGCACATCCGACGTCACCACACATCATTTTACGCATCAGCGAGCGGGCCACACCCCCACTCGCTGACCCAAAAATTCTGTCTCATGGGTAGGGTGAAGTGTAACATCAGGAGTTGCATGCGGCCCTGAACTTCTAGCCTTTCTGAAGAATCTGACCTCAGGATAATACATCTTGATCAAACCAGTCAAAAGCTCTATGACTGTAAAGCTTCCTTAAAAACCATATTTTCAATCAATTATTTGGAATCTTGCCTAACTCCCCCCACCATGTGTTGGCACTTGTTCTTTTCATTTTTTTTCTCCTGTGTAAATCATATTGAGACCTTCCTTTTAACTTTAAAGGCAAATAGGAAAATGTGAAAGCTTTTTTTATGAGACAGAAGAGGAGTCAGGAGAGCAAGAGAAAGGCAAATTATATTTGTGTGTCTTCTTTTCCCCCCACCACCTGCCGCCCCACCCCTTCCTCCCTTCTATCCCAGAGATTTGCCACATTTAATAGACTTGACTTTGAAATAAAATATCAAGTGTTAGGGACACTGATTTTAAAAATCAAATTGAAGGTGTGTTGCTCTTCTGTAATCTGATAATGGCATCTTATGTAATTAATTCTGAAATGTAATTTATGAAAAATCTATTTTGCTACATTTGAAACAGTATCAATATATTACCTTGTAGATAAACACCATTTTAATTTGTCCCAAAGAACACAGAATTTGTTTTTGCAAGACTGATACCCACAAGCATTTAATAAGGAATAACACAGTAGACACCAAGAGAAGGCAAAGACAAAATAAAACTCAATTTGAAAGAGATCTACCACAATATGAATTAAAATAAACTTTAATGGACTAACAGGTCAATAAAAAGATGCCAGTCATAAAATTTTATGGCTGCTTAGAGGACAGTGAAAATGTTATCTTCGTCTAGCCAAAGCCAAAATGCTGCTTTTAATTTATTTGTCAAATAAAGACAGGTGACAAGTTATGTTTCAGGATATAGAGTTATCAATTATTTGAGAAAAGCCATGTTATTTGGGGATTTAGATTACCCTTTATGACTTATTTTGCTTTATTTTTCTGAAAAGATGTAAGCTAGAGATATCAGCAAAATGACACCATTGAAATATACCCAGAAACTGCTGGGTCCTGAACAATCCTCTACCAGTGGCTTTGTGATCATGAACTAGATTAGAAATCAGTGCCATTCAAAGAAATCAGGTGGTTGCAGAATCTGATTACCCTAGAAAATGAACACCTTGAAAAATGCAAAATTCTGGCGCATTAAATATTTACCTAACATAAACAAAAAAAGATTCCCGCTTTTGTTTCTTTGTGATTAATACCAGCTTATAAGTTCATAGTTGAAACTCCTGTACAGATAAAAAAAAACACGTTTAGACTGCTAATTATAGTTTTAGAAAATTCCTCAATGTCAATGTCCAATTAAAATTCTAAAACAGGAGAAGTGTCAAATCAGAATAACCAGATACTGTCGGGGAAAAAAAATCAATGGGTTTAGAAAATCTTTTAAAAAAAACTCAACAGTGACAACATACTGCATAAACAATTTTGATTTTATAATGAAGCCCATAATAAATTAATGTAAGGTCAGCAATTTTAAAAAAAAAATTCCCTTTTTAAAACAAATACCTTAATTAGGCCACAGAACTAAGGAAGGGAAGTATCAAATACTGAAGTCAAGACCTTTTCTTAAAAACAGGTGCTCAAGCTGATTTGAAGGTCAATAAGTTGTGTTTGAAATTTATCGAATATTTGATACATACATTACATATAATTACACCAGTCATAATCGGTTATATTGAAATAAACAATCTTTTGATGAAAAGCGAATACTACCTTTTGTGGTAACCTTGCACTAGTTTTCACTATGAATGGCTCGCATAACACTGTCAGGTGTAATTATGTATACTGCTAGCTTTTGTTAAAGCAATAAGTATCTAAAAACATGAATTTTGCTTAAGTGGTGGTGTTGGACACGGTTGAGAACCATGTCAACCACACTGGGGGAGGGGGAATCCTTGGTTGAAGAAAATGGAAGGCACGTCGGAAGCACCGTTGTGGAAGGCAGCATCATGGGAACAGATGCAACTGAGTTAGAGAAGCTGGAAGAATGGAACAAAGTCCTTACAGGAAGCAGGCATTTTGCTCATCATGCTGCAGGAGATAACGCTTTCAAGGAATAGCCACCACTGACAGCAATTCTACATCCGAACTCTGAAATAGCACGCACTTAGAAATGGACAATAATGTAAAATTATTGCAAAAGAAAAATAATAACCCCAAGAACATCTGAAATGAAAAAAGCTGGGTAAAGAATTCTAATATCTGGATACTATTTGCAATGGTATAATCGGTTTAATAGCTGTGGTA
The DNA here is from genome assembly GCF_017639515.1 of Carcharodon carcharias. Classification (NCBI taxonomy): domain Eukaryota; kingdom Metazoa; phylum Chordata; class Chondrichthyes; order Lamniformes; family Lamnidae; genus Carcharodon; species Carcharodon carcharias. The sequence goes on along the minus strand of NC_054469.1, from coordinate 66,047,350 downwards.
CTGCAGTAGTTCAAATTTCAAACTTAATCTGCAGTCCAAAATGCATCTGTGATTTAAGATTGCAATAATTTTACTTTTACAATGCTCAACTTAAAACAATTATAATTCAAAAACAAGATTATTGAAATGTATGTGAATTAAATTATATTTATCCATCTACAATAGATCAAAGGTGGCTTGTTCTGTATACAATAAGCTGTGTTTCGGTTGTCAATCATTTATTAGAGAGCCTGGGATTTGAAGTTCATGTATCCTCAGCCAAATCCCCAAGTCTCTTCAAAATGTTAAATGCATAGAGTGTGATGCTTTGTCAAATCCTCTCCCTTGATACATGTTAGCCTGTCAGTAGTGAGAGAGAGAGAGAGAGAGAGAGAGAGAGAGCTGGCACTCCTTGCACTTCCCTGACAATATTTTGATAGGTGTCACTTACCTCCAATCACAAATTAAGTTGTCACCCTAATCTTTCTCAATCAAGACTACTCCAGGGGGACAATCATTTTACCCAAGAGCTGATGTTCCATCATAAACTATGAGAAAAAGATGCACAGCATGCCAACAGCTAATGTAAATAGTTGTCAGAAGATTGCTATTTAATAGAACAAATACTTAGAAAATAGTAACAAAAATAAAAATAGTTCAGGGGCTGGAAATCTAAAAACAAAAAGCATGCAGCAAGTTAAGCAGCACCTGTAGCGACAGAGGATAACCGTGTAGCAGATATGAACAAATCCACAGAATAAGAGGAATTTATCTGATTCTTTCCATTGACTTCAGCCTTCTCACTGCATCTGAACCCATCCCTCTGGTCTTCTATCTTCTCTCAATCTTTATACAGAGAGCAATGATATTGGCTGTGCAGTTCTCTACTGCCCTCACTCATGTCCACCTCCATCTAAATGTGAAGCCATGGTTCTAGGTTCTGAGGACAGCTACATAACCAAAACATCTCTACAGGTGCTGCTTGATCTACTGAGTGTTTCCAGTATTTTCTGTTTTTTGACCTTAAACACACATACCCCTTAGCATTTATATATTTTGGTATAGGTTCTTTGAATACTATGTAATTTCAAAAGCAGCTGGTGATGAACAGTCCATGAAATATTATGAAAGGATGAAAGCTAAATTGGACAGATTTAGATGAATAACTGTACCAGTTATATATATATAAAAAACACCTTAATGGGTGTAACATACAGAAAAAGATTTTACAATAACCTTTGATCTCCAAGCAGTGGGACACAATTTTCCACTGCCATTTCCAGGCCTTTACAATTCTCATGATCACTTGGGTGCTTTCTAGGCACTAACTCCAAAATTCTCACAATCCATCATTTTCTTTCTGTCATCACCCTAGGCATTCTTCAAATCCTCTGAGACCATGCTTACAACACAAAGGTCACTTTGAAACTTGACTAAATGGTACAATGAAAATAACAAAATAAATACATTCACAGCAGTTGAATCACACTAAGCAGCTGCCTTAAACTACTGCTTCATTTAATCAAATACAGAGCAATGCGTATACACATGACTTAGCAGGAAGGTTACAGAGAAACTAGAACACACTCTTCTCAGCTTCACAGTTTCAATTGACGAGAAGGAAACGGAAGTCACAGTAAATGAACTAAACACAAAAAATCCCAGCACCTACAAGACTACTTTATATTTAGCTACTAATCTTTAGAAGTTTTATTTTCCTAATTGGCAAAATATATTTTACACATAAAGATAATAAAACAAGTCGCCTTTGTCCAAAGGGCTACAAGTTGACTACATAGCTCAATAGCAAGTTGCATATGATAAAAAAATTCTGTGCAAACATTGAATATTTTCAAAATGAAATGTTTATTACTCATGGTCCGTATTGGCACCAACGACATAGGTAGAAAATGTGGGATGTGGTCCTACAGTTAGAATTTAGGGAGCTAAGTAGGAAATTGGCAAACAGGACCTCAAAAGTAGTAACCTCCGGATTACTAGAAATAGGAGGATAAAAGAGATGAATGTGTGGCTAGAAAGATGATGCCGGAGGGAGGGCATTAAATTCTTGGGACACTGGGATTAGGTTTGGGGGTGGGGGTGGGGGGGGGGGGGGGGGGGGGGGGGGGGTGGGGGGGGGGTGCGCAGAAAGAGATGGAGCCTGTACAGGCCAGCCAGGTTGAACCTAAACAGAGCCAGGAAAAATTTATTTGTGGGGCGTTTTGCTAGTGCTATGGGGAAGGGTTTAAACAAACTTGGCAGAGATGTGAGAATTGAGAGGTGTGAGATCTGAGTTAACGCTAGAGAGGAATACCAAGTTGAGAGACAGATATAACTAGAGTAAGAAATGGTATTAGATGTGTTCGGCTTAAGAGGAAAGTAATAATTCTAAAGTAAGGTTACAGTGCATGTATGTTTCTTTTCTCTCCTTTCATGGGATATGGGAATCGCAGGCAAGTCAGTATTCGTTACAGATGAACATAAAAATTAGGAGCAAGGATAGGCTACTTGACCCTTCAAGCCTATTCCACCATTCAATAAGATCATGGTTTATCTGACTTTAAACTCCTGCCTACCCTTAGTAACCTTTCACCCCATTGTTTAGCAAAAATCTATCTACATCTGCCTTGAAAACATTCAAAGACTCTGCTTGCCTTTTGAGGAAGGGAGTTCCAAAGGCACACTACCAAGCAGAAAAAAATTCTCATCTCTGTCTTAAACGCGAAATCCCTTATTTTTAAACAGCGACCTCTAGTTCTAGATTCTTCCACAAGAGGAAACATCCTCTCCACATCCACTCTGTCAAGACCCCTCAGGATCTTATGTTTCAATTAAGTCGCCTCTTACTCTTCTAAACTCAAGCCGATACAAGCCTAGCCTGTCCAACCTTTCCTCACAAGACAACCTGCCCAATCCTGGTATTAGCTTAGTAAACCTTCTCTGAACTGCTCCTAATGCATTTACATCCTTCCTTAAAAAAGGAGACCAATACTGTATGCAGTGTTCCAGATGTCGTCTCACCAGTGTCCTGTGCAACTGAAGCATAACCTCCCTACTTTTATATTCAATTTCTCTCACAATAAATGATAACATTTTATTAGCTTCCCTAATTACTTGCTGAGCCTGCTTTTTGTGATACATGCACTAGGAGACCCAGAACTCTTTGCATCTCAGAGCTTTGCAAACTCTCACCATTTAGATAATATGCTTCTCTTTTATTTCTTCCTGCCAAAATGGACAATTTCACATTTTCCCACATTATACTCCACTTGCCAGATCTTTGCCCACTCACTTAACCTATGTTCCCTTGCAGCCTCTTTGTGTCCTCTTCACAACCTACTTTCCTACCTATCTTTCTATCATCAGCAAAGTTAGCAACCATATCTTGGATCCCTCTAGCCAAGTCACTTATATAAATTATAAAAGGTTGAGGCCCCAGCACTGATCCCTGTGGCAAATCACTGGTCTTATCCCGCCAACCATGAAAAGACAAATTATGGCTACCCTCTGTTTCCCGTTAGCTAGCCAATCTTCTATCCATGCCAATATGTTAACCCCTATGCCATGAGCTTTTACTTTCCACAATAACCTTTGATGTGACACTTTATCAAATGCCTTCTGGAAATCTAAGTACAGTACATCCGTCAGTTCCCCTTTCTCCACAGCAGATGTGACTCCTTCAAAGACCTCCAATAAATTGGCCAAACATGATTTCTCTTTCACAAAACCATGCTGACTCTTCCTGATTGCCTTGAATTTGTCTAAGTGCCCTGTCATAACATCTTGCTTCCAACATTTTTCCTATGACAGATGTTAAGCTAACTGGCCTGTAGTGTCCTGCTTTCTGTCACCTTCCCTTTTTGAATAAAGAAGTTATGCTTGCTATTTTCCAAAGTAATGGAACCTTGCCCATCCCCAATTGATCTACAACTGAATGGCTTGCAAAGTCATTTCAGAGGGCAGTTGAGAATCACATACAGGCAGATTCCCTTCTTTAAAGGACGACAGAGAATCATTGTTAACCAAATTCAAATTCCACCAGCTGCCATGGGATTCGAATGCGTGTCCCTCAGAACATTAGTCTGGGCCTCTGGATTACTAGTCCAGTAACATTACCACTAAGGTACCATCTCGCCGTTATAAAATATAAGCTAACTGGATTTATCAAGCAGGATACACAATACAAAAGGAATTCATATTAAATCTGTATAAAACACTGGTGTGGCCTCATCTTTTTATTATTCATTCATGAGATGTGGGCATCACTGGCTCGGCCAGCATTTATTGCCCATCCCTAATTGCCCTTCAGAAGGTGGTGGTGAGCTGCCTTCTTAAAGCGCTGCAATCCATGTTATGTAAATACACACACGGTGCTGTTAAGGAGAGAGTTCCAGGATTCTGACCCAACAACAAGGAAGGAACAGTGATATACTTCCAAGTCAAGATGGTGAGTGGCTTGGAGGGGAACTTCCAGGTGATGGTGTTCCCAAGTGTTTGCTGTCTGTATATGGTAGTGGTTGAGGGTTTGGAAGGTGCTGTATAAGGAGCCTTGGTGATTTCCTGCAGAGCATCTTGTAGATGGTACACACTGCGGCCACTGTGCATCGGTGGTGGAAGAAGTGAATGTTTGTGGATGGGGTACAAATCAAGCAGGCTGCTTTGTCCTGGATGATGTCAAGCTTTAAGTGTTGTCGAAGTTGCACTCATCCAGGCAAATGGACAGTATTCCATCACACTCCTAACTTGTGCCTTGTAGATGGTGGTCAGGCTCTGGAGGCCTCTGACCTGTTCTTGTAGCCACGCTACTTATATGGCTAGTCTGGTTCAGTTTCTGGTCAATGGTAACCCCCAGGATGTTGATAGTGGGGGATTGCGATGGTAATGCCATTGAATGTCAAGGGGCGATGGTTAGATTCTCTCTTGTTGGAGATGATCATTGCCTGGCACTTACGTGGTGTGAATGTTACTTGCCACTTGTCAGCTCAAGCCTGGATATTGTCCAGGTCTTGCTGCATTTGGGCATGAACTGTTTCAGTGTCTGAAGAGAAGAAAATGGTGTTGAACATTATAAATCACTAGTGAACAACACCACTTCTGACCTTATGATGGAAGGAAGGTCATCTGGATTATTGCATCCAGTTCTGGTCACCACACTTTAGGGAGGAGGCCAAGGCATTCCAGACAGTGCAGAAAAGATTCAAAAGAATGGTTCCAAAGATGAGGAACTTCAGTTACACAGGTAGATTGCAGAAGTTGGGACTGTTCTCCTTGAAGAGAAAGTGGAAGAGATTTGATAGAGATGTTCAAAGTCATGAGGGGTCTGAACAGAGTAGGTCAAGGAAGACTGTTCCCATTGTTGGAAGCATCAAGAACCAGAGGGCACAGATTTAAGGTAACTGGCAAAAGAAGCAATAGTAACATGAGGAAAAGCCTTTTCACACAGCGAGTGGTTAGGGTCTAGAACACACGACCTGTGTGTGTGGTGGAGGCAGGCTGAATTAAGGCTTTCAAAAGGGAAGTCAATCATTAAAGGCAAAAGAAGCCTTTGCAGGGCAATGTGGAAATGGCAGGAGAGTGAATTGCTCCTTCAGAGGGCCAGCACAAACCAGGCAGGCAAATGGGCTCCTTTTGTGTTGTAACCATTCTAAGATTCTATTTATGGTCCTCTTTGAAAAAAATCTAACATGAATAATGCTCACCAAGAGGTTGCTCATTAAACAGTTGTTTCATGCCAGTGTTAAAATTAGATATTGCTTGGTAAGTTTCAAGGAATTTTTTTTTCTTTATTAACATTACTATATAAGTGAAAGTTGTTATTGCACTTTTTACTTATCAGACTACATGAACAATGCCAAATTTAACACAAGCATTAATTATCAGAACACATCTTCATGAGGTTGTTTGATTTTTAACCTTGAACTGCACTGCTGTAAATAGTTTTACAATTTACATCAGTTACCTCCCCGTTTGACTATCTTTGGGACCACCATCTTAGCTTCATTTGACATTTGGAGGGACAGAGCATTTCTTTGCCAAGCCTCAGTTGTCAGTGACCTTGTCCCAGCATCTCAGATGTGGCCAGAATGGAAATGCCAATCATCCTGTTGCAAGTTGTGTTTTAAATTCTGGAGTATTCCTTTTAAGTGGGTTTAGTTCTGGATTCTCTTTCTATTTACTAATTTACTATATGCCAAGTTTGATTAAAAGGAGCCAAATACAATATACAAGTACTGTACCATTATCTGAAATGCTGCTGTATTCCAATTGGCAGCCTCATCAATGTAAACAGATGCCTAGGATTGATAAAGATGCTAATTATAAATGGAAAAAAGTGATGGCACACAAGACTGAGTGTCTGTCACACTCCCAACATCACATTCTGTACAAAATAGCAAAAATTAACAAGCTTAAAAAAGTACAAAAAAGGTTATTTTTTCTAACCTAGAGATAACAAAAACAGCTGTCCATCTAAAAACAAGTTGTCAATAATTAAACTCAAATTGACCTCAAGACTTAATTTGATCATTTCCCAGAAAGATTACATGACCAGTAGCTCAAGGAAGGACAGACACAGTCTGCATCTAAATATTACAACAATACTCCAGCTATCCATGTACAACATCACAGGAAATTAATTCGTTAAAAAAATGCTCTATTATGTTCTAAAATAAAAACAGAAAATGCTGGAAAAACTCAGCAGGTCTGGCCGCATCTGTGGAGAGAGGAACAGAGTTAACATTTCAAGCCCGTATGACTCTGCTTCAGAGCTGCTCAATATACTGCTCTAGAAAACCATCCCTAACACACACTAAAAACTCATCTTCTACAGCATTAGTGCTCAACTGGTTTGCCCAGTCTATATACAGATTGAAGTCACCTGTGATTACTGTATTGCCCATGCTACACACTTCTCTCATCTCCTGATTAATACCATGCCCCACATTATCACTACTGTTTGGGGTGGTCTATAAACAACTCCAACCGATATCTGCTGCCCTTTGCTGTTTCTTAGCTCCACCCAAATAGATTCCACACATTGTTCTTCCAATCTGAGATCCTCCCTTACCAATGCACTGATCCCATCCCTTATTATCACCAGAACTCCACCTCCTTTCCCTTCTTGTCTGTCCTTCCTAAACATCGAATATTCTTGAATATTCAGTTCCCAGTCTTGGTCACCATGCAGCCATGTTTACATAATGGCAATTATATCATACCCATTTACCTCTATTTGTGTCTTTAAATCATCTACATTATTGCGAATGCTGTGCACATTGAGGTAGAGTGCCCTTAACATTGTCTTTCTAATATCATTTCGCATTTGAATCAAACTCAATGCTCTGCTTTGTTTCTCTTGGCTTCTAGTCTCACTACTACTTCCTGTTACCAAATTTACTTTCTTTCAATGTGGGCCACCCCTCAGGTTCCCAACCCCATGACAATCTAGTTTAAACCCACCCCAACAGCACTAGCAAATCTCCCTGTGAGTATATCAGTCCCACTCCTGTTAAGGTCTAACCTGTCCAGCTTATACAGGTCCCACCTGCCCCAGAACCAGTCCCAATGCCTCAGAAATCTAATGCCATCCCTCCTACACCAGTTCTCCAGCCACATACTTAATCAATCAATCCTCCTATTCCTATGCTCACTAGCACGTGGCACTGGGAGTAATTCTGAGATTATTGCTCTCCAGGTCCTGCTTTTTAATTTCCTTCTTAACGCCTTGAAATCTGCTTTCAGGACCTCATCCCTTTTTCTGCCTATGTCATTGGTACCAATGTGGACCACGACTTCTGGTTGATGCTCCTTCCCCTGAAAGATGTCCTGTAGCCACTCCGTGACATCCTTGATCCTGGCATGAGGGAGTCAGGCTTACTGCTGCAGAAATGCGTGCCTGATCCCCTATCATTGTTCTTCCCTCTGCCACCACTCCCCCCCCCCACCCTGTACAGCTGAGCTGCCTCAGGCTAGGCACTGGCTGCATCCCCTGAGGAACCATCACCCTCATCAGCATCCGAAATGGAAAATCATTTAGCAAGCAGGATAGACTCGGGGCTCCTCCATGACCTGCCTGGTTCTCTGGCTGCACAGTTCTGACCTGCAGTGTGAATACCTCCCTAAACGTGCTATTCACATAGGCCTCTGCCTTGCAGATGCACAACAGTGACTCCAGCCACCGCTCAAGTTCCAAAGCTCAGAGATCAAGCTTGTGCACGGCTTCACACTCCGCTTGGCCGAACTGACCTGCCATCCTTTAACTCTAAAAACTATTTATTACACTTAGAGTAAGTAGAATGAGTAGAATAAATTATGAGTAACTGAACTTTACTACACTTAGGCTAACGTTATCTTACTTTGGTTTACTTTATTTCTTTAATTCACTTTGATTTGATTTAACTTTACTTCCCTATTGCTAGCGTTCTCACCAACCAATTCTGCACCCCCTTTCTGGGGCCTGTCTGACTGACTGACTGACCCCAGCGACTCTCAATCTAGTTTTCTTGCTTTGAGGGCCGCATCCATCACTGCATGTTTTGACTGGATGCAGTCCCAAGAGTATGTAAGTGGTGTGCATCTGGTGAGCTTCACCTCATCCACGACTTGGAGGTCAGTAGATGTTGCTTTCGCCTTCCTTTAAGTCCGTAGCTGCGAAATATCAGATGCCTGTAGCACAAGCTGCACCAAGGCTAGGCACAGGAGGTGAGAACAGCAGGCAAGGGCAAGCCGGAGGTAGGATGGGTCAGGGGGGGTTGTGTGTTGAACATAAGAGAAGGGGGAGACAGAGGTAGAACTGTGTCGGGGGAACACAAGTGGGGCGGGGGGGGGGGGGGGGGGGGGGGGACACGAAGATAGGACTAGGGGGTGGTCACAGAACATGGTGGAGTAGTGAAACACTGTCCTGGGGCAAGTTATAAGATTGTCCAAGGAAGATTCACAGACTGTCCTGAGGCTGAGGCCACACTGTGGAGGGCATATTGAAGAGACTGTCCTGGGTCTATATGGACCATGTTACAGAGCTCTCCATGGCACACATCTTAGTCCTGTTCTTGGGCAGTGAAGGGCTGCTGTGGGCAGTGATGGTTATGCACAGTATGGTGTGCAAGTCATGGTTAGTCACCTAAGGCACTTGATTGTGGGGGTTCCAGTCATGGCACTGTGAGGCAGAGAGCACAGTAACATTCAAAGGAGGCATGGCATCTGACTCCAGACCCCAAGAAGTCTAATGGCATCAGGTCAAACATGGGCAAGGAAACCTCCTGCTGATTACCACGTACAGCCCTCCCTCAGCTGATGAATCAGTGCTCCTCCACGTTGAACACCACTTGGAGGAAGCACTGAGGGTGGCAAGGGCGCACAATGTACCCTGGGTGGGGGACTTCAATGTCCAACACCAAGAGTGGCTTGGTAGCACCACTACTGACCGAGCCCTAACGGACATAGCTGCTATGGGTCTGCAGCAGGTGGTGAGGGAACCAACAAGGGATAAACATACTTGACCTCATCCTCACCAACCCACCTGCGGCAGATGCATTTGTTCATGACAGTATCGTAGGAGCGACCACTGCACAGTCATTGTGGAGATGAAGTCCCGTCTTCACAATGAGGATACCCTCCATCGTGTGTTGTGGCACTATCACCGTGCTAAATGGGATAGATTTCGAACAGATCTAGCAACTCAAGACTGGGCATCCATGAGGCACTGCGGGCCATCAGCAGCAGCAGAACTGTATTCGGACACAATCTGTAACCTCATGACCAGGCATATCCCCCACCCTAACATTACCATCAAGCCAGGAGATCAACCCTGGTTCAATGAAGAGTGCAGGAGGGCATGCCAGGAGCAGAACCAGACATAGCTAAAAATGAGGTATTAACCTGCTGAAGCTATAACACAGGACTACTTGCGTGCCAAACAGCATAAGCAGCAAGTGATAGACAAAGCTTAGCGATCCCACAACCAACCAATCAGATCTAAATTCTGCAGTCCTGCCACATCCAGTCGTGAATGGTGGTGGGCAATTAAACAACTCACTGGAGGAGGAGGCTCCACAAATATCCCCATCTTCAGTGATGGAGGAGTCCAGCACTTCAGATAAGGCTGAAGCATTCACAAGAATCTTCAGCCAGGAGTGCCAAGTGGATGATCTATCTTGGCCTCCTCTGGAGGTCCCCAGCATCATAGATACCAGTCTTCAGCCAATTCAATTCACTCCACGTGATATCAAGAAATGGCTGAAGGCACTGGGTACTGCAAAGGCTATGGGCCCTGAAAATATTCTGGCAATAGTACTGAAGACTTGTGCTCCAGAACTTGCCGCGCCCCTAGCCAAGCTGTTCCAGTACAGCTACAACATTGGCACCTACCTGGCTAAGTGGAAAATTGCCCAGGTATGTCCTGTACACAAAAAGCAGGACAAATCCAACCTGGCCAATTACTGCCCCATCATCAGTAAAGTAATGCAAGGGGTCATCAACAGTGCTATCAAGTGGCACTTGCTGAGCAATAACCTGCTCATTGATACCCAGTTTGGGTTCCGCCAGGGCCACTCAGCTCCTGGCCTTATTACAGCCTTGAATCAAACAGGGACGAAAGAGCTGAACTCCTGAGGTGAGGCGAGAGTGACTGCCCTTGACATCAAGGCTGCATTTGATGGACTGTGGCATCAAGGAGCCCTAGCAAAGCTGGAGTCAATGGGAATCAGAGACTAAACTTGCCTCTGGTTGGAGTCATATCTAGCACAAAGGAAGAGGGTTGTGACTGTTGCAGGTCAGTCATCTGAGCTCCAGGACATCACTGCAGGAGTTCCTCAGGATAGTGTCCTTGGCCCATCTTCACCTGCTTCATCAATGACCTTCCTTCAATTATAATTTGAGTGGGGATGTTCGCTGATGATTGCACAATGTTCAGCACCATTCGCGACTCCTCAGATACTGAAGCAGTCCATGTCCAAATGCAGCAAGACCTGGACAATATCCAGGCTTGGGCTGACAATTGGTAAGTAGCATTTGCACCAAATAAGTGTCAGGCAATGACCATCTCCAACAAGAGAGAATCCAATCATCGCCCCTTGATTTTCAATGGCATTACCATCACTGAGTCCCTCACTATTAACACCTGGGGGTTACCACTGAACTGGACTAGCCATAGAAATACTGTGGCTACAAGAACAGGTCAGAGGCTAGGAATCGTGTGATGAGTAACCCACCTCCTGACTCCCCAAAGCCTGTCCACCATCTACAAGGCACAAGTCAGGAGTGTGATGAAATACTCCTGACTTGCCTGGGTGAGTGCAGCTCCCGCACACAAGGAGCTTGACACCATCTAGGACAAAGCAGTTAGCTTGATTGGCAACATATCCACAAACATTCACTCCTTCAACCATCGACACACAGTAGAAGCATTGTGTACCATCTACAAGATGCACTGCAGGACTTCACCACGGCTCCTTCGACAGCACCTTCCAAACCCATGACCACTACCATCTAGAAGGACAAGGGCAGCAGATACATGGGAACACCACCACCCAGAAGTTCCACTCCAAGTCACTCACCGTCCTGACTTGGAAATATATTGCCGTTCCTTCACTGTCGCTGGGTCAAAATCCTGGAACTCCCTTCCTAACAGCACTGTGGGTGTACCTACACCACATGGACTGCAGCGGTTCAAGAAGTCAGTTCACCATCACCTTCTCAAGGGCAACTAAGGATGGGCAATAAATGCTGGCCCAGCCAGCAAAGCCCACATCCCACGAATGAATAAAAATAAAAACGAGGATCCTTTAAGTCAGTAGCTGAAAAGTAATCGAGGCATCCCGAAAAGTAAAAAGTGCATGTGACCTCGAGAATGGAAGGGGTCAGATCAACAAAGGGCACAGGGACCTCAACATTTAAAGATTCTGGGCAGAGAACAGGAATATCCACATGAGTAACAATGAGTCAAAGGGGAGGCTGGATAGTGACAGAAGGAATGGGAATTAGGAGTTGGTGAGTATGGAGAAGGATGGGAGGAACTTGATAGGTGATAGGGGGAGGGTGGAAGCTGGTCACTCACAAAAGTCAACAGCACCATTTTCATTTTCACCGAAGAATGATAGTGTGAGAGACAAGGTAGAGAAAAAAAAAACGGGAATGGGTCTCATGGCACGTGGGAGGAGTTCAGCAAAACAATTTTTGGCCGATTGAAGGAGCATACTATAAATTTTCTGCTCAAGCCATGGAGAACATGGCTCAGCCGAGGGCTGAACTCGAGGGTCTCATGCACAACGAACAAGCTTGGCTCCCTTACTAATGTTGTGCATTCAGACGAGAATCCATTAAGTTTAGGTGCTGTGGTGCATATGGTCTTAATTGGCATCTGACACTTACAGAGGCATGTGTAAATGAATGTAGGGTCAAACAATCAAGGGTGAAGGCTACTGTGTAGAGACAGCATCAACCCTACATGTCCCAATGCACTGGTCATGGCATTCATGGCACCATGCTTGCACGTCATGGCATTAGTGTAAGGACTGGTTATTGTCAAGACCACTGGAAGCCAAATTGCCAAAAGGCTGACTGTGGGTTATAGGACATGGATCTTTTGACTTTAACTTTCATCGTGAATGCCCAGTCATGTCTGAGGAGAAAGCTCAGCCACCTGTTGTCCTCCAGGGTGCCATCATCCTGCAAGGTGTGGCCTTGGTGTGCCATGTACACACTGAGGGCACATTGCCAGAAGTAGGCATTAAGGAGCTAGACGTCTCCTTGGACGAGCTGGACTTGGAAAGGGACAAATCTGAAGACAGTGAGGATTCAGACAAGCCATATAAGTTTGCCATTTCATGGGAACATAAAACAGCAGACATGCCCGTGACAATCTCCTAACTACAGGATTTCAAGAGGAATAAGGCGAAGACAAGTTTTCACAATTGTAGTTCTCTTCATACTCCGATGCAGAGTATACAATCAAACCTTATTCTCAGCATCAACATATCTGAAAAAGGTAATCAATCTCACAATGACCATGGAAGCAGCATAAGTCACCTTCATTCCTAACAATGGGGTCATCCTTGGAAGGCAAAGTAGCCTTGGGAACATGTGGACACTGTGGAATATGATTAGCATTCTACTAGCGCACGTCCTTAAGCAATTACACATTGTGTAGTCCTTTCAACCACAGCGTAAATAAGACAGTGGCATGGCAGCCTTCAAGCAACTGAAAAGCCATTGCACACATGGATGCACTCATGCCAGTCTGACAGCAGCTTAGCAAGGCAGCGCTAACAAGAAAAACAATCAACGGTTAGTGCTTGACCATCTCAAGAGGGAGCTGCATCCAGATGGCATCATCTCTCCAAATGCCAGCTCTCATGGATAAATAATGCAGAGGCCTAATCTTGTTACTGAGCCCCAATATGCCATAGGATATCAAGATGTAGTGATCTGTTACTCTACACCTTGCACTCAAAACTGCGAGTTATGTTTGCATTGTCCTCACACAGAGTGGCTCAGCGGGGCCATCATTTGATGATTTACAAACACTTATGGCCCTGTATGTCAGAAGCCTGCCAAGTCTACATTCTACATTGCCTTGGCCTTTGGGAGAGAGGTGGCACATTCATATTGACACAGCAATTGATAACAACTTCTTCCCTTCATTCCCTGCTGAGGACTCAGGAGATGTGCCGAAGTATCACTTTCATAGCATTACAGTACTCAACATCGTCCATCTCACAAAAGCCAATCCTTTTTATGAACCCTAAATCAATGAATTCCATATCGAGTTGCGTACTCTGCCTTTAGAGAAGGGTTCCGTAAAGCACCACTAGGCAGCCACTCAAGAGTAAAATATGAGCCTCACAGTAAGTAGATGGTTTCATCAGGATGAGCGCACACCTCTGACATCACACGCTCATTCCCCTCCAGCAGACATTCTTTACTGGACACAGCTCAGCACATACAATAGACATGCATGCTTCTGAAATGCTCTTTCACCCAAAGTGCTCACAGTCAATCTATCTTTCTTTATACAGAACAAGATCGCCTACAACAAAGGGGAGAGAGCCAAGACTGGAAGGTGGACCCCGGAGTTCAGGACACTCTCCACCCATGTGGAACAGGCAGCAGAGCTGGCTGGAGAGGATAGGGATCATTCCTGTGTGGAAGGCGAGATCAGCCTCTTCTCCCAATAAGCCACTGAGCGTCCATCCAGTATACATCAGCCACATGCGGACAATGACTGTTCATGATCTATAATGTTGGAGTCTGCCTAGTCAATCATTAATTATCTCTCTTCTCTCCTACAGCTACCAGCAAGAAAAGGCGAAGGACGTCCTCAAGCAAGTGCCCCAGCTCCCTGCCCTCCCTGCCACGAGATTCGACAAGCTTCTCAGTGATGCGTAATTAATGAGCTGAAAATCAGAAGATCGGGTAGATTCATCAGGCCCACTGTCCAGCAGGAATCACACCAATATTCCCTACCTGCACCGCACTTAGTTTCCAGAATGGAAAATTCCACCTGGAACATTTTCAAAATTATGAAAAGTTTTGGAAGGATAATTGTATCAACTGGTTAGTTTAGCACTAAAAAAGGAACACAGACTCAGAATCACCAAGTGATGAATGGTGATTTGGGGATTATTTGAATACAGAATGCATTAAGACAAGTGTCTATTGAAGTGGGGATGATAACATAATTTGAAAAGGGAAAATGCAGACTTCGTTGAAAAGAAGCACAAAACGATGCAAAGGAAATTAGACAGTTGAAGAGCAAGCACTAGCATAGACAATGGACCAAATGGTCTCCTGTGCTACATATTCCACAGCAAATAATAAAGAAATATGGGAAAATGTATAATTTCTGGATAGATAAGAGTGCAGTGATGAATACAAGAATAAGATTAAAGCAGTTAAGCAACTTCACAGAAAAGTTAAAATAAAAATGTTGGGATTAAGATGCAGGAAAACAACTCAATGTCAGAAGTTTATAGAAATACACTTGTAACAAACAAATAGTTCAATAAACAATTGGAAACCCAAAGGATCTCAGGTTTGCTACCAAAAACATGGCAGCAATCTTTACTAATGACCAGATGTGAATGCTCATGAAGGAAACCTTGGGCTTAATTTTACACGCTTTAAAAAATAATCACAGGTTGAGACCATTTCTGGGTCCCAACCCTGCACTTGCAGTCAGTGTGCCTATCAGCATAATCCTATGGAAGGTAGGCTCTTAAATGGCAGCTAATGCTATCGAATATAGGATGATGAGCAAGTTCCTGAGGCTGCAGGACCAGCGCACCTGCAGCCTCGCAAGGACACCAGCCCCACTGGCAGAGGAGGACGAATCATGGGAGGGTGGGGACTGAGAGGGCTTCACCCTCTTGTGGTGCCCTTTGAAGTAGTTTACACTTTTATAAAATGGTCATAGCAGTGGAGGGAAAGCCCTCCCATGATGCGGACTGAGCTAATTCCTTTGGCTCCAGTGTGGGGTTGGAGAAGTATAATAGACTTTGCAGACCTCCTCGGAAAGCAATCCCCTGGGTGGGGGTTGGCCTGTCCACCGCCAGGCAGATCCCGGCGCCATCCCCAATCTGCCCACAAACTGGCAATTAATTATTCAAACTGGCTACCCACCACTGGAAGACCTTGCTGGTGGTCAACCCACTTCTAGCAAGATTGACCAGAGGTAGGAACAAGTCAGCCTAATGCCTGACACCCTCCTTTCCAACTTTTCTCCTGGTCTTGCCTCCAAGCTCGCCTTGGCAGGGCCATGGATATCCTTCCCCATGGATCAATTTCCAAAAGGTCCAGAATTTCCAGGGGTAGCAAAAAAAAACTTTTTTAAAATTAAAAATTACAAAGAAGCTGGTAATAGATAAACTAAAGGTAAACAAGATATTTAGCTATGTTGGATTATGCATTAGGGTCCTGAAGGAATTGGTTCAGAAGTTGAACATAGCCTGGTTGCAATTTTTGAAGTCATTGGAAAAAGGGTAAGTGCAACGCCAACATGTAAACTGGGACCCGAATATAAAAGGTAATCAGTGTATGGAGGTGGAAGACCTGGCCATAGTTGTTAGTGACTTCTTCAGGTTCACCTTCAAAAAATAAGGTGATGATGCAGGCATTGCAATTAAGGAGGACGAGTATGAAATATTGAATTGGATCGACATAGTGAGAATGGAACATCAAGGTGTTATGCATCTTTGCAAGTAGATAAACTACCAGGCCTGGATGAAATGCATTCCAGGCTGCTAAGAGAAGCAAAGGAGGAAATAGCATGGGCTCTTACCATTGCTTTTCAATCTCTCTTGGCTGATGGTATGGTGCCAGAGGACTGCTAATGTTGTACCATTGTTTAAAAAGGGAGCAAAGGATAGACTGAGTAACTGCAGGCCAGTGAGCCTGAACTTGGTGATGGGAAATTTATTTAGAAGAATTCTGAGCTGCAGAATTAACCTTCATATAGAAAGGAACTAATTCATCAAAGGTCAAGGACCGTCAGTATGGATTACATGGGGGTAATTTTGACCCCCAAAAACAGGTGGGTTCAGGGCAGGTGAGAAGCTAAAATGACAAAAAAAGTGACAAATCTGACTCCCAACCTACCTTGGACCGAATTACTTGTTTTTAACGAGTTGGGGGGGGGGGGGGGGGGGGGGCGGGGGTGCGATGGCCAATCCACACTCAGGAGGCAGATAGCTCAACAACAGCTTTTAAAGAACATTGCTTGCCTCCATTTTAGCAAACCTTTTATTTTTAACTGATATCAGCTGGGTTACCCTGGTCTCAGGAAATCCAACAGGTAAAAGAATGTGACAACAGCAGGCTCTATAAGGCAAGTACTTTTACAGCACTGCTGCTGGGCCAAGGGGAGCTGGAGTGTTATCTCCCAGCCCAACAACCTAACTTGCAAACCCCCCACTCCCAGGCACTCTATCTGACATAGAAGATAGGAGAAGTGAGCCATTTGGCCCTTCGAGCCTGCTCTGCCATTCAGTATGATCGTGGCTGATCCTCTATCTGAACACCAAACTCCCACACACTCCCCTTACCCCTTGACTCCTTTAGTATCTAGAAATCTATCAACTTCCTTCTTAAAAATATTCAGTGACTTAGCCACCACAGCTTTGTGGTAGAGAATTCCACAGATTCACCACCCTGAGTGAAGAAATGTTCACTCAGGCCACCACCTCCTGACCAGTGTGGGGGGTTGAGGGGGAAGAGCAATTAAAAGATGTCACTTAAAAACATAGAAAATAGGAGGAGTAGGCCATTCGGCCCTTCGAGCCTGCTCCGCCATTCATTATGATCGTGGCTGATCATCCAACTCAATAAACTTTCTCCCCATATCCTTTAATCCTTTTGCCCAAAGAGCTATATCTAACTCCTTCTTGAAAACATTGGCCTCAACTACTTTTTGTGGTAGCGGATTCCAGAGGCTCACCACTCTGGGTGAAAAAATTTCTCAAGAACTGCATGATATTTGGAAAACCACACCTCTAGATTTCCCTTCCAGAACTCCATACAACTTGCTTCAAATTCTTAGCCCCTTTAAATATTGAGGCCTGTGCTCTTAAAGCCCAGGATCTCATAGTGTAGTATGTAGCCAACATAACGGAGGTGAAAATGATCTACACCAGTAGCGCAAAATGTTCTTGTAGAGAATCAGCAGCCAATTTTTCTGTATGTCTGATTTTCTTTCCATGAACTATAGATGATAGTTCAGACTGTTTTGGAGACTCATTTCCCACTCTCACTATTGCTTTTATTTGGTTTAAAATTAAACATCATGTGAATAATAGCACAGTATATAACAGGCTGCCGATTCACTGCAAGCTTATTCTGCAGTATTAGTGTTGACCAACTTTACCCCCAAAGTGTGATCACGATTCAATAAGCAGTACAAAAAGACAGACTTACATTTATATCGTGCTTTTCATGACCACCAGATGTCTCAAGCATTTCACAGCCAATGAAGTACTTTTGAAGTGTAGTCACTGTTGTTGTGCAAGAAATGAGGCAGCCAAGTTGCACATAAATTCACACAAACAGCAACGTGATAATGACCAGATAATCTGTTTTTGTGATGTTGATTGAGGGATAAATATTGCTAGGTCACTGGGATAACTCATCCGTTCTTTTTTGAAATTGTGCCACAGGATCTTTTTCATCCACTTGAGCAGACAGAGGGGCCCATGGTATAATATCTCATTCGAAGGATAGTACCTCCAACAGAGTAACATTCCCTTGTGACTGCACCATAGTGTCGGGCCCAGGACATCTTTCTGGCAGTTCCTTAGGATAGTACCCTAGGCCCAACCATCTTCAACTGCTTCATCAATGGCAGTGCCTCCAGCATAATGTCAGTTGTTGCAATGTTTGCTGATAATTTCACAATGGTCAGTGTCATTCGCAACTCTTCAGATACTGAAGCAGTCCGTGCCCACATGCAGCAAGACCCTGGACAACATTCAGGCTTGGGCTAACAAGTAGCAAGTAACATTTGCACCAGACAAGTGCCAGACATCTCTAACAAGAGATAATCTAACCATTTTCCCTTGCCATTCAATGGCCTTACTATTGCTGAATTCCCCACTATCAACAACGTCCTGGCAATTGCCACTGACCAGAAACTGCACTGGTCCAGTCATATAAATACTGTGGCTACGAGAGCAGATCAAATGCTGTGATCTCTGCAGTGAGTAACTCACATCGCGACTCACTAAAGCCTGTCCACCATCTACAAAGTATATGTCAGGAGTGTAATGGAATATTCTCCACTTGCCTGGATGAGTGCAGCTCCAACAACATTAAAAAAGCTTAGTACCATCTAGGATGAAGCAGCCCACTTGATTGGCATCCTATCCACCACCTTAAATATTCACTCTCTCCACAAGTGAGACGGTGGCACCACATACAAGATGCACAGCAGCAGCTTGCCAAGGATCCTTCTGTAGCACCTTCCAAATCCACGAATTGCACCACCTAAGAGGACAAGGGCAGCAGACGCAAAGGCCAAGATTTTCCGGTCATTGGTGGGCTTGGGGGGGGCGAGTGGGAGCAGCCGCGAAACGATCGCTCTCTGCGATCGGGCCGCGACCGTGATTTCATGCTGGTTGGCCAATTAACATGAATCGCATGCTGCAGCGCTTCTGGGGTGGGGGCGGAAGGTGTGCGAGTGCTGAACTTTGCGCACGCGCACAGTAAAAGCTCCCTAAGGCACAGAGCTGCCTCAGGGAGCTGAAGATTTTTAAACAATAAAATTTTTTTTTAGAGTAACGAGAACATATATTTTCATTATTTTAAATATCTTTATTTTTATTGTTAAAAATCTTCACACGAGCAGGGACATGTTAAATAGGAGCATTAAAAGTTTTTTTTTAAAATCGCTGGTCAAAACCTCATCCCACCCATTGGTGAGGTTTCGCCAAAAATGCAAAGGTCACTTGGTCTTTCCCCTGCCTGCCAACCGGTTGGACGGGCAGCGAAAAATTCCAATCAATTAATTGATTATGGGCCTTAACAGGCCGTTTAATTGTCAGCAGGCGCACTGCAGAATCCCACGCTGACTGAAATACCACGCGTCATTTTACGCGCGTTCGGGTCGGGCGCACAACCGCCCAATGAGCCAGAAATTCTGCCCATGGTAACACCACCTGCAAGTTTTTTTGCTGGATCAAAATCCTGGAATGCCCACTGTAACAGCTGTGGGGGCCCTACACCAGATGGAGTACAGAGATTCAAGAAGGCAACTCAAGGACAATTATTTTTTATTCATTCAAGGAATGCGGGCTTCGCAGAACAGGCCAGCATTTATTGCCCATCCCAAACTGCCCTTAAGGTGGTGGTGAGCTGCCTTCTTGAACTGCTGTAGTCCATGTGGTGTAGGTACACCCACAGTGCTGTTAGGGAGAGAGTTCCAGGATTTTCACCCAGTGACAGTGAAGGAACGGTGATATATTTCTAAGTCAGGATGGTGAATGGCTTGGAGGGGAACTTCCAGGTGTTGGTGTTCCCATGCATCTGCTGTCCTCGTCCTTCTAGGTGGCAATTGTCATGGGCTTGGATGGTACTGTCTAAGGAGCCTTGATGAGTTTCTGTAGTGCATCTTGTGGATGGTACACACTGCTACTGTGCTTCAGTGTTGGAGGGAACAAATGTTTGTGGACTTGGTGCCAATCAAGTGGGCTGCTTTGACCTGGATGGTGTCAAGCTTCTTGTGTGCTGTTGGGGTTGCACCCATCCAGGCAAGTGAGGAGTATTCCATCACACTCCTGACTTGTGCCTCGTAGATGGTGGATGGCTTTGGGGAGTCAGGAGGTGAGTTACTAATCACAGGATTCCTAGCCTCTGACCTGCTCTTGTAGCTACAGTGTTTATATGGCTAGTCCAGTTCAGTTTCTGGTCAATGGTAACCTCGCCTCCCCCGACATTGATAGTGGGGAATTCAGCAATGGTAATGCCATTGAATATCAAGGGGTGATGGATAGATTCTCTCTTGTTGGAGATGGCCATTGCCTGGCACTTGTGCAGTGCGAATGTTACTTGCCACTTGTCAGCCCAAGCCTGGATGCTGTCCAGGTCTTGCTGCATTTGGACATGGACTGCTTCAATATCAGTTGCAAATGGTGCTGAACATTGTGCACTGGAGATAGACAATAAATTAAGGCCTTGCCAGCAACACACACAACCTAAGAATAAAAAAAAGGCCTGGATTTTGTGTTCAAGCCTGAACCCGCAACCTTGTGACTCAGAGGTGGGAGCGCTATCAGCTGAGCCAAGCACAGAGAACCACAATTAAAATTCTACTATGGATAAACTATTAAGAATAACTAAAACTTGGAGCCTGTTCGCGCCTCAGTTCAAGCTGCTCAAGAATCTGAAATAAGCTGAACCCTAATAAATTGTTTGACATAATCTCAAATTCTAATTGAAGGCACATAAACAGAGAGGGGTGTGTGGGAATGGCAGGGAAAGGGTGGGGTGGGTGGGGGGGTGCTTGGGGAAGAGAGAGAGAGAGAGAGAGAAATGAATAGTTAATGTTGATTTAACTATTTCGCAAAGGGTGATGAATTTTTGGATCAAATTGTCCAAGGAAACTAGATTGATTGGGTCAACAAATTCAAGAGGGAGCAGAACAGTTCTTTTGCAACTGTGATTGAGTGACAGAGTACAAGAGGGTACCATATATTCTGAACTTTGTGATCAGCCAACCATATATTCCCGTGTTGCTATCAAAATAGTTATTTCAACTCAAATTTGCTACCAGCTGACTCACACGCATCCAAAATGCCATAAAAATAGAACAAAAGGAACCTTTTGAAGCTGAGTATGTTAATATGGTCACATTATTTGTTACCCACTATAGTAGCTAAACTTGATTTATGCAATAGGGAAACGCATAAACGACACATTTATCCATTACAAAAACATTCCAGACTGTCAAGGAGAATAGTATTCCCTTGACTGTCTAACAGATTCAAAGAAAAAAACAAATGAAAAGGGCATCAAAGGACCATCAGCCCTTGCACTGGACAGCACAACCATGCATATCAACCACAAGACCCCTAATAATGTTTGTTTTCTTCTCCGGGGGGAAGATAACAAAAAAAAAACTGTGGCCAATTCAAGAAAGACTCCAACTTAAGGTGATCAAGCTCCAGAAGACCATAACTGCCTATAACTCAGGATGTCCTATCCACAAAATAAAAAGTCAAAACCTCATCTTCTCAACTTCCATCACTTTGCTGATTGGCAAGAGTCATCACTGAAACAAAACCTGTTCACTAATAATTTGCTCACTGGTCAGGGGGAAGGCAACAAGGGCAAATTACCTCCTATAACTGGAATTGTCTTCTCTCAGAAATTTGCCAAATCCTCTTTAATAGGGCTGCATTGATCCCCTAAAAACTGTCTTTTCAGCCTATACCCGAGTGACATCTCTCTGGACAGAAATACATCCTGACATCTAACTTTAGTCTTTGCCTGCAAATTTTATTTGCATGACCATCTATTCTTATCTAATTCAAAAAAAACTTATCAAACTGTATCCAATGCCTTCACTAAAAACTTTAAGGTATCCCCGCTAAATCTGTTTTTCCCTCTAGTAAATACCGCTATTCTTCACACCTAATCTCATAGTTAAGAATTCTAAGATTTGGTATTTCCACCTGCACTCTCTCCAGAGCTTCACTATTCCCTACCAAAGCTTCCTTGAAGAAAACAGTTAAAAGGGAATGAGATAAAGGAAACAGATTGAAGAGGAGGAAGACTTTGGCCTCTTAGCACCCCATTCATGGGGTGGAAGGGGGTGGAAATAGTGCAGATGGAGGATTAAAAGTTGAGATGAAAATGGAATGAAGGGAGGGGCAAGTACAGTGGTTGAACAGCAGATAGTTCAAGGGGGAACAGACAGAGGCAGTAGTGGGAAGTTGAATATAATGGAGTAAGGGAATGTGAAAGAAACCACTGCGGGCCACATGTTTTCTTACAGATGGTACCAAAATGCAGCCTCTGCTAGCAAGACAGAGAGATAATGGTGAGAATGGGTAACACAAAGACAAAAGAGGAAGAGCTAGGAGAAGACCACAATCTTTGATTTACCTTGTGCAGTGTCACAGAAGATCCAATAGTCATTAATGAAAATGCTTGAACATCAACAGCATTGCTAAACCTCCAAAAAAACCTTATTTTAACCAGGCCTCAATCAAATTCACTTCCATAGTAACCATCTTCTTTTGTAATTTCAACTAAATAATCACTTAATTAACATCTACATGGGGCAAACATGGGTCAAAATCCTGGAACTCCCTTCCTAACAGCACTGTGGGTGTACCTACACCACATGAACTGCAGCTGTTCAAGAAGGCCACCACCTTCTCAATGGCAATTAGGGATGGCAACAAATGCTGGTCCAGCCAGCAAAGCCCACATCTCCTGAATGAATAAAAAAAACAAAAAATCTATCCTGTAATCTGAGTTTGAATGGCTGCTCATAAAGTACTTTATCAAACAAATTATAGAAGTCAAGATACTTCAACTGGACCATCTTCATTCAAACATTTATGTTACTTCCTCAAAGAATTCAGTCAAGTTAGTGAGGTTGGATACCTACCAACTCTCTAAGTGATCATATATCACATGCATAGAATGCTTTCCAACAGCTTCTCTACTTCTAAAATCAAAGTTATTTCTTCCAATTCATTAAATGCTAGGGAAAGTGGCCTCAGATCCTGCAGCATTATCAATCCTAAATTCATTAACATTACAACTAACTATGAAAGTAATTTTAGATAATGAAGCAGTTTTATCAGCTGCAATGTTGCAATTGCAGCATTTCTTCAGAAGTGCAAACCATTGCCAAGCCTCTAACTGATCTGCTATTACATGCTAATGCTCAAGGTTAAATATCACAGCAATTAGAAAAATAAAAATTATTCTCCATCCCCCTCACCCTCTTGTATTTCATCGCATTTACATTAATAAGCTCAAAGGTTGTTAGCATTTCAACCCAGTCTGGATAATTACAGTTCCATGCAGAATCTATCTACATATATGAAACTGATTTTTATAGTTTCTGCAGTGAGGGGCCTGAATATTTTATCCTTTGATTAGTTCTGTGGAAGCTGTATTTTTTCCTAAATAATATACTATCTTAATTATCACAAATAGAGCACAAACCTTTCTCCCCAATTTTCCACCCCACAAAAACATTGTCGCCATTCACACCAGCAATAGGCCACCCCATCTGCCACAATAGTTTCTCATGGACCACTGAAAAGAAACATTAAATAAAGGGAAACCGGCAAAATCTGTTTTATCCATTAATCTGCCCACCCCATTGAGACCACTCCTCTGCGCTCTCTTCCCTTCCCTTAGTCTGCAGCCCAAAAAACCCTCGTCAACATTTACAACCTTCTCAGATAATTCACTGTAAACTGACAGCTTAGTTGGTTGCACTTTGTGTCTGAGTCACAGGCAAGTCCCACTCCAGGGCTTGAGCACAATAATCACAGCTGTCACACCAGCGCAACATTGAGGGAGTGCTGCACTGTCAGAGGTGCCATCTTTCAGATGAGGTATTAAACCGAGACCCCTCTGGCCTCTAGGGTGGATGTAAAAGAACCCATGGCACTATTTCGAAGAGGTATATCCGGCGTTCTGGCCAATATTTATCCTTGAAACAACATCACAAGAACAGATTAAATGATCATTATCACATTGCTGTTTCTGCGAGTTAGCTGTGTGCAAATTGGCTGCTGCGTTTCCTATAAACAATGGTGGTTACACTTCACAAGTGCTTCATTGGCTGTAAAGTACTTTGGGACATCCAGTTGTTGTGAAAGAAGCTAGATAAATGCATGTCTTTCCTTTTTTTTTCTAAGCTGGCTGTATTTATAACAAAGAGAAATGGCATTAATGAAAGCAGAGTACATCCCCACTTTCTTTTTGTCTCCTGGCATAACCCCAGAAGGGCATGACCTAGAACTAGGACTTTGTCATTCACCCGCTTCTTTTTTTTAAGCAAAAGTGCACATATTAATTAATTGAATGTAAACTTGAAAGATTTTAATTAACAATTTCTTACTAAGGGGTAAGTACACAAATTTAAAATACAAGTCATTAGTGGTAAATATAAATTTATCCCTTTTAAAAAAGTGAAAAATATTTTGAAGCAACAGAAAAAAAATCAGGAAATCATTAGCTTCAGTATAAGAATAATAAGGCTTGTAAGCCATATGGTGAAAAATTATTTTTCTAAAAGCTAATTTATAGGGACAGCATAATAATTTTTTTAAAAATTCATTTACGGGGTGTGGGCTTTGCTGGCTCGGCTAGCATTTATTACGCATCCCTATTTGCCCTTGAGAAGGTGGTGGTGGTGAGCTGCCTTCTTGAACTGCTGCAGTCCATGTGGTGTAGATACACCCACAGTGTTGTTGGGAAGTTAAAGGTACTACATAGATCATTATTAAAATATTCTGAGTACCAGATTTATCCACAAGCAATGTGCAAGAATCAACTAGTCAAGCTTTAAATCAAGTTAGTTCCAATCATTCTACTTACTATTTGTAGGTTTCAGAACGAATATATTCAAAGACATGGGATACACCTAGTTGAAATTGGTCAGCAATTGGTGTAACCCAAGGATTATTTTCTGCTTTGAAGACTTGTTTTGGACCAGTAAGATCTAAATTACCTGCAAAAAACAATGTATTTTAAATGGTGAAAAAATAATTTAAGCAACAAATACAAAAAAAACCCAGAAATTGTTCTTAACTTAACCAACTGAAATCAATTATCTACTTTAGATCCAACTGAATAGGACTGGATATCAGAAACTGTCAATGGAATAGTAGTCACATTCCTTTTCCATGTTTTTTGCCGTAATTATTGTTGTCATTTCAAATGCTTTACTACTCCTAAATTGCACAGTGTGTCATTTATGCATCTGAGACCAGACAGACGAAGGATTCTCATTTAGAGCCCCCCATGTGGATATTTAGGAATCTGAACTGAAGGAATTTTAAGATAAAAATCAATACAAACTTGTAGAGTAAAACACCATAATCACTACAAGCTGAAAAAACATATTTAAAAATTGTTACATGTATAGTGAGTATATTAAGCACTCAACTTGCTAACCTTTAAGCAGAATAGCTTGTAGCTTTAAAACAGGCACCTTAAATCAATAAACTTCTCACATCTTCCGAAGAGGGCAAAAAGGCATGCATTCGTTATTGCAAATGTTGTGCTTCAGTCATGAAATGGTCAAATAAACTAATTCTTACTTCTAGCCTTTTCCTATTTGCTGCTTTTGTAATATATTTGGAACATGAGTAGGCCGGTAAGCCTCTCGAGCATGTTCCACCATTCAATGATATCATGGCTGATCTGTACCTTAACGTCATGCACTTCTTTTGGTTCCATATCCATTTATACCCTTGTCTAGCAAAAATCATCATAAATTAGTGCTTGCTTGTGAATGGAAAATATTAAAATCCCTCCCAAATTGAAAACATTGTTATTTTCAAAGTATAACAATTTCGGCCCCCACATAGATCCCATTCCTTAAAAAAATCTAAAACAAGAATTCATGATAATGATGACATGCAGTCGGTAAAATAGCATCTCAAGGTAAGGTTATGCTGAAAGATAAATGGAGCCAACCATGTATTGTTAGTTAACTTGATAAGTTAGAAGAAATAGGTAGGAAAATTAATTTTAGCAGAGGAAGGGATTTGTTGCGAGATTGCAACATATCACAGTTGTGTTGTTTGGCATACAATAAGCATTGCTCAGTTTAAAATGTTTATTCACCTTATTGAATTAGACTGCTGAAATATTTTTGCCTTTGCATGGTAGGAACAGGTTTCAAATTCATTTAGCAGATTCATAACATTTATTTGTCCACAATACCACAAGTAAGTAAATAATTGCCATTATTTAAGAGAAAATTTGACCCTCACACAGCATTCATTCTCTCACCCATAATTTAGATATAAAAGATTTGTACTAGGGAACCTAAAGTACAATTTCAAAATGGAGAATGAAACCAAATTGGGGGGCATAGTTAATACAGAAGGATGACGGTGACCAAACACAGGAAAACTAACAAATTTGCATAATGGGCAAATGACCTTCAATATAGACAAGTGAGAGGTGTTATGTTTTGGTAGGAAGAATAAGGAGTTCGCAAATTCCTTTGAAAATAAGTGTCTAAATGGCATAGAGAAGCTCTGGAATCTAGAAATACAGAATACAAAGTAGAACAAAAATTAGTGATGCAGGCCATATTTTTTAAAATAAGAAATCGAAGCACTGGGGCTTATTTCTAGGGGGATAGTTTCATTTTTTTTCGATTCAATGTTAAGCTTGTATAGAAACCCATTCAGATTCAGCTGTGTACTGTTCGGATTTCAAAATTATGAAAAAATATAGAAGGAACTGAAGAAAGTTAAAAAAGATATTGACTAGGATTATTCAAGAACTGTGGGATTATACCCATCAGGAAAGATTGAACAGGCTGGATGTAGGAATTATGATTTTGTTAAATGTTGGACTGTACCTTTAAGAATAGTCCTGTGATGCAAGATCACGTGATCTATGTAATCCAGTGCATTAGCAGCACAGGCTACCTCCACAGTCAGTGTAGAGATAGAGATGGAATGTGTAGTTGATGCTGTCTGTATTGTAAATAAACCTAATGTTTCCACTTAGAAAGTTGTCTGCCGATCACCTCTATTACAAAGAGGTGACAAGGCCACACTATAACAAACTGGCAACCAGGATAAATCGGAATCGTTACTGTACCTCGCCCAGTGATCGTATCAACGTCCATTTAAAATAACAGAACATATGCTCACCCAAAATGCCAGAGTTTGGTGGAATCATTCCCTTTGAGTCAGCCACAGACGGTTGGTCTCAGTATACAGTATGCCTCATGTTCTTCTTTTAAGCAAACAAAATTATGGGGGAAAGAGGAGAGAGATCCTCTTGAGCACTTGTGGGAGCAAAACCTACAGTTTGATTCAAGGTTTGATGGCGCCCAGTGCCCCAGATTTGAATAATTTTGCATAATTAGTGGACCTCGTGAAGGGACATTTTCAACCCATGCCTGCAGTCACGATGCAAAGATTCCGGTTCAATTCGCGAAATAGGGCCCCGGGTGAGACAATTGCTAGCTATGTGGCGCATTTTAAGCAATTAACAGAACATTGCAAGAGGCTCTAAACGACAGGGTCAGAGATCATTTAGTGTATGGCGTGAAAAAAGACACTATTCAGAGAAGATTGCTGGCTGAAGTGAACCTGGACTTTAAGGCAGTGTTAGAAATCGCACTGGCCATGGGAAGCACTGTAAAAGATTCACAAGCGAGACAAGGGGCGCAAAACGACGGCAACAAATCGGGCGGGAGCGGTCAGCCGAAAGAGGACCGAAAAAGGGAGACTACACCACAAAGCAGGAAACAACGCCCATTAACCAAAAAATAAGAAATAATTTAGCAGCTAAATCGAAGAACAACTTTAAATCGATGTAGAAACTATCAGTCTTTTAGTGATTGGCAGTAGAATGTTACTTTTGTCACAGAAGTGGAAATATAATGAGACAGTGGAAAGTGAGATTTAAACAGGTTTGCAACAACAGAAGAAACCCAATGAAATCTACAGTGTAGATGTAGTTGTGAAACAACAAATTCTGACATTTATTTACTGTTTAACATGAAAGTTGGGAAGACAGAGCCAATATTTGTCATAGTACGAGTGAATGGCAAACCATTAAAAATGGAAGTAGACATGGAAGCCTCCACTACTGAAATTGGAGAACACACTTTCAGATATTTAAATAATGGTGAACATCAATTAAATTCAGAACAAACATCTGCCAAGTTGAAAGCATACAGAGGTGAAGAAATCCAAGTAAAAGGTATCAGCAGAGTAACTGTCCATTATAGAAACCAATCGGCACAACTACTCATGATGGTATTGAGAGGCAGAGGACCAAGCCTTCCAGGGCGAAACTGGTGAAGGGAAATTAACCTTGATTGGCCAGTGAGATTTCAAAAGGAAGCAGGAAGAGTTCATACCTTGAAAAAGGAACAAGGCAAAGTGTGGCAGAAAGAGCCTGGAGAGTCCAACGACCACAACAGGATGAAAAAGGAGTGTGTAAGGACTCAACAACCTGAAGAAGGAGACCCTGCTGAATGACAGAGTTCAAGACAAAGTGAGAAACATTCACAAGGAAATTGAAAACCTGTTGAAAGACCTTCACACATGACAAAATTCTCTCAGGTCAAAGTTTGTGTCTCTGGAAAAGTACGAAAAGAAACCAAGAATTCATCACCTCTCTGAGCAAACTGAAGAACCAGTTGGCAGAGAAGACACAGCAATGTTCAAGTTTCCAGGAAGCAGCCAACAAATACAAAAACAAGACAGAAGAGCTGAAGAATCAGCTAAATGAGGCCAAAGAGGCTTTGAAAACAAAAATCAGAGAGCTTTCCAAGAGGCAAGCAGACAAAGTAGTTTTGGGAGACTCAGCTACTGAACTAAGACAAGTTCAGATTTCACCTGAGAGAAGTCTGGCCGACAGCGAAGTCAAAATGAAGGACAGGACTTAACTCTGGTAGAAAGAAGACAAAAAGGAAGAAGGTTCCGAAAAGACAATAAAATGGTGGCTGGTAGCACCTATAAACACTCGAAGCAGACAATAAACAAATTATCGAACTATGCCTACTCTGATATTATTCCAGTTCCTCACAATGGTTTGCTGGATAATGATGCTGAAAATAAAATCAAATAGGTACAAGTACTTCCAAGGCCTTCTCTGGAAAGAATTCTAGATGCTGCAGACAAATATGAAGTTAACAGGTGATTCGCTGAAGATCAGGCTTATGCGCTTTCTTATTCACTACAGAAAAAAACCCCCACATGACATCGGGAGCAACACCTTCCCACTACTGCCTCTGTCTTAGGACAAGACTGAGCCTAATATTTCCAAACTTGGAGGGAAAGGTGGAGAAGTGTCAAGGAAACCAAAAAGCTGCACATGACTTGCAGAGCCATGAAAGACAATTTACTATTGGAGAAGCAGTATATGTAAAGAATGTCAGCGGAGGACCAAAGTGGTTACCTGGTAAAGTAAGTTCAGACCATTCTCATACCACATGGAAGTGGAAGGCTGGATCACCCGTAAGCACATGGACCATTTAAGAACAACAGAGATACCACAACAAGATATGGTTCCACCTAGAACCATTATTGAACCAGTGTTTTCTGTTGAAGATGCTCAACCAAGGACTGACATGTCTGATGTCTCTACAGAGTAGAAAACACTGAACTGCAAGGTGACTGATGTTCATACAGTTCCAGAGAATGTGGTTCCTGAAAAAGAATCTGAAGTCGTGGAGCTGTGACATTCTACACGAATCAGGAAAACACCTGAAAGACTGAACATGTAAATTTCATGACCTGTGTTAATATTATGTCATGAGATAAATATTCTTATAAATACAATATGTACAGCAAACTTAAAGGAGGAGGAATGTAGTAATTAGGGTTTTGTTAAATGTT
Source organism: Carcharodon carcharias (assembly GCF_017639515.1). NCBI lineage: Eukaryota > Metazoa > Chordata > Chondrichthyes > Lamniformes > Lamnidae > Carcharodon > Carcharodon carcharias. The sequence goes on along the minus strand of NC_054469.1, from coordinate 66,017,318 downwards.
GGACTGTACCTTTAAGGTTAGTACTGTGATGCAAGATCACATGATCAGTGTAAACCAATGTGTAAGCAGAGCGGGCTATCTCCAGAGTCAGTGTAGAGATAGAGATGGAGTTGAACACACACGTGTAGTTGCTGCTGGCTGTATTGTAAATAAAACTAATATTTCCACTTAGAAAGTTGTCTGCAGATCAACTCTATTACAAACAGGCGACTAGGCCACACTATAACACTGGGGAACTTTGCTCCAGAAAAACAAAAGCTGAAGACTGCCTTGATGGAGATCTAAAAAAATATGAAAGAATTTGATAGGGTAGACCTGAAAGAATGTGTTTCCAATTGCAGGAGAGATCAGAATTAGGGCACATAAATCTAAGATAGTCACTGATAATCCAATGTGGAATTCGGGAAAAATTTCTTTACCTAGTGAGTATTTAGCACCTGGAATTCTGAACCATAAGGAGTATTTCAGGTGACTAACATTGATACATGTAAAAGAAAGCTAAATAAATACATGACAGTGAAAGAATAAGAGGATATGTTGATAGGATTGGGAAAATGAGGGCAAGAGAAGGCTCACTTGCAACAAACATTGGGGAATGGTGGCGTAGTGGTAATGTCACTAGACTAGTAATCCAGCATCCCAGGTTGATGCTCTGTAGGGTTCAAATCCCACCAAGGCAACTGGTGGAGTTTGAATTCAACTTATAAAATCTGGAAATGACAAGCTAGTCTCCATCACCGACTGTGCAAAAACCCATCTGGTTCACCAATGTCTTTTAGAGAAGGAATTCTGCCATCCTTACCTGGCATGGCCTACATGTGGCTCCAGATGCACAGCAATGTTTTAACTGCCCTCCGAAATGGCCTAGCAACTTACTCAGTTCAAGGACAATTAGGGATGGGCAACAAATGCAGGCCTTGCCAGGCGACGTCTACATACCATGAAAGAACAAAAAAAAAAAAATCCTCTCTCTGTTGGAGCAAATGGTCTGTTTCTGTGTTGTTAGTAGTGCGTAATTTCCATGACACTAATTCTCTGATTTTTCACATTAAAGGTTTTATCCTACATGCAATGCACTTTGAGGCCAACTGCAATCATATTTTTTTTTCTTTTTGGGGCTAAGTCCATCCAACCATTTTCTTAAGGTCTCAGTCAAAAATCAAACTTGCCAGGCCAATATAGACATGAAGTGAGACCATTTTCAAGCAATGCTATAGCAGCTAATAAACCTGTATTTTACTTAAGCTAAAACACAGAGGCAGAATCCTCCCACATTTGCACTAAGTGCAGTAGTGGGCGGGAAAAAGGGCTGGCCGCAGTGGTGGCTTTTCACACTGCATCATCTTATTCCCGCCTCATTAATTATGCAGTCACAGGAAACATGTCATCTCGCTGGTGAGTGGCCTCTGATTTGCCCACCACACCGTTACCTCGTTGCTTCCTCACGCAGGGCGTCATATTTAAACTGCAACAGCGCACATACTTCTCAATGCTTGCAGCCCAGGAGGGCACTTGTGAAGACATGGCCCCAAAGTCCAAGAAGAGTGCAGCCCCTGATTCAGTGACGCATTCCTGGGTCACCTTCTGGACAATGTGGAGGACTACCGCGATGTCCTCTACCCCCACTCTGGCTGCAAGAGGTACATCAGTCTCACCACTCCAGCTTGGGAGATGGCGGCAGAGGTGGTTAGTGCCAATGCTGTACACAAGTGGTCGGCCATCCAGTGCAGAAAACAGATGAGTGATCACATCCATGCTGCCAGGGTAAGACAGCCATCTCATTCACTCTAAACTCTTACACTCAAGGCCACCACACATTCACCGGTATCTCACTCACTGCCATGTCAAGGGACATTACCACTCACTTTCTCTCACACCCTCACATATCCATCTGGCCCCATTTACTCTGGAGACTGTCCCCTCAGCCCTCACCATCTTGAGGCCACTTGTATAGATCAACTTGTGCCCCACATACACCTTGAGATACCCTCCATCCACAGTACAGCTCTTATCTTGCAGCTTCTTCCCTTGCCTGAGACCACTTCTCCCCCTTCCCCAAGCAAGCGCAAGACTCTGCAGCCGTTGAAAAAGCACCACCGCCGTACAGCTGGTCTGGTAGTGATGCAGCGCAGCCTACAAAGCCTGGTGCTAATGGCCGCAAATGCTGCCCGAAGAAAGGTAGGCAAACAAACCTTGTGAAGTGCACATTGTCCACGTACAGTTATGAAACAAGTCGGCATGCTCGGATGATCTAACATGGGGAGATGATTCCAGGGAGCAGGGCTTATAATGATATGCATATGTATTAAAATGATGTTCCCAACATCTGTTGGTGGGAAAAGGCAATCCTCCATTGACAACTGGAGCAGACAATCACAAACTGGTTTTACGACGGCGTGGAACTGATCTTTGCCCTTCCCGCCAAATTGTCTGCACACGCCTGCCATGACGCCAGACACCAACGGGAGTGGACGATTCCGCCCAGACTCTTCTACTGCCATTCTATTTTATAATGATTGAATGTAGTGATAAACATAAATACAGATGAATAACAGAATGTACTCCATAAGTAATAGTAGAGAAGAATGAATATGCTGAACTGTCACTCCTTCCAATAAGAGAGTGGTGTGAAGAGCTATAAACTCAAGACCACACTGTGGCAGTACCTACGCTACACCAGCAGGCAGGAACCATCCACAGCATTGGAAGCGCTGATAGAGCTGTTGAGGCACATGCACATTATTTTCAATACTGATTATAGTTTAACATTATAAACTGAGGCAACATTTAAACATGTTATCATATTAAATATCTTCAGCTGATTTAAAAGTAAAAATGATTGAAAGTGAAGTCTGAATTAATTACGAGAAGGGAAAAAAAGAATGGACAGTGGGTTGGAAGAGCACCTGACTGCAAAAAAGGATGATGTGGGTGAGGGAAACATTCCCTCCATATAGTAGATTAGAAAATATCTGAGCCTTTTGCCCCCTTGTCATCTGCTCAATTAATAACCCACTTTACTGTTACCTTAATAGAACAAAGACTGGGATCTGTTAATAGTCTATTTCATAAAATGTTGAGAATCAGCTGGTGTCACCTAACTTCAACAGCACAGATGGTTCTAGCTGAAGATAGCTACCTAAACACATTTTAAATTCGCATACATAGTTGATTTGCCAAGTTCTACAAATAAGTTTCATTAGAAGCTTCATATTCTGAGGTTATTTGCACCAATCCCTGAAGTTCAGGCTTCATCCAACTAGCTACTACCAGAATGTAAATTTGGCAGGTTCAGCCAAAAACCGGTGGTCTTGCCAATGCAGTAGTAAACATTTATCTGTCCACCAGCCACAGCAGGTCATTGCAAATGTACTCTTAGATTGTAGAAAACTGCATAAAACCCATGCATTGCGAGCCGATACCATTAGCATGGATTACATCAGTTGCCTTTATGTTGTGCAATGTAGCTCAGATACATCAAGGTCCCCAAAGTTTCACCATGTATAGCCATTCAGAATGCATGCAACAAGAAGCTGCAGGTGGCATGACAGCCAAGCCTAATTCTGTCCTTTCAACGTCCACAAATGCTTAGTTTCAACAGGATTGTAACCCTGGCAGGTTTTCCTTCTCCTAACTAGGGGTGCTGAAGTCATTTGTAGCACCCCAAACACTGCCCTTGCTGAGAGCAACAAACTATCATCGACTCAAAATCCTTCTGGTTGGTAAAGCTTTTCTGTCCATCTGTAGACAACAGTGTGATGTGGTGGAAAGAAAAGCATACTATAATCTCATTAGGCTTGGAGAATTGACCACCATATTGTTATATTATCATATTATTGTGCTACAATATAGGTTTTTTGTATGGCATTATCACTTTATAAAGAGCACTATATTAAAGATAGACAGTAAATAGTGTCATTCCTTGACAATTAATCAATAAAATGCCTGTTGCCTCACAACTTTTCTGATTTCTTTTCTTGGCATATTCTATTATTCAATAACACATGCAGGAAGCGTTCCACCTTTCTGTCAGATAGAAGCGATAGCCTTAGCTGTTGTATGCTCCAGTGCTTCCAGTCAGGGAATTCACACCCATCTCCCTCATCTGCGACTCAACCAGCTTTAGCATTCTAACTAGGATCAAACAGCAGGCAACGGGATTAAGCAATATGACAAAAGCAATCTAATAAGCTAAAACTGCTCAATTCTAAAGCTACGCTGGATAGATCTAAAACACGAGCATTTCCTGTTCACTGTACAATCTTCAGCAACAGACCACAAGGGAAAGTAGGCCGCATAGTGATTAGCTACAACCCTCCAACCGAAATAGACTTTATGGCTAGAAAAGATCAAGTGTCATTCAAAAAGGTTTCACCTCGCATAGCCAAAGTGATTAGTGGAAGCAGCTACTGTACAAAATTCCTGTACACAGTGTCCAACACATTAAATTAACCATGTTCTCACAAAACTTTAAAAAAGATAGCTACAAATTCAATTATTTTGGCCATGCTTTCAATGCACACACTAATTTTTTTGTGAGGCTTCAATATATAAAAGCTCACTAGGAGGGATTTGCTGCCTATAGTTCCAGCCTGTGCAGAATTAGTAATTTATTGTTCATATTAAGCAATCTAGGGAATTTTACCTTTTGCTTTCAGCCTTATATCATCAAATCGGTCATTTTATTTTGGATATTTTCAGTTCAATTTAGTTTGTTTGTCCATACACTGAATACTTGGATGATGTATTGATTGAATGTATGTTGCAGTTTGGCATTATTCTTCCGCAGCGTTCTATATAGCACAAAGAGCATAAAAGTACACAATGAAAGCATTGCCTTTATAAAAACAAAATTAAAAAGTTTACCATGAAGATCTGTTTTTGATTCTTCCTCTTCACTTAAAAGCTACCTCTGGTTGACATTATCCATAATGGGATACTATTGTGGGAGTAAGAATGAATCAGGACATTACAGGCTAAATGGTACAATTTTAAACAGGGGTACAAGAGGAGACTGGGGTTGGTGGGGGATAAGCACAGGGGGAGTGGTGGGGGGGGGGGTGGTGGGTGGTGCGTAGGGCAGGTTAACAATGCAGTTGCTTAGGTATATGAGATCTTAGGCTTTACCGATAGAGGGATAGAGTAGAAAAGACAAAAAAAATATGCTTTGAGTATATAAAACACTGGTTCAGCACCAGCTGGGATATTCTGTCCAATACTGGACACCACTCATTAGGAAGGCTTTAGAAAGATACAGAAGAGTTTTAATGGGTTGGTTCCAGGGATGAGGGATTATAGTTATGTGGACAGATTGGAGAAACTTGGGCGGTTATCCTTGAAGCAGGGGAGATTTAGAGGAGATTTGATAGAATAGTGTTAAAAATCATGAAGGGTTTAGATAAGACTAAATAAAGAAAAACTGCATCCAATGCGGAAGGTTAGATAACCAGGAAGACACAGATTTAAGGTAATTAGCAAAAGAACCAAAAAACGACATGAGGAAAAGTTTTTTTTTTAAACGCAGTGAATGGTTAGAATTTGGAATATGCTGCCTAATAGATAAAGGCCTGAATTTTACGCATATCGTGCACGTGATTAGCGGGCCTGGAAGCAGATGCACTATCCACCCCTGATCATGATCGCAACCTAGATGCGATTTCATGCTGGCTGGCCCTGGACATTGGCTCAGAACTGCTGGCGGGAGTGGGAGTGTGGCCCAACAGTGCCCCAGAGTGGCATTTTAAAAGAGCCCAGGCAGCTCCCTGAAGGCTGCCAGGAATTGGTGAGAACCCTCACAGAGCTGTCCATGAGAGAGTATATGATTTTCAACCAGGCAGAAGTTATGGCCTCAGCACCCACTGGGCATGCCAGGCAGAGGGCAATGCTAGTGGGCACCCTGCAACCCCCGCCACCCCCCCCAACTGCCCAGGTGAGCAGGCATGATGTTGTGCACTGCACATGGATCCAGTGCTGGAAAAGGTTCAATGAGCTTCTGCACTTCGCAAGAGTGAGTACCAACTTGGCATGAAACTCTGTATAGATGTCTAGGAGGGTGGCCATTTTTCATGGCACTCAGGGGTGAGAGATGGAATGTGCCCAAATGATACTTTTCCCTGTGCCAGCCGAGGCTGGGAGATGTGTCTGCTGGCCTTGGGTGTATAGAAGTGAGGTGTGCCAATCTGACAGTACCTCAACCTGGGTGTCCTTGGGGTGTTGTTGTGGGGGGGGGTAGAGAAGAGGGATGGGAGCTGAGCAAGGCTGGTATGGCGTGGCAGGTAGAGGTTGCACTTATGTCCGTACAGGAGAGGAAGGGCCATAATGCACTGGAGCGTGCACAAATAAGTGGTGGGGTGCCTAACCTGTTGATGCTTTCCAGGTTTGAGATGGATGCCCCAGATGTGCAATGTGTGCATGGAGCTAGGTGTACAGGTCTTGGAGAGGCAGGGGCCTCGGAGGAAGGCAAGAGTCCAGTGGACAGGTGAGATGCTGGGGAAGTGTGTAAGAAAATGAAGGATCATGGCATCTCCAATGAGAAGTTCAAATCAAATTCCCCATTGTTCATCCACAGTGCCTCAGCGAGGCAGTTGTCCATTGTGACAAGCAACCGTCATGCATGCATAGTCACTCTGTTACAATGTAATCAATTGACATAGTCCATTCCTCTCTCAGATGCACCATGCTCAGGATGCTGGAGACACCCCATGACCCTTCCTTGACACCCGAGGGGTTGCAGACAGATGCAATCGTATGACATCACCTTTCTGTTCCAAGTGCCAGCTTGAACACAAGAATGTCAGTGAATAGTGCGTTGTATCAGATTCGGGTGCACGGTGTCGAGGGCACATCACACTCACATGAGGAGCTGGCGGAGGCAGAGTGCCCAGGACGCCGGCAGTTGGAGGACTGCTGGAGACCAGGGCCATGCTGACTCCGAGGCAGATGAGCTCTGGAGTCTTCCATTAGGTGGCAGATGCTGGATGTCCAGCAGGATGCGCGTGAACATCTGGTGGAGATCCTGGAGGGTCTGCAAGCCATGGGCTCTGTCTTGGAGGACTCTATGCGGAGCGTGAGCACTGTGTTCACCAGCATGATGACATTCATGGAGAGGCAGTTCCAGGAACAGAATCAGGGGTTTCTGGAGTTGCGCTCAGACCTGCAAACCCACACAATGGCAGGGACATCAGCAGGTCACTGCCAGTGAGAGAGATGGTTGAGGCGCTTAGTCTCTCTGTTTGATACCCGTCCATTAATGGTAAGCAGGGAGGTACAAACCAACCTTATACAGGCAGATGAGATGCATGTCACGTCTGCAGGCTCCTCTCAGAGCACTCCAGATAAAAGCAGCACCTTCTCTACCCCTCTGCCAGTGCCCATGGCATTTGATGAGGCTACGACGACATCTGCCAAGGTCTTCAGGGTCAGCAGGACATCTCAGTCAGGAGGCTGCCTCCACTGCCAGTGATGGGGGCAGGGTGGGCACCAAGTTTAAGGTATTATAAACACAAGAAGGGCTGTCACGGTTGCCATAACTTCAGTTGATACACATTCTAAGTTCAAATTGTGTCAACATGACCACCAGATAAAGATTTTTTGTCATGGCCTGAACGTACTTCATGTTTTTCGTAGGTGTTGGGCATCGGAGTGACTTGTGTCAGACAGGAAGAGGTGCAAACATGATTTCAGATTCCATGATGGCCTCATCAGGAATGTCCAGTAAGGAGGCATCATCCTTGCCCTCACTCTCAAGTCATGCCTTGGATGCTAGCTGAAAGAATGGAGAATCAAGGCCTCTGTGGTCTCCCTGCCGCCCACAAGGGTCATCATTTTGGCAGCCACATCCTCACCCCTCCTCCTGCTCCTCATCAGAACCATCAGTTGAGTTGTCCTCTGTGGCCTGGGGAGATGTCTCACTCTCTTCATCCTCCAATGGGTCTCCCCTTTGACAGAACCAGATTGTACAGTGCGCAGCACACAATGACAATAAGCAAGACACGTCTGAAGGATATTGCAGTGCTCCCCCTGATCGGTCCAGGCAGCGGAACCTCATTGTGAGCAGGCCAATGGTCCTCTCAATTACTACCTTTGTAAAGGCATGTCTTCAATTGTACCTCTCCTCCGTGTGTCCTTGGGTGTCTGAGTGGTGTTGTGAACCACATTTTCAGGGGATAGCCTTTGTCACCCAGGAGCCAATCTTCCAACCGACCTGGAGTGAAGAAGAGCCTTGGCACCTAGAAGTGTTGCAGGATGTGCACAACATGGGAGCTGCCCGGGTACCTGGCGCAGAGCTGCAAAATCTGTGATGTGCTCGCAAATAATCTGGACGTTGATGGAGAGGAAGCCCGTTCTTTTGACAAAGGCACCCAACTAACCCGCTGGCATCTTTATGGCCATGTGTCTGAACCCTGATGTGGGATAAACCCAGCAATTGCAGCGAAGCCTCTGGCTCACTTTGCATGGCTGGCTTCTTCAGTCTGGAAATGAATGAAGTTCATGACCCATCTGAACAGAGCATCAGTGACCAGATTGACAGAGCTCTGGGCAGCAGATTGGGAAACACCACATACATCACCCACTAACCCTTGGATAGAACCAGATGCAAAAAAGTTCAGGGCTGCTGTTATCTTAAGAGCTACTGGCTCATGCGCCAAGCGCTAAATTGCACAAGCCACCTAAAATTTCATATAAAGCTCTTTTTAATGGGCTTAATTGCTTGTTTGATTGTCAGCAGGTGCACTTCCAACACCTGCATTCGCCCAAATATGGTGCGATGGCGAGATGGCTTTGGGACGCACGCCCGACATTTTCTTGCACGGGTTCAGGTCAGCTGCGTGCCCTCTCCGAGAGTGTAAAATTCTGGCCAATAATTCAATAGTAGTCCTCAAAAGGGAACTGGATAAATACTTGAAGGAGAAAATATTGCAGGGATAGGAGGAAAGAGTGGGGAAGTGGGACTAACTGGATTACCCTTTTAAAGAACCAGCGCAGACTTGATAAACCGAATGGCATCCTGCTGTGCTACAGTATCCTATTCTATGATTCTAAAATTATTAGTTCAGTATAGAAGTATGCTGGATTCATATAGGAACAGAAGGCGGCCATTCAGCCCCTCAAATCTGATCATCATTCAATTTAATCATAGCTGATTTCTAGCTCACTTCAGGACTGGTCTTGTTTCACCTCAGTTCTGAAAAAGTGTTTACAATTGAAATGCTACCATACCAGCTTTTAGATGCTAATAGATCTTTCTATGTCCATTTTTTTGTACACTGCACAAAGGTTGCACCCTATATCTAAGTTTCTTATCACACTTGTTATATTTACCTCCTTTTTGTAAAGATCTCCCTTTCAAGATTCAAAGACAAAGTAATGCAATTTCATGAAAGCAAATGTTATGGTGCCAACATCCGTTATATTAATCTAAAGAAAACAAAGTTGCCCTCAGCTTTCAAATTTACCCTGAAGATTATTTTTATTGAAACAATTAATGTACAGTAGTGGCTCAAATTTGACATTTTAACAAAGAGAAAATGAAGTTCATACCAGTTTTAATGTGCACATTGCATGACTTTATCCAACACTTCAGTAATGTAAGTGCATAATTATACCTGACACCGATTCCAGGCCAAGACTGGGGAGAAGTGTGACAGCTCTTGATACATTTAAATAAACTTTCCTCCAGGTAACTTTTTAAACTTACATTGAGTTATACCTCATCTGAAGTCAGACCCAAATGGTGGGAGACTCTCTCTCGCCTCCAAGGAGATACCACATTGCACTTCTCTGCAGCCAGATTGGGACCAGTTATAATTCAACTTCAGCATTGTTTATACTTCAAATTCAAGATCCTTGTGAATTAGAAATGCTAACATTGAAATATAAGCAGAAGCTAAGTGGGTTTTTTTTTGTCCATGGCAGGAATCTGTCCAGATATTGGGCAATAAACTGACACATTTTGTAGCATCTAGCCTTATCTGTTGATTTACTCTCAGATTTGTACTCTCTGTCCCTTCATGTCATAGTGTGTTTATCATTTCCCATATCTCTCTTGACTTGTCTCTACTTTTTGGTTTACCACATCTTCCCAAATTTGATCCCTTACCCCCACTATTCAATTTAAAATCATCTCTAATTCCCTAGCTAGATGGCTCATGAGGACACCAGCCCCAGCACAATTCAGGTATAGACCATCCCAACAGTACAAATCACACTTTCCCCAACCCTGGTGCCAATGCCCCACAAACCGGAACCCACTTCTCCCATACCAGTCTTTGAGCCACACATTCATTTCTCTAAACTTATTTGTCCCATGCCAAATTGCACATGGCTCAGGTAATAATTCAGAAATTATTACTTTTGAGGTTCTGCTTCTTAAATTTGGTACCAAGCTCCTAATACTAGCTAAGCAGAGCCTCCTTCCTCATCCTACCTATGACATTGGTACCTACTTGGACCACAACCATTGGATCCACCCCCACCACTGCAAGTTCCTCTCCAGCCCTGAGCAGTCGTTCTTAACCCTGGCACAAGGCAGGCTACTGTACTCTTGCTGTTTGCTACAGAGAAGAGTGTTAATCCCCCTTACTATACTGTCCCCTATTACCACTACCTTCCTTTATGCTCCCCCCACTTGGATGGCTTCCTGTACCATGACACCATGGTCAGTTTGTTCACCCACCCTGCAGCCCCTGCCCTCATCCAAACAAGCTGAGAGAACCTCAAATCTATTGGACAACTGCAGAGGCTCACACTCCTGCCCTCTAGGTCCCCTTATCTGCCTCACTCGCAGCCACACCCTCCTGTCCCTGGCCACTGACCAAATCAAAAGACCCTGTCTTAAGTGGTGTGACTGCCTCCTGGTATAAAGCATCCAGGTAACTTTCCCCCTCCCTGATATGTCGCACAGTCTGCAGCTTAACCTCCAGCTCAATTACTCTGAGCCAAAGTTCCTCAAGCTGCAAACACTTACTGCAGGCATATTTGCACTGGATCACAATGTTATCCAGGAGCTCCACATGCTGCAGCTTTGATACATCACCTGTCCTGCCATCCTTAATGTGTTTTAAATAATTATTTTATTATATTATTCACTTATTTATTATTTTATTAACTTTACCATCAATTTTAAATCTTAGGGATAGAATAGAACTTAACCACTTACCAGATACTCACCAAACAGCTAGCTCCTTTCCCTGAAGTAAAGCAAGAACTAATTCCTATGGGGGTGAGAAAGATAGAAAAGGAAAACAAACTCCGCCTCACCAAACTCTAAGTCTTCACTCCATTTGCCTTGTTGTGCTAAAGAACTCTGAATTTACAATAAATTACACTGGGTCTACTGTAACCAGATTTAACCAATAGCTAAGTAACAACAACAAAAACAGAAAATGCTGGAAAAACTCAGCAGGTCTAGCAGCATTTGTGGAGAAAAACAGTTAACATTGAGTCCTTATGGCCCTTCTTCAGGTTTTTTTTTTAATTCATTCACAAGATACAGGCTTTGCTGGCTGGGCCAGCATGTATTGTCCATCCCTAGTTGCCCTTGAAAAGGCGGTGGTGAGCTGCTTTTTTTGAACCGCTGCAGCCCATGTGGTGTAGGTACACCCACAGTGCTGTTAGGAAGGGAGTTCCAGGATTTTGACCCAGCGACAGTGAAGGAACAGTGATGTATTTCCAGGTCAGGATGGTAAGTGACTTGGAGGGGAACTTCCAGGTGGTGGTGTTCCCATCTATCTGCTGCCCTTCTAGCTGGTAGAGGTCATGGGTTTGGAAGGTGCTGTGTAAGGAGCCTTGGTGAATTCCTGCACTGCATCTTACACATGGTACATACTGCTGCTACTGTGCATCAGTGGTGGAGGGAGTGAATGTTGGTGGATGTGGTACCAATCAAGTGGGCTGCTTTGTCCTGGATGGTGTCAAGCTTCTTGAGTATTGTTGGAGCTGCACTCATCCAGGCAAGTGGGCAGTATTCCATCACACTCCTGACTTGTGCCCATTCACTTAATTTATCAATAACTTTTATAACTTTGTGCTCATGTCTACACTACTTACAATGCCACCTGTTCTTGAACATTAACAAACTTCGGTATATGGATCTCTATTATTTTATAGAAGTCATTCATGAACATAACGAATTGTTGGTGTTCCAGCACAGCTCCTTGTGGGTCCTCATTAGTCACTACCTTCAAAATCCAGTACGTTCAAGTGGCATACATTCAAGTTCCCCAGAGGTTGGTATTAGTCCACCGCTTTTTGTGATCTATATGAATGATTTAGACTTGGGTGTGCAGAGTATAATTTCAAAATCTGCAGATGATACAAAACTTAGAAATATAGTGAAAGGTGAGGAAAGTTTCAAGTCTTCAGGGGGACATCACAGAATTGTTACAGCACAGAAGCAGGCCACTCAGCCCATCATATCTCCACTGTCATAGATGGTTTGGGTGGACACCTGGCAGATGAAATTTAACGCAGAGAAATTTGTCATGATACAATTTGGAGAAGAATGAGAAGAGGCAAGATAAAATAAATAAATAAATCTAAAGGGGGTGTAGGAGCAGAAGGGACTGGACGTATAGGTGCAGAAATCGCTGAAGGTGATAGGGCAGGTTGAAAAGCGGTGAATAAGGCATATGAGATCCTGGGCTTTATAAATAGAGACTTGGGGCAGAATTTTGCCCTTGATGGGTGGGCTGGCCCCACCGGCTTGGCGGCGGGCGGGCTGCTTGATGGGATGCGCTATGCGCTTCCTGTGCGGTGGGGGGAGGGATTCCCCAAATGTCAGAGTGCACTCTTTCTCGCATGCGCACGAGAAAATGCACATCTCCCTGAGACTAAGTGCTGTCTCAGGGAGATCACTGACAGTGTTTTAAAAATCAAAAATAGAATAATAAAAAATTAACATGTCCCTTTCATGTGACAATGTCACACGAGATGGGACATGTTAATAAATATGACTAAAACCTTATTAAACTTTTTAAAAACAGACATGAACTTCATCCCGCCAGTAGATGAGGTTTCATGTTTTTCTCAAAAGCCCACTGGGGCTCCTGGCCTGCCCGCCAACCTTAAGGTTGGACAGGCAGGGCCTTTAATTGGGTTAACTACCCTGTCAGTGGCCTCAATTGGCGGGCAAACAGCTGATTTTGCCGCAGGCCCGTCTTCCTGAATATTTAGATGGGGCGGGGTTTTCCCCCAACGTCATCGCGCATCATTTTCGTGTTGGCGAGCGGGCCCCGCCCCAACTCGCTGACAGAAAGTCTCAGGCCATTGGAGTAGAAAAGCAAGGAGGTGAATCTGTATAAAACAATGGTTCAGTTTCAACTGAAACATTTTGTCCAATTCTGAGCACTGCACTTTAGAAAGATATGAAGGCATTGGAAACAGTGCAGAAAGGATTTACAAAAATGGCTCCAGGGATGAAAGTCAATTACAACGACAGGTTGGCAAATCTGGGGCTGTTCGCTTTAGAAGGTTTCCTACATTACAACAGTAACTATACTCCAAAAGTGCTTCAGTGACTGTCAAGCACTCAGAAACATCTGATGGTTGTGAAAAGCATTATATAAATGAAAGTCTTCCTCTTCTTTTTAGAGAAGGAGGTTGAGCAGAGATTTGATAGAGGTGCTCAAAAACATGAGTCTGGGCAGTGTAGATAGGAGTCACAGTTTCTATTGCTGAATTGGTCGAGAACCAGAGGATGTCAATTTAAGGTGAAAGGATCTGAAATGAAATTGAGACTTGTAGTGAAAACAGATTCAATCATAGCTTTCAAAAGGGATTTGAACAATTAGCTGAAGAGAAAAAATTGCAAGGCTACAGAGAAAGGCCAGGGAAGTGAGACTAGGTGAGTTGCTCTTGCAGAGAGCCGGCATGGACACGGGTCAAATGGCCTCCTTTCTGCTCCAACCATTTTATTGCTGGGATTTTAAGAGACCTCAGGGAGCAGGTTGGCAGGAGAGGTGGGCATGTGGTGCGCCTGTCATGTGCAGGAGATATACAGGCATAGATTTTTGTGATAGTTTGAAATTTGGCATTCTTGTATTTGTCCTGATGAGTGCAAGACAAGAAACTTCAGCAACACAAGTCACTTTTCAGCAATTTATAATTTGGTTCCAACACAGTTCTGGTGCAGCCCATCCCAATGGTACAGCTCCCTCCTGTCCCAGTATCCCATGAAATGGGAATAGAACCCCCCCTTTTGCGCAACAGCTCTTTAGCTAGTGTTTACCTTGCTAACCTGTTTGTCCCATAAGAACATAAGAAACAGGAGCAGGAGGAGGCCATTCAGCCCATGGAGCCTACTCAGCCAATCAATAAGATCATGGCGAATCTGACATGGCCTTAACTGCACTTTCTTGCCTGTCCCCCATAACTCTTGGCTCCCTTGTCAATCAAAAATCTATCTGATCAGCCTCGAATATTTTCAATGACCCAACCTCCACTGCTTGCTGGGGCAGAGAATTCCTAACACAAACAACCTTCCATATATCAATTTGCACATGGCTTGGGTAGCAATGTTGAGTTTGCCACCCTTGAGGTCCTGCTTTTTAAATTTGGCACCTAACTCCTGATATTGTCTTTGCAGGACATCTTGCCTACTCATTCCATGTCATTAGTCCCAACATGAACTACTATAGCTAGAACCTGTCCTTTTCCTTTCAGAAACCTTTCCATTTGTTTCAAGACATCTCTTACCCCAAAACCAAGTTGGCAATATACTATTTGGACTCTTATTCCTGACTGCAATGATCCTATCTGTCCCCTTGATGATCGAATCAACCTGACAACTACAACATAATGCTTTTACTCTTTCTCCACTTGGACTGCCACCTGATCCAGCGTGCCATGGTTAATATTTTAGCCATCATCCCTGCAGCCTTCATCCTTATTCTCATAAATAACAAATACCTCATACCTCTGGTGTAGGCCAGTATCGACAGGAACCTTTTCTCTGCCTCTTCTACATTTCGTCTGCCCTGCTGACTGATGACCACGTTCCCCTTCCTGAACCTGTGATTTTCTCAGAAAGTTTCACTGTGCTCAAGAAAACTATTCAGAAATTCCTCCCCCTTCCTTATGCATCTCCAGCTCAATAGTACCTTAAGGCAGAGATATTTCCTACAGAAGTAGTCAACCAGAACAGTCTCAGTGTTCACAAATTATCAGTCTGTAGACTAAACACACAGCCAATTCTGATATTCATTGTTAGCAGCAATCTATCTCAAAAGCTAATAAGAGTCATTTTGGATCTAGCACTTATTTGTTGATGGGTTAATTTTGATTTCAAAGTAATTAGTAATTATTTACTTCAATTATTAAATATTTGTGTATACCCAATATTTAGATCTACTTGCTTACCAAAAATATATTATACTCTTAATACTTAATATTAGGATAATCTTCACTGAGGATCTCTTAAATAATGGTTCCTAATCCAAATGGAGCAGAGGTCTTGGAAGGACATAGGAGTAAATGGCGTTCGCTTTTTCAATTTCTCCAGTGGGTATGAATGGACATCCATGGAAAGGTAATTGATCCCTTCTGGGGATTTAGCTCCTTTCCTTCTTTCACAATTCTTTGCACAGGTCAGAAACTCATCAGATCAGTTCTCAACTCCAACTTCTTGCTACCAGGCAGGTAATCCCTCCACTGTGCCCCCTTCACTGGCATACATAATTTTGGGACCATTAGGTTTACAGCATTAAACAGAAGCAGAACAATGTGCTTGTGGATTGAACTCCTGCTTGCTACAAGGCACCTTCTTAATTCTGATGCAATCTTATAATATATTCAGTTATTGTACAAATCATGTTTTCTTCCCTCAGATCTGCATCAGTTAGTAACGTCTGCAGCCAGTGGAAAGGAAGGATGCAGCAGTTGGCTCTAGAGCAACTCCAGGACTGACTGGCTATGGCCTAAGTTACAAAAACTGGCATGGACAACATTGGGCTAAGAGTTAAAAATGAATGTGTTCGAGTACATGAATTACAGTTTCACAAAGGTTAGACAGGTGATAGATTCCATTCCTAACAACTAATAAAATAAGACACGCTGGTTAGTGCCTTCATATTCATAGCAAGTTCACATTTTCTGCAGTCCAGACTTAGGCTATGTGTGTGATACTGACCCTTCTAGTAGCAAGTCAGCAGGGTTTCTTGCAGGAGTTACAACATGAATTTTCACACAGAACAATCTGCCATCCCCAAAGATTAGGGTGCTATTTAGAAAGAAAATGACAACATGGTATAAAGCGCTAAGCAGCTGAAGTGTTTCTCCTATAAAGTTTATTTTTTAAGATCCTTTAAGACTAAAGACTAAATCCAGCCACTCAATTTTCTTCATCACTGCTGTACATGCAAGCATTTAAGCCTTGTACCAGTCACTCAGAGGTTAAATTCTGTAATCTACTTTGAGGCATTAATCATATTATTAAAACCCTTCACCTGCACAATAATTCAAGATTGATGATATGTGAATATTCTGGGGAATCAGGATTTCTACCATTGAATTTCAGGCACAAATCTAATGAAGTTTAACAGTCAAACCATTTTGGCCCCCACAGGTTCTAATAGTGAATGATATGTGCAATAACACAAAATTGCCTAAGGGATGGAGAGTATAGTCTAGTGAATGCTTTTGTAAAATGGTTTTAAAAATTTCCAGTAGAAGGTCAACTTATCATCAAGCTTATATTGCAAGTGTGGTGTCATCTAGTATTGACACTAACCATTTTCACTAGTTTTTCCATATGCAATATTGCCATATTTTCAATCAAAAGCACCGTAGCACTCTATAAAATCTTGTCAAAGCTGAAGACTAGGTATGGAAGAAGGAATTTTGTATTCTCAGAGTTTTGAATCATGACTCAAGGTACAAGCAATGGACCATCAATCAAACTGCTAATTCCGTAGCAATTCACAATGCCAGCACAAGCAGCTTTTACATGTAGGCAAATATTAGCCGTGGGGTAACTAGTGATCGATTCATTTTAAAACAATAGACCAAGAGGCGTTTCCAGTTCCTTTGCAAATGCACATTAACATATCTGAACTACTGGTTGAAGAAATTACACAATTTGCATGGAAGTTCTGATATTAAATCACTTATGCACACAGGGCAAAGGATGGCTGACATTTGAAATGGATGTTTGACTTTAATGTATGCAGACTGGTATGATGAGAATCCAGTGAAAGGTGATGTCAATTTTATTTAAAAGTATTTCCAGTTAATCCTCCAGTATTAAAATTAAAATATCATGTCTTTCATTGGTAAGTCACATTGAAGTTAAAAGAACTTCATGAAAACCAAAGTAAAATTATTCGTATTGTGAATACACAAAAAATGTGGGCATCATCAATAGAACTCAGACCATAGTAGCATGTACAATAATCAATATGGCATTCTTTGACCAGTATTTTATACTCAGAGGTCCCATATCACCAACATAAATGAAAGGGCAAGTTTGCTCCCGCTCTGACAAACTTGCTCCGTAGCAAGCAGAAGGTGCTGGCCACTGCTGGAACTGCATTGTGGTTTGTATGGGGATGGGGGTAGGGGTGCGTGGGAAGGCTGGCTGGGCCTGTCAAGGGAGGTTGGGGGGGGCGGTGGAGGGGGGGGTGGTGGGGAGCTTGAGGGGGAAAGTTGGGGGAAGAGTGGGGGGGCTCTGGCTTCACACTTGGTGCTGGCCTCCACCTGCCTTGGGAAAGATTGCAGCTGAGGGACAGGAAAAGGCCAGAAATTATCCGCTTGAGGGCTTCAATTGGCTCACGGACAGACAGATTGTCTGACACGTGTAAAATTATAGCAGGGTGGGTGGCGTGGCTAGACGCCGGGAACAGCACCCATGTCATTCTGCCCAATTTAACACCCTCCATCCACCTGCCAATATGCCACTGGGGGAGTGGAAAATTCACCCCTTTAAGTTTTCTCTGATATTTACTTGGTTACACTTCAAGCAGTCACAGTTCTAATTATGATACCGTCAAATCTGAATCTAAAACTATCTTGCCTCCCATGCTCCACCCTTCATAAATTCTAATTTACTCAAAATTCCACCAGCGTAAATTGTCCACAACCAAGAGCCGGATTTTCATTTGAGGTAGGTAGCTTGAGGCGGGAAATTTCTCAATTTGGCAGACCCACCTCAGTTTAAAAAGCCTCATTAGATCTAAATTTCGCTTCAGAAAGGCAGAGGCAGAGTCAGGATGGAGTCATGCCTGTCAACCCTGGAAGCAGATCCTAAGTGGCATCTGCCCCACAGGCGAGTGACAATGAACCTGGATAGAAGGTCCAACTCAGTTCTTTGGGACTTTGTCCTTGTTCTTTAGATGCTAAGACCACAAGCCCTCCTCCTTCGTATCCATCCCCTAAGCCAACTCATGCCCTCAACAACCCTCCATGCCCCCCTGACCCAACCCAATGGCCTTTTATATCTCTATGCTGCCTCCAAAGTCACTCACCCAGTATTGATCATGGGCAGACCTCAGGAGCCATGTGGAGAGAAAAAAGTTCTAACAATCTAATACAGCTTTCAATCATATAGGTTTGATGGCAAAAAATGCTCCCATTCATGAAACCTTTTAAATCTCTTACAGAAACAAATTTCAATTCAGTAGGCACATCAAAGAGAGCTAATCCTTTAATAGCCTCTTTAAACTGTCAATCAAACTGCAAACTCAGAACCGCTACTGAGATAATTATTGCTTTTTAACTCAACTGAGCATTCATATTATAATAGCCTTTGGGGATTACTTTATATCCTTGCCAACAAAGAACACAAATGAAACTACATGACTAGATGATGAGGTTCTATCTAACCTACATCAGATGGCCTGTCAATCAATGCAGTCCAGCAACGGCTTTTTTTAAACTCTCACTGAACAACTCAAGCCTGTTTTGTTTATGTTTAAAGTGCTGAGAATTTAAAAAACCTCAGATATGATACTTAAGCAGACCTTATCCACCCTTCAAAAGCATCTACTCCATCAACTCATGCCTCATGCAGGCTAAGACCCCTGCAAGAGCCAAAATGGGGTCCGTTTGAACTCACTGCTAAGTTCAAATGGTCCTTCTAAGTTCATGTTTCCGTCCTGTGTGATTCACGCCCTGCCTCCTCCAACCCAGCCCCCAGAAAAAATGCGATCTATCAGAAGTGGGGGTAAGAACATTTATTGCCCATCCCTAATTGCCCTTGTTCGGGGGACACATTGCTGTGGGTCTGGAGTCACACGTAGGCCTGGCCAGATAAGGATGGATGATTTCCCTCCCTAAAGGAGATTAGTGAACCAGATGGGTTTTTACAACAATCATGGCCATCTTTAGACTTTTAATTCCAGATACTGATTGAATTCAAATTCCACCATCTGCCATGGCAAGATTCGAACCCAGGTGCCCAGAGCATTAACCTGGGTCTCTGGGTTACCAGTCCAGTGACAATACCACTACGCCACCGCCTCCCTTCCTTTACTCCAGGGCAGAACTTCAGGTTCCTGGACCCAATTCTCTAGATCAGCCTTCCTAAAACTGTTTCATTTTCCCCTTCTCTCCAACTTTAAACACCTCAAAGCCTACCTTCCGAATCATCCCTTTGGTCACATCCAATTCCCTAATTTATGCTGGTTAATGTTCACACCTCTAAAGTGCCATGTGATATTTTTCTACGTTATAAACATACATTTATATCAATATAATAATAATATAAAAACAAAAAAACTGCGGATGCTGGAAATCCAAAACAAAAACAGAATTACCTGGAAAAACTCAGCAGGTCTGGCAGCATCGGCGGAGAAGAGTTGACGTTTCGAGTCCTCATGACCCTTCGACAGAACTTGCGTTCGAGTCCAAGAAAGAGTTGAAATATTTCAACTCTTTCTTGGACTCGAACGCAAGTTCTGTCGAAGGGTCATGAGGACTCGAAACGTCAACTCTTTTCTTCTCCGCCGATGCTGCCAGACCTGCTGAGTTTTTCCAGGTAATTCTGTTTTTGTTATACATTTATATCACCTTGGTTTTGTTTGACAAGTCATCCAGCGCAGATGGGATGCAATCCAGTTTGCAAAGGGAATCCAGAACAGAGATAACAGAATAACGTATCTAAGTTTTTGCAAAGAAACAAAGCTAAGTGGGACAGTAAGCTGGCATGAGATAAAGGAGTTGCAGGTTAAGACAGGTTAAGACAATGGACAAGAAAGTGGCAGATGGAGTATAATGTGGGAAACTGTCCTTTCAGCATCTACCCTGCCAAATCCTCTCAGAATCTTTTGTTTCAATAAAATCATCTCTCATTCTTCTGAGCTCCGATGATAAAAAGCCTAGCCTGCTCAACCTTTTCTCATAAAACAACCCCTTCATTCAAGGATCAACCTAGTGAATTTTCTCCAAAATGCCTCGAATACAAGTATTTCGCTCATTAAAAAGAGACCAAAACTGTACACGGTGTGGTCACAGCAACACACTGTACTGTTGCAGTAAGACTTCCCTGCTTTCATACTTCATCTCCCTTATTATAAAGGCCAACATTAAATTTGCTGAATTATTTGCATTTTGTGATTCTTGTACAAAGACACCTAGATCTGTGTACCCCTGAATACTGTAATCTCTCTCCATTTAAATAATATTTTGCCTTTCTATTCTTCCCACCAAAGTGGCCAACGTCACATTTTCCCATGTTATATTCCACTTACCAAATTTTTGCCATTCACTTAATTAAGTATATATTCTTTCGCAGATCCTGTGCCCTTGTCACAACTAATTTTCCCACCTATCTTTGTAATCAGCATCAAATCTGGCTACAACACACTCTGTCCCTTCATCCAAGCTATTAATATAGATGGTAAATAGTTGAGGCCCCAGCGCTGAGCCCTGTGGGCTGTTAGTTTGCCGAACTCAAAATGATCCAGTTATCCCTACTCTCCATTTCATGTTGGTTAGCCAATCCGCTATCCATGCTCACATATTACCCCCAACATCATGAGGTCTTACCTTGAGTAATAACCTTTTATGTGACATGTAATCAAATCCCTTTTGATAATCCAAATACACATCTACTGGTTCCCCTTTGTCCACCCTGTTTGTTACATCCTTGAAGAATTCTAATAAATTCTGTACTGTCAAATGACTTATTTTCATCAATACTTAAATTTAAAGAGACTTTTTTTTATCAAAGCTTCTCGTCTTGCACTCATTAGGACAATTCACAAGAATCTTGCAAATTGTCTTGACGAGGGCAAGATGAAAAGCTCCAACAAAACATCTCTTTTTCAGCAATACTCTAACAAATTCAAACATGATTTCCGTTTTATAAACCATGTTTTTTGTTCCATTCTTTCAATAGATTTGAGCATTTGCTGGCAAGGCTAGAACTTGTTGCTCATTCTGGCAAGGCCAGAATTTGTTGCTCATCCTTAATTGCCCTTGAGAAAGTGGCAACCACCCATTGCCTTGAACTGATACAATCCATGTGGCATAGGTACCACCCATAGTGCTGTTAGGAGGGGAGTTCCAGGTTTTTGACCTAGTAACAGTGAAGGAACATAGTATAGTTCCAAATCAGGATGATGTGTGCCTTGGAGGGAAATAAATAGTGGGTTTCTCACGTGTCTGCTGCCCTTGTCCTTCTAGGCGGTAGAGTTGAGAAGGTGCTCAGAAGGAACCTTGCTGAGTTGCTGCAGGACATTTTATATTGGTACACACTACTGCTACTGATCATCTCTGATGGAGGAAGTGAACATGTAAGATGGTGAATGGGGTGCCAATCAAGCTGGCTGCTTTGTCCAAGATTGTGTTGAGCTTCTTGAGTGTTGTTGGAACTGCACTCATCCAGGCATGCAGAGAGTATTCCATCACACTCCTGACTTGTGTTTTAAGAAACATAACAGAAACAGGAGTGGACCATTTGGCCCCTCCACCCTGCCCCGCCATTCAATAAGATCATAGCTGATCTGTTTGTGTTTCGAATTCCATATTCCCATCTACCCCTGATAATCTATGATCCCCTTGCCTAACAAGAATCTATCTATCTACCTCTGCCTTAAAAATAATCAAAGGCCCCACCTCCACCATCTTCTGAGGCAGAGTTCCAAAGTCGCACAACCCTCAAAAAAAATTTCTCCTCATCTCTCCTAAAAAGGCAACGCCTAATTTTAAAACAGTGTCCCCCTAGTTCTGGACTCACCCACAAGAGTAAACATTCTTTCCACGTCCACCTTG
Source organism: Carcharodon carcharias (assembly GCF_017639515.1). NCBI lineage: Eukaryota > Metazoa > Chordata > Chondrichthyes > Lamniformes > Lamnidae > Carcharodon > Carcharodon carcharias. The sequence continues at coordinate 65,995,112 of NC_054469.1, read as the reverse complement.
TCAAGGCTGTTCAGGATCTTGTATACTTCAATCAAATCACTCCTTACTCTTCTAAACTCCAGTGGAAACAAACCTAGTCTCTCCTCGTAAGACGACCCGCTCATTCCAGGTGTCAATCTAGTAAATCTCCTCTGAACCGCCTCCAATACATTTACATCCTTCCTTAAATAAGGAGACCAAACCTGCACACAGTGTTCAAGATGCAGTCTCATCAATACCCCGTATGACTGAAGCATAATATCCTTAGTTTTATACTGAATTCCTCTCGGAATAAAGGGTAGCATTCCATTAGACTTCTCAGTTACTTGCATACTAACATTTTTATGACTTATGTAATAGAACACCTAGATCCCTCCACACCTCGGAATTATGCAACCATTCCCCATTTAAGTAATACTCTGCTTTTTTATTCTTCCTGCCAAAGTGAACAACTTCATATTTTCTCACATTAAACTTCATTTGTCAGGTCTTTACCTACATACTCAATCTATCTATTTCCGTCTGCAACCTCCTTATGTCCTCTTCACAACATACTTTCCCACTTATCTGTGTCATCTGCAAATTTAGCTACCATACCATCGCTCCCCTCATCTAAGTCATTGACGTAAATTGTAAAAAGTTGAGGCCCCAGCACACACCCCTGTGGGACTCCACTCATCACATCCTACCAATCAGAACAAGACCTATTTATACATACTCTCTGTTCTCTGCCAACCAGCCAATATTCTAATAATGCTAATCTGTTACCCCCTACACCATGAGGTTTTATTTTCCATAATGCGGCACCTTATCAAATGCCTCCTGGAAATCCAATTACAGTATGTCTATAGGCTCCCCTTTATTTACAGCTCATGCACTCCTTCAAAAAACTCCAATAAATTGTTAAACATGATTTTCCTTTCACAAATCCATGCTGACTTTTCCCGATTACCTTGAGCTTTCCTAAGTGCCCAGCTATAACCTCCTTAACGATCAATTCTAACAACTTCCCCACGTCAGACATCAAGCTAATTAACAAGTTTCCTGTTTTCTGCCTCGCTTCATTCTCGAACAGAGGGGTTATATTTGCTAATTTCCAGTCTGATGTAGATGGTGAACATTTATTTGGGAGACAGGAGTTGAGTTTCTCGCCACAGTATTCACAGTCACTGACCTGCTAACCCGTTAGGAAGATAGGATAATGCCCATAATTTTATTGGAATTTATTGTAAAAGAGAGTCTGTGAGCAGAATTTTGCCGTCGGTGCGTGGGGACGGGCCTGACACGCCAACACGTAAAATGATGTCATCGTGTGTCATTTCGATATTTCATTTGGCGGGCACGCACCGGAGGCGACTGCATGCCCGCCGAACTGTCAACCTTAAGGCTGGTGGGCAGGTGAAGAGCCCAAGCGGCCTTTGCGTTTTTCAAGAAACCTCATCCAAAGGCGGGGTGAGGTTTCTTTAAGCTTTTATAAAATGAAAAAATAAATTTTCCTAACTTCACAAACATGTCCCAGCTCATGTGACACTGTCATGTGACATATCCCAGGTCATGCCTTGGGGAGATTGAATGGATTTGAAAAGTTTCAAATAAAGTAAAAATTCATTTAAACATGTCCCCTCATGTGACACGTAAAATCGTTGGGCAGTGATCGGCTCTGCGCCTGCCTGCCATAGAAAAAATTCTCGTGTGTGTGTGTTTGAGACTTAATTGAATTAGAGGCAGCTAGTATGGGTACTTTGACGTAAAAAGAGAAGTTAGGTTTGAAATGTTAATTGGATAAACATAGGGAAGTTAGAAACTTAGGTGACAAGGGAACATGTGCATTTTTTAATAAACCAGACTAGACTGTTTTCAAAAGAGGAAGTGAAATGTATCACCTAGCCAGGTGGAGTTTAGAAAGAGTGCGTTTATTTTTCCCCAAAGATTATGCTAAAGCTTAGTACTAGGAGAGATTTTTATTATTAGAGAGGTAAAGTCCAAAGACATAGTGAAACAGTTGGAATTTGCATTCAAAGAGGAAAATATGTATAAAGGAGCGAAGGCTATGTGTAAGGGGAGGCAGTCTAAGATTCAACAAGTGTGAAAAGCCTTCAGCACCTATGCCTCAAACTGCTGCCTCCAGGGTCTGAAGTGAAGAGAACTCACTTCAAATTCAACTGTTCAGGGTATTGTTTACTTTGCTGGGGTCTTATAAAAATGTGCATTACTGTTGCCTTAGTGAAAGTGTAATGGGAGTCAGGTTAAGTAGGGGATTTAGAAGTTATCATAGTAGTAAGTTGTAGATTTGTGCATGTACTTAAAGTCATTGCTTTTATTAATAAATGTTTTTATACCAGTTTTGTATAAACCTATGAGATTTGGTGGTCTTATTACTACTGAATTCAGGAATACATCTCAAAATTTATACAAATTGCAAATCAAGTTGTGGCAGTTATTTCAAATTTCCCTTTGGGATTTGCATAACTCAGCGTTTACCATCGGCTGTGCCATAACATAATCAGAGTATTTATATGGCTAATACAGCTAGGTTTATTGCAATGATAACCCCAGGGTCTTCATGATGGAGGATTCAGCTATGATAATGCCACTGAATTTCAAGGGAAGATGGTTAGATTCTCTTGAAGATGGTCATTGCCTCACACCTGTGTGGCACAAATGTTAATGGCTACTTATCAACCCAAGCCTGAATGTTGTCCAGGTCTTGCTTCATATGGACATGGACTGCTTCAGTATCAGAGACATGAATGGTACTAAACACAGCAATCATCAACAAATATCAGCAAACATCCCCACTTCTGATCTTACGGTGGAAGGAAGACCATTGATGAAGCAACTAAAGGTAGTTGGGCTGAAGAAATTATCCTGAGGAATTCTTGCAGCAAAGTCCTGGGACTGAGAATGATTGGCCTCCAACAACCACAGCCATCTTCCTTTGTGCTAGGCAGGACATCAACTAGTGGATAATTTTCCCCTGATTTCCATTGGCTTCAATTTTGCTAGGGTTCCTTGAAGCAACACAGTCAAATGATGCCATGATGTCACAGGCAGTCACTAATACCTCAACTCTAGAGTTGAGCTCTTTTTTTCCATCTTTGGACCAAGGCTGTATTGAGGTCGGGAGCCTATTGGACCTGGAGGAGCTCAAACTGAACATCAGTGAGTAGGTTATTGCTGCGTAAGTGTCACTTGATAGCGCTGTCAACAACACTTTTCATGCCTTTGTTGATGATTAAGAGTAGAATGATTGTTGGGGGAATGGAGGTGGGGGGAGGGGTGCAGTGGTGAAAATTAGCTGAATTTGATTTGTCCTGCTTCTTGTGGACAGGAGATACATGGTCAATTTTCAACATTGTCGTGTATATGCCAGCATTGTAGGTGTAAATGAAACAGTCTGGCTAGGGGTGCAGCTAGCCCTGGAGCACAAGTCTTTAGTTTTACTGATGGGATGTTTTCAGTGCCATAGCCTTTGCTGTATCCAGTGCCTTCAGCTGTTTCTTGATATTGTGTGAAGTGAATTGATTGGCTGAAGACTGGCATCTGTGATGCCGAGGGCCTCAGGATGAAGCCAAGATAGATCATCCACTCGGCATTTCTGGATGAAGGTAGTTACAAATGCTTCAGCTTCGCCTTTTGCACTGATGTGCTGTGCTCCCCCACCATTGAGGATGGGAATATTAGTTGTTAATATTGACTCTACTTGATTGTATTTTTACTTCCTAAATGCCCTAGTACTGCCTTAATAATTGATTCCAAAAATTTCCCAGTGACAGATGTTAGGTTAACTGGCCTGTAGTTTTGTATAGGGGCAATGTGTCTGTGGTTTTCAATCCACTGGGGACTTTCAAGGCAGTCAGGCAATAAGGTCCCGCATGGGAGACTGATAATGAAGCTAAGAGCCCATGGGATCCAAGGCAATTTGGCAAATTGGATCCAGAATTGGCTGAGTGGCAGGAAGCAGAGGGTGATGGTCAAGGGGTGTTTTTGTGACTGGATGCACGTGTCCAGTGGGGTTCCACAGGGATCGGTGTTGGGTCCCTTGCCGTTTGCGGTACATATAAACGATTTAGACTCGAGTATAGGAAGGTTGATCAGCAAGTTTGTGGATGACATGAAAATTGGTGGGGTGGTAAATAGTGAAGAGGATAGCCTTAGATTACAGGAGGATATAGACAAGTTGGTCAGATGGGCTGATCAGTGGCAAATGGAATTTAATCCGGATAAGTGTGTGGTGATGCACTTGGGCAGGACAAACAAGGCACGGGAATACATGATGAATGGTAAGACCCTGGAAAGTACCGAGGATCAGCGGGACGTTGGTATACATGTCCACTGGTCCCTTAAGGTAGCAGGACAGGTAGATAAAGGTGGTTAAGGCGGCATATGGGATACTTGCCTTTATTAGCCGAGGCATAGAATATAAGAGCAGGGAGGTTATGCTGGAACTGTATAAAACACTGGTTAGGCCACAGCTAGAGTATTGCATGCAGTCCTGGAATCTGCATTATAGGAAGGATGTGATTGCACTAGAGAGCGTGCAGAGGAGATTTACCAGGATGTTGCCTGGGCTGGAGAGTTTTAGTTATGAGGAGAGACTGGATAGGCTGTGGTTATTTCCCTTGGAGCAGAGGAGATTGAGGGGACACATGATGAGGTGTATAAAATTATGAGGGGCATAGATGGGGTAGACAGGAAGGAACTTTTCCCCTTGGTGGAGGATCAATAACAAGGGGGCATAGATTTAAGGTAAAGGGCAGAAGGTTTAAAGGGGATGTGAGGAAAAATATTTTCACCTAGAGGGTGGTGGGAATCTGGAACTCACTGCCTGAAAGGGTGGTAGAGGCAGAAACCTTCATAACATTTAAGTAGTATTTGGATGTGCACTTGCGATGCCATGGTATACAAGGCTATGGGCCTAGTGCTGGAAAATGGGATTAGAATAGCTAGGTACTTGTTTGACCGGCACAGACTCGATGGGCTGAAGGGCCTTTTTCTGTGCTGTACGCCTCTATGACTCTAAAAGAATCGAAGGAATTTTGGAAGCTTACAAATCAGTGCATCCAACAACTCTGAGGAACCTAGGGTGCAGGCTATGAAGGTCCAGGATGCTGCTTCTTCTAATTTCTATGCTGAAGACAGGTTGTTGCTCATAGGGCAAATTTTTTCTTGCTTGCTGGCGTCAAGCGTCATGGTGGGCGTGAGTGGATATCCATAGCGGGAAGGTAAAAAGTTGGTTTCACAACATCTTAAAATCAGTTTGCAATTGTTTGCTCTGCCGGTCAACGGGGGCCACGTTTCCCACAGTCAGACTTCAGGAAGTTCATTGTAATACATCTACATGGCACTAGAAGCCCAACTCGCCAGAATCAATCCCCCCACACTCCCTACTGGATCATCCAAGCATGTCAGCATAAATGCATGCTGATGTGTTTCATAACAGCATATATAAGCCCTGCACCTAGTGAGCTGCACTTCCAAGGGGAACTCTGAAGGGGGTTCACAGTAATGCTGCACAGCGCTCGCGAGGTTGCCTGTTGGACTTCAAGGTCAAAGGGTCACACATTCAGATGAGGGCACAGGCAAGTCCCTTTTTTCCAGCTGGCTGACAATGTGGTACCAGCCAAGGGCCACCCTGCAGTTGATGGTAGTGCACAAGCACATGAGGAGGGCAGTGGGGGGTGGCCACCCATTAGAGAAACCTTGCATGAAGTGAGCATTCCTCCTCAACTGCAACAGTTCAGACACAGCCACATTGACATGCTTAGAGACAGGCCTCGAGTTTATCTGCCCACACAAGCAACGTAGAGGCATGAAAGTGCCACCAAATGCTCCAGAGCTTTTCACCACTTGGTCACAGACTGCAAACTAATGAGTGTTTCAGTGAACTGCAGAACAGTTGGACGTCTGAGCATGTTGTACAACCTCCTTGCTAAAGCTGGCTATGGAGCAGTCACTGGTGGAGGCATCACAGCACCTTAAAATGTTATCATTCAGGTTTGGACCAGTATCTCCCTTGGTTCAAGCTAACAGTGCAACATTGCAGTGTGGGTTAGGAGAATGGCTGTGCCTGAGCTGAGAGCACAGCATAACAGTCCAGTGGGCAAAGCTGCTGCCAATCGGTCAGGTGGAGTGTGGCGGAGTTGGGTAGGGTCTCCAGCATCCATGCAAGACACTAAACTCTGTCCATCCAAGTGGAGGTTAGCACTGTCTGGGATGTGTTAAGCAGCTTTCAGACTTAACCAGGAGCGGCTATTTGAACACCCGAGCTAACCCACACGTCTCTCTTTCATCCTGCAGGAAGTACAACATCAGCAGCATGGAGCCTGGTGACCTATCTGTAAGCCATGAGGCATACAGTGAGCAGATACAAAGGAGAAGAGAGCAACAGAGTTGCCTGGCTGGGCAGAGGAAGGAGCAGAACTCTCAAAGAAGGGGCAGCTGATGTTCCAACACACACCACTGAAGAGCCACAGCAAGCCTTTGCTGGTCGGCACCTAGCTAGACCCAGGGTCTATAATTGCCACCTTTCATTTCTACAGATGAGTGAGAACCAGTGCTGCCAAAGACTGCACATGTTCAGGGAACTGGTCAGTCACATCGCCACCTGTTGCAGGATTCGACACCACAGGGACATGGAGGGCATCCACTGCCAGTGGCCTTGAAAGTGACCACAGCATTCAATTCTCACATCTGTGGCTCCTTTCAGGGCTCCACAAGTGACCTTTGTGGGATATCGCAAGCCTCGCCCACAAACGTATGCATGAGGTCACAGACGCCATCTTCGCAAAGACACACGACTTTATGCATTTCGCCTGGGATCAGGAAAGCCAGAATGCAAGAGCGCTGGGATTTGCCTAGATCTCAGGTTTCCACAGGTGTAGGGTGCCACCAACTGCACTCACTTGGTGCTCAGATCTCCATAGCAACAAGCAGTTAACTATGTCAGCCGCAAGGGCTTCCACTCATTGAATGTTGAGCTGGTGTGCGACCACCATAGACGCATCCTGCAGATCTGCACATGGTTCCCATTGAGTATCCACAACTCCTACATTCTCAATCAGTCTCAGATCCCAGATGTCTTCCAGAGTTATCCGAGGCAGCAGGGATGGCTCCTTGGAGGCAGGGGCTACCCGGAGAGAAGGTGGCTGATGACACCCGTGCGGCGGCCTCAGGCTGCAGCAGAGCGAAGGTATAACAAGGCTCATGCTGCAACTCAGACCTCGGTGGAGCAAGCCAGTGGGATGCTGAAATTGAAGTTCCGGTGCCTGGACTGGTCTGGTAGAATCCTGCAATATAATCCACAGGGGGTGTCACGCATTGTCGTCGCCTGCTGCGCCCTTTACAACCTGGTGCTGCAATGGGGAGGGGAGCTGGCTGACGAGGAGATGGTGGGACTGGATGTCTCCTCCAATGAGGAGAACATCGACAGGGAGGAGGATGAGGAGGCCCTAGAAGGCAATGGCCAGACGAGGCAGGCAAGCTCGGACGGCCCTCATTAGCTGCTAGATTGGCGAAGGATGATGACAACATGCAGCGAGGAGACACCAGAGATCCTCAGAGTGCACCTGTAAACATTGGACTCCAGTCTGACTGGTGGTAGTGCATATACCCTCTGTGATAAAGGTTCCTGTCATAGAGATGCAGCGGAGGCCCTAATAATTGCTTGATTCCAAGGGGATGATGGCGACATGCAGTGAGGACATTCCACAGATCTTCACATAGCCTCTGTGAATGTCTGACTCTTGTCTGGCTGAAGGCAGCTCGCTTGCACTCGGTGATCAGGGTCATATCACTGGCATGAAGCCATGAAACTTTAAATGTACCTGATCCTTTGTCAGCCTTCAGCTGACCCCTTCAACAGAATAGCTGCTGAAGGGATGGGGGTCAGCCCCATCTCAAAAGGTGCTGACAGCACACAGAATGATGGAACGCTGTGACACCTGCCCATGACACAAACACTGCTCATCAAAACAAGGAGCCATAGGCAAGGAGACATTCTTGGGAGTTTATTCACAATAGCGAACATTATGTACAAGTGATTGCTATCCGTGCCCAGTCCATGCAACTACATATCTCATTAACTGGTCTAGGCAGCAGGCAACCGAGGAGGTCGTCTGACCCGACTGTCTGCCCCCTTTCCGCGGCTATGTTCGCGCCGGGTGTCCCTGGAGAGGGAGTATGCAGTGTCTACCGGCACCGTCGAGGCCTTCCGTGCCTGGTGGGCACCGCGGGGACTGGGGTGCTTTATCAACCCACTTAATCACATTTTGGTTTGATGTTTGTAAGTTTCCTTTAAATTTTTTGTCTTTGGTTTTGCAGCGACCCTAACTTAGGGGCTGCGTTTATTTTATCCCTCATTTTGTTAATTTAGTTTATTTGGTGGGCTCTAAAAGTGTTACATCTTCTTAACCTTCCTAATACTGCCACTACATCTTAATGCTCCCCTGATATCCACAGTGTAGGTGGAGGCACCCTGCTGACTGGTAAGCCCTCCCGGACATGACCTTGATGGACTGAGACCACAAGGGCCCGGACTGTTTTCGGGGTCCGGCTATGTGGTGGCTCCCTACTTGGCTTGCAGAGCTGGAGCTGCTAACTAAGGTCACAGGAAGAGGGGATGTGGATGGGCCAGACACTTATTCACCCGGGTGGATGGCCCTGGGATGTGCACCTGGTGATCCTCGCTAAGTGTGCCCGACTGCCCCAGTGATTCCTTGAGGAGAAAGGGAAGCTAGAGTGAGACCAAGTTGCCCCACACCCCTCTTGTGTTGACACTGCTGGAAGCCAAACTATAGCATCACCGACAGGGTTCCGCCCATGCAGCAGTGCAGGACAGATATCTCTATGGTGACCACCATCCTACTAGCGTTGACTAAGGTGCATTGGCATGCTGGCACTATCACCTCAGCCTGAAGGCGAATGGACTCCTTCAACGCACCTTGCAATCTGGGGAGTGCAGTGGACATCCTTTCCTGATGCTCCTGAACTTGACTTTATAGCTCCATCAACTGTGACATGACCAAGTCCAGAGGCTCATCATCTGACTCTGACTCAGCAAATCTCTGGCCTCCAGCAGTCCTCAGAGTGCCAGAAACCTGGGAAGTCCCTGCCTCCACCTGCTGTGCATCAGACAGTGCGATGCACTTACCAGATTGTGATCCCAACACTATCGTAGAACTAGGTCCCACTGACGTAAGTGTCTCTGCACTGGTGGAGGCTGTGGGTGAGTGCTGTTATGTGTCACCAAGGAGGGTGTCTTTAGATTCTTCTTCCAAGGTGTCTTCGGGCTTGAAGGAGGGGTCCTGGGTCCTGGACTCCCTTGGCAAGGGGAAAGCAAGGGGAAATAATTAGTGGCCTGTGAAACAGGACACATCACTCACAGTTTGGTGGATGTTGCACTGCTGGATCTTCACTTGGTAGCAGTGCTGACCTCATCGTCAGCACAGGACTGGTCCAAATAGTTGCCGGCCAGCTGGATGATTCAATTTTCAAAGTCTGTTAGGACCTTGATGTTGAGCATTCCTCCATTAGTCGGTGACCTCTCCCTCTTGTGTGCCACCTTGCCCTGCATGAATAGAGATGGAGAAAATGTAAGAAGGATGTTTACCAGGCCAGGTGATAAGGATGCCTGGCATATGTGGGTGATCAGTGGTCCCATGGATGAGGTCAATGAAGGTGTGCGTGAGAGTGAATGGTGATGTCCCTTGAAATAGTAGTAAGATCCCTGTGGACGTATGATGGGTTTGAGTGTGAGAGTTGAGACTGATGAGAAGAGTGACTTGCCCTGGCAGACGGGAGATGATCATTCGTCCTCTTGCAGCACTGAGTGGGTGTCCTCTTTTGTGGATGTTGGCATTGACCACTGCTACCATCAACTCCCAAGCTGGATTAGTGATGTTGCTGCCCCTCCTTCAGCCAGGGTGGGGGTAGTGAACATCACAGAGGGCCTCCACAGCATCCAAAAGGCACTCGAGGGATGCATCACTAAACCATGGGGCTGTAGTCTTCCTGCCTTTCAGGGCCATGTTTTCTTTGCAGCAGTCCTGGGCTGGAAACAATGAGAGGTTTGCGTGTGGCCGCACATTAAATATGGTGCCCAGCATGATGAAGCTGCAAGGTGACAGTGTGGCAGGCAAGTCAGAGCCATTCTTCAGTTGATATTTGGTGAGAGGGGGACATTTAAGGGTTAATTTCTTTCTGAAGTCCAACCTTTATTTTAATTTAGCAGCTAACTAAATCCTTGGGTTGGGAGGTGGTGAGTTTTAGTCTGACCATAAAACAGGGGTTATACAGGCTCTGCTTGCAGCTGCAGCTAGTTAATTAGATAACTGTCGTAAAGAGGTTTTCAGAAGCCAGATTTAGACCGCATAAAAGCAAGCCATCCACAGTGCTGCTTTTGTCTGCACTGGTGTGCTGCTTTGGGCTGTATTAGAATACTTCAGTTGGAGTGTGGTGAAAGAGGGAGTTCAGTGAAGTGGGAAGGAGGGATCCTTTCATTTTCTACCTTTCCACAGAAAGGAGTGCAGTAGCCTTGGTAAGTAGGACCTGTTGAGTATTTCTTCTGTCCTTAATATTCTTTAAACTAGAGGAAGTAAAAGAAAAGGCAGTAATTTAAGGGTAAGTCATAGCAGGGCAGCTCGGCCAAGTGGAATGCTCCTCCTGTGCGATGTGGGAAGTGAAGGACACTTCCAGTGTCCAGGGCGACCACGGGTGCAGGAAGCGTCTCCAGCCGCAGCTACTCAAAATCCGCGTTTCAGAGCTACAGCTGGAGTCACTGTGGAGCATCCGCAGGGATGAGATCTTCGAGAATAGCACATAGAGTGAGATAGTCACACCACTGGTAAGAGTGCACAGGCAGAAAGGGAATGGGTAACCGCCAGAGTAAAAGCACTAGACAGGTAGCACAGGGGACCCTAGTCCCCTGGGTCCATCTCCCTCTCCAACCAATTTTCTGTTTTGGATATCGCTGCGGCAATGGTTTCTCAGGGGAACGCAGCAAGAGCCAAGTCTGCGGCACCATGAGTGGCTCAGCTGCACAGCGGAGTGAGAAAATAAAGAGACTGGTAGAGCAATGGTGATAGGGGATTACAACATAAGGCAAACAGACAGACGTTTCTACGGTCGCAGACGTGACACCAGAATGGCATGTTGCCTCCCTGGTGCCAGGGCCAAGGATGCCACTGACATTCTGAAGGGGGAGGGTGAACAGCCTGAGGTCGTGGTTTATATTGTAACAACCTAGGTAAAAAGAGGAATGAGGTCCTGAAAGCAGAATCTAAGGAGTTAGGAAATAAATTAAAAAGCAGGACCTCAAAAAGGTAGTAATCTCAGGATTATTCCCAGCACCACACGCTGGCAAGATCAGGAATAGGAGAATAGACCAGGTGAATGCATGGCTGGAGAGATGGTGTCAGAGGGAGGGATTTAGATTCCTGAGGCATTGGGACCGATTCTGAGGAAAATGGGACCTGTACAAGCTGGATGGGTTGAACCCCAGCAGGACCAGGACCAATATCCTCGCAGCAGTATTTGCTAGTATTGTGGGGGAGGCTTTAGACTGGCAGAGAGATGGGAACCTAAGCGGGAAGACACAAGAGAAGGAAACAAAAATAGGGATGAGACACAGAAAAGCAAAAGTGGAAGGCAGAGGAAACGAGGACTAGCAGCAAATAGGGCCATAAAGCAACAACATTAAAATGTTAAAAGAATAAGCCTAAGGGCACTGTATCCCAATGCATGGAGCATTCACAATAAGGTAGATGAATTAACAGTGCAAATAGATGTAAACTGGTACAATATGATTGCGATTACAGAGACATGGCTGCACGGTGACCAAGGCTGGGAACTGAATATCCAAGAGTACTCGATATTTAGGAGGACAGGCAAGAAGGAAAAGGAGGTGGCATGGCATTTTTAGTCAAGGGTGAAATCAGTGCAATAGTGAGAGAGGGTATTGGCTCAGAAAATCTAGGTGTAGAATCAGTCTGGGCAGAGCTAAGAAGCAACAAGAGGCAGAAAAAATTAGTGGGAGTTGTCAACAGGCCTCCAAACAGAAGTGATAAGGTAGGGGATGACATTGAACAGGAAATTAGAGATGCATATAACAAGGGTGCAACAGTAATCATGGGTGACTTTAATCTACATATAGACTGGGCAATCCAAAATTAGCAATAATACTGTGGCGCATGAATTCCTCGAATGTGCACAAGATGGTATTTTAGACCAGTATGTTGAGGAACAGACGAGGGAATGGGCTATCCTAGATTTGGTATGGTGTAATGAAAAGGGGTTGATTAATCATCTTGTTGTGCGGGGTCTTTTAGGGAGCAGTGACTATAACATGATTGAATTCTTCACTAAGATGAAAAGTGAAGTAGTTTGATAGTAAACTAGGGTTCTAAATCTAAACAAAATAATCTATGAACTATGAAGCACGAGTTGGTTTAGAATGGGGAACTTCATTAAGAGGCATGATGGTGGATGGGCAATAGCTAATATTTAAGGAACTAATGTATGCATTGCAATAGTTATACATTCCTTTCTGGCACAAAAACATAACAGGAAAAGCAGCCCAACCATGGCTAACAAAAGAAATTAAGGATAGTATTAGATCCAAAGAGGAGTCATAAGGTTGCTAGAAAAAGTGGCAAGCCTGAGGATTGGGAGCAATTTAGAATTCAGCAAAGGAGAACCAAGAGATTGATTAAGAAGGGAAAAATAGAGTATGAGAGTAAACTTGCAAGGAATATAAAAGCAGACTGTAAAAGCTTCTCTCAGTGTGTAAAAAGAAAAAAAGATTAGTGAAGACAAATGTAGGTCCCTTACAGTCCAAAACAGGAGAATTTATAACAGAGAACAAGGAAATGGAAGAGCAATTTACAACTACTTTAGTTCATAGGGCAAGACACAAATAACTTCCCAGAAATGCTACGGATCCAAGGGTCTAGTGAGGAAGAGGAATTGAAGGTAATTATTACTAAAACAACAGTACCTGGAGAAATTAATGGGACTGAAAGCAAATAAATTCCCACAGCCTGATAATCTACATCCCAGGGTACTAAAGGCGATGGCCATGGAAATAGTGGATGCGTTGGTTGTCATCTTCCAAAACTCTCTATATTCTGAACAGTCCTGGCAGACTGAAGGGTGGCAAATGTAACCCCACTACTTACAAAATGAGGGAGGAAGAAAACAGCATATTACAGACCAGTTAACCGAACATTAGTATTATGGAAAATACTAGCGTCTATTATAAAGGATGTTGATAACAGGACACTCAGAAAATATCAATGGGATTAGACAAAGTCAACATGGTTTTATGTAAAGGAAATCACGTTTGACAAACCTACTGGAGTTTTTAAAGACGTAACTAGCAGAATAGATAAGGGAGAACCAGTGGATGTGGTGTATTTGGATTTTCATAAACCTTTTGATAAACTCCCACATAAGAAGTTTGTGTGGAAAATTAAAGCACATGAGACTGGGGGTAATACATTTGCATGGATTGAGAGTTGGTAGCAGACAGGAAACAGAGAATATGAATAAATGGATCTTTCTCGGTGTGGCCGGCAGTGACTACTGGTTACTGCAGGGATCAGTGCTTGGGCCCCAGCTATTCACAATATATATCAGTGATTTGGATGAGGGAACCAAATGTAATATTTCCACGTTTGCTGATGACAAGAAACTTGGTGGGAGTGTGCACAATGAGGAAGGTGTTCAGAGGCTTCAAGGCAATTTAGGCAGGTTGAATGAGTAGGCAAATACATGGCAGATGCAGTGTAATGTGGGTAAGTTTGAAGTTATCCACTTTGGTAGGAAAACCAGAATGGTAGAGTATTATTTAAAAGGCGATAGATTGAGAAATGTTGATGTACAAAGGGACCTGGGTGTCCTTGCACACCAATCATTGAAAGCAAGCATGCAGTCAAGACAGCAAATGGTATGTTGGCCTTCACTACAAGAGGACCTGAGTACAGAAGCAAGGATGTTTTACTGCAGCTGTACAGGACCTTGGTGAAGCCACACCTGGAATATAGTGTGCAGTTTTGGTCTCCTTACCTAAGAAAGGATATACTTGCCGTACAGGGAGTGCAATGAAGGTTCACCAGACTGATTCCTGGGATGGCAGGATTGTCCTATGAGGAGAGACTGGGCTGATTAGGCCTGTATTCACTCGAGTTTAGAAGAATAAGAGGAGATCTCATTGAAATGTATAAAATTCTGACAGGGATGGACAGACTGGATGCAGGGACAGGTTCCTCTGGCTGGGGGCTCTAGAACAAGAGGTCACAGTCTCAGCATATGGAGTAGGCAATTTAGGACTTAGATGAGGAGAAATTTCTTCAGAGATAGATTTCTGGACTCAAAGCATCAAGGGGTATGGGGAGAGAACGGGAATATGGCATTGAGATAGAGGATCAGCCATGATCGTATTGAATGGCGGAACAGGCTCAAAACGCCAAATTACCTACTCCTGCCCCTATTTTCTATGCTTCCTGGCAATGCATGATTAATAAGGCGGGATTGAGACGATACAGTGTGAAAAGCCACCATTGCAGTCAGCGGGTAAAACGTTCCCCCCCACCCCACAATGCAAATCTGGGACACCTCCACCCATAGTCTCTGCCATTTCCTTATTTCCCCATTATTAATTCTACAGTCTCATCCTCTAATTAACCACCATTTTCTTTAGCTATTCCATTCCTTTTTATATACTTGCATAAGCACTAGCTGTCTGCTTTTTATATTTCTTGCTAGTTTATGCTCACATTCTAATTTCTTTCCTTCAATTTTTTTTTTAAAAAGGCTTCTTTGCTGCTTTCTAAAATATTTTCAACCTTCTGGCCTACCATGACTCTTTGCAGCATTGTATGCCTTTCTTTTCAATGTGACACCATCCTTGACTTCCTTAGTTAGCCATGGATGGTTCATCGTGCAACAGCATCTCTGTGATGGCTACCATATCAATCCCATTTATTTCTATTTGTGCCATCAAATCACCTATCTTGTTATGAATGCTGCGTGCATTTTTCCCTTACTCTGACACTATTTGCTGCTGCACTCTTATGTTTGTATGCGCTGTCCCTTCCTGACACATTCTAGTTTTCATTACCCATATTGTTAGCCTGCACTATTGCCCTATCCTTTTTCTCTTTAACTCTCTAAATAGCCCCACACCTGAGCCTTCCAAGACCTTGGACAGGGTACAGAGGAGACTTGTAAAGATGATACCTGGAATGAGGGATTTCAGTTAGGTGAGCTGATTGGTGTAGCTGGGATTGTTCTTCTTATAGCACAGAAGGTTAAAAAGGAACCTAACACAGGCATACAAAGTTATGAG
This sequence comes from Carcharodon carcharias, assembly GCF_017639515.1. Classification (NCBI taxonomy): domain Eukaryota; kingdom Metazoa; phylum Chordata; class Chondrichthyes; order Lamniformes; family Lamnidae; genus Carcharodon; species Carcharodon carcharias. Next base: position 65,979,787 of record NC_054469.1, on the reverse strand, counting down.
GCTTTTTGGGAGCAGCAGCAAAACACAGTTTCCTTTGTTAAATGAGCTAGTAACTTAGAGGTCATAGATTTCAAATAATTGGCAAAAGAACTGGAGTGAAAAACGAGGAAATATCTTTTCACAAGGGGATTGCTAATACTGGGAATGGACTACCCGTAAAAGGTGGTGGATCAAGTTCTGTAGGAAGTTTCAAAAGGCAATTGAACATGTGCCCAAAGGGAACTAATTCGGAGGATATGAGGAAACTTGACAGGCTAGCTAAATGTCAGGTGGAAAAGCCTACACCACAAAGTACAGCTGAGGAGCAGAGAACAGATAGAAAGATCTGGAGGGATCATAGGGAAGTGAGGAAGTGGGAAAAATTGTGGAGGTAGAAAGAGATCAGGGGAAGGGAAGGAAGTAAGTAAGTTTGTAGGGCCTGGGGGCGAAAACACTCCTGCTCCTCCTGACCCATAAGCAGTGCTGTAACTGCACTCATCTTATGCATCTGGCCCTTCTTGCCTTCCTGGTTTCCCAAGGCATGGGAAATCCAGCTACAAGGAGTTATTTTCTTTTTAATGAAACCACGTAAAAACTGGAGGAACACAACTTCCTTAAAAGCTTAAACTGACCAATCTGCCTCCCCCAATAAAATCACAAGTGAGTGGATTGCGATCAGGTTTGAAATGTTCCATGCTTTCCCTTCCTGGTTGGTAACTGTTAATCCATTCAGTACATTTGAAAATTAACTGCATAGGTTCCTGATGGAAAGTCTTAAATTTGTAACAAGAGGCCAGTGAAACTCTCCATTCCCTACAGCTGTCCCACATACTAAGGATAGAGCTACCAATATAGTCCTTAAATTCTAATTTTCACAGCACTGCTGTGCATGAAAATTATTTGAGATGACATGGGAGCACTGATGTAGAGCTCTCCATTCCCTGATCTCAACACTGAGCCAAGTATGGAACAACAATAAAATCACATTTTATTAATGTTTTGCCTTTCTTGTAGAAGTGTATTTACAGTTTATAGAACCACCGTTTGCAAGAAAAATAAATGTACCATTACCTTTCTTGAAATGTGAGAAATGAATTGATTCACAGACATGATTTTCAATAGATTTCCTATGGGTATTAATTTAAATGCCTCAGTTTACAATTTTAGCATGCTTTCATAAGTGTGTACTGCAATCCAGATACCTAAAACGGTCTACAGCCAAGTTATCGCTAAACCCCAATAAAAAACAATTGGTGATGCTCTTTCATCAGACATTTTTTTTTTTAAAAGACATTTACTGCTTTGCTCAATGTGTTTTAAAAGATCTTTATCTATTAACAGTATGCAAAACGTCACAGTATATTACAGATAAATCATATAATGTGGCCCCTACTCTTACCCATTTCAGGGGGAAGCACGGTTAGTCGATTTCCTTGAATATGGAGCTCCTTCAACTGAGACAAATCCCCAACCTCCTTTGGCAGTGATATGAGGTCATTGTCCCTTAGGCTGATCTGAAAATACAGAGTTATTACACCAATTCAGATTTCAAATGCAGAGTTCACAAACAATTCTTAGTTTACTTTCTCTCACCATCTCAATTTATTACAAGTCTCTACTGATGAGCAAAGGGCAGGGCCTGGTGATGTGGGTTATTCCAGAAAAATAAACCCCAGAGCTGCTTGAATTTACTTCATTCAGAATTTACAGGAGCTGCAAAAGTGAATTGATTTTTCAAGAATTTAGATAAATTACTTACTATCTGCAGCTTTGTGAGTTTCGCAATTTCTGGCGGCAGGATTTCAAAATCGTTGTCACTTAGATAGAGTGCACGCAAGGTGGCTGTAAATTAAACAGCAATGTATAAACAGTGTGGCATGTAACCAGACCATGGAGGCCCAATCAATAAAAGTAGTCAAGCTTGATTAATAGCCTTGGCTTTGCAAAAGCCTCTGACATGCCCAGGGCACCCAATAATAACAAGCAGGTCAAACTGGTTTATTGTATTGATGCTTGGATGAGGAAAGTGACCACATCCTGAAGTATTGACACAATTAACAACTTCAGTAACAACATATGCTTGATGCCCCTAAAAAGACATGAAAACATATGTGGCTCCTTACAAACCTTTACGGCTTTTGCTACCAAAACCTATATAACTTCTACATCTTTTTGAACAAATACTGCATGATTTTCATGAAAAGCTATTTAAGTTCTTTATGCATTGACCATATTGCTTACCACCGACTTCGTTTATTTTATTCTCGGAAGGGATATGGGCGTCGCTGGCAAGGCCAGTGTTTGTTGCCCATCCCTAATTGCCCTTGAACTCAGTGGCTTGCTAGAGCCAATTCAGAGGGCAGTAGAATCAACCACGTTGCTGTGGTTCTGGAGTCATGTGTAGGCCAGACCAGGCAAGGACAACAGATTTCCTTCACTAAAGGAAAACAGCGAAGCAAATGGGTTTTTATGACAATTGATAAGCATGGTGAGCATGAAACTAACTTTCAATTCCAGGTTTTACTGAATTCAACTTTCACCAGCTGCCATGGTGGAATTGGAACTCATGTTCCCAGAGCATTAGCTTGGTTATCTGGAGTATTAGTCCACTGACATTACCACTACGCCACCATCTCAGTTACCGAGCCAAATGTACTCCATTTACGATTTTATCTGCAGCAGATCTCTATAAAGCAAACCTTTGTCCGCTGACAACCACGAATAAGTTCCAAACTTAAGATGGAAAAATATTGTGTTCAATAAAAACAAAAAATTGAATTTTGTCCTAAATACATATACAAATAGCAGCTTCTACTGAATGTCAATTTCAAATCATGACGGGAGCTTGACACTGATAAATGCCGAAGTTACTTCACAATCTTTGCAGAAGGATTGGCAGTATGCTTCCTAATAATTAAGCTACCATATACAGCAAATAGGACAGTTTTAAAAGTGGCATGGCAAGACTCCAAATGTACAAAGGCACCAATTGAAATGATTTATGCTATCATACAGTAAAGGAGGATACAATCACTTTGGATATCCACAGGGTATTCTGTAAACTGGATATAAGTTCCTTCTTTGACGCTTTTTTAAAACTACAATGAAGATAAAAAGACAGGACAAAATCCTGAACACCAGTATACTCAATCATGTCCAGTCTATGTCAATTGCCACAAAGATAAGCAGGCTGGGTATAGGTCACCAGTGAATCCACTAATGGCAGCTGAGTAGCAAGAAAGGTTATAAAAGCATCCTGAAGCAGATTGTTCAGTTTTTCTAGCATGTTTATGGATAGAGGATGACGACAACTGACTGCACAGCTGGTCAAGCAGAGTGAAGAACACTAAATTCAGGGTTTCAGTGAAAAATGCTAACAAGCAGGAACTACACCCGCCTGTAAATCAGCAAGCACATAGGATTTCAAATGTGAAGTATGCAGAAGAAGTTCCTATCTCATATTAGCTTTTGCAGCAGTATGCTTTAGCATTGCCAGTGATGTCAACATCCCAGGAGCAAATAAAAAAAATAGCTATCCCAAGACAACTTTGAAAGTAAAGGATTACCAAAAAATCAATTATTAAAACAGCTTTTAAGTGTCAGAATCCTCCTGTCTTTCCTGAAAATTGGAAGTATAAACATGTTGTGCTTTCTAGTAAAAGAGATTACTCCCAGTGTCCCACCCTAGTGAGTAGGAAAACAGAAAGTGCAGGTGAATGGGTGGCTGGAGAAGTGCTACAGGAGGTTAGGCTTCAGATTCCTAGGCAATGGGACTAGTTCTGAGACAGGAAGGGCCTATACAAGCTAGATAGGTTGATTCCATCTCGGTTCAGGTGCAATATCCTCAAGGGGAGGTTGATTAGTGTTGTGGGAGAGGATTTCAACTAACTTGGCAGGGACAGAGAGAGAAATCAGAATATGGCTGCAGAGAGGAGAGACAGGGCACACAGAAAACTACAAGGATCAAACAGAATAAAGAATAAGGTATTAAAAGCAGGATTTGAATGAAGGGGTAAAAAAGCAAATCAGACTAATAATGGTGCTGGAATGTAGGTGCCATAATCCAAGGAATGTTACAAATAAGGTTGATGAGCTGTAGGCACAAGTTGTCACAAGGGCGTAGGACATTGCAGCTTTAACAGAGACCTGACTTAAATATGAGTAGGAATGGAACTAGGCATTACTAGCTACAATGTATTTAGGAGGGACAGAAAGAGAAACCTGGGCAGAGTGGGGAAGAAGAGAGAAAGGTGGTGGGGAGGAGAGGGAGAGGGAGAGGGCTTGTTGGCAATATTAATCAAGGATAATATTACAGTTCTCCAGATGAGGGATATACTACAGGGTTCAAAGGCTAAATCCATTTAGTTAAAGTTAAGGAACAGAAAAGAAGCTGCTACATTGCTGGGGTAGGTGGATGGTGTAATGGTAATGCCACTGGACTAGTAATCCATAGGCTAAAGCATGAGGGACAGGAGTTCAAATCCCACCATGAAACCATCGATTATTGTAAAAGCCCATCTTTAGGGGAAAAAAAAATCTGCAATGTCTGGCTTACATGTAACTCCAGATCCACAAATCATATGGTTGACTGCTGATTGCCATCTGAAATGGTCTCGCAGCCTCTCTGTTCAAGGGCAATTAAGAATGGACAACAAATGCTGGCCTTGCCAATTATGCCCACAATAATAATACAGGTAATGGCAAGTACGGAATATTGTCAAAAACTAGCTAGAGTGGAGAGAATGCATGTGGAAATTGAAATGCGTGGAAAAAGTAAAGATTGGCCTGTTACAGAATACCTAAAATTCTTTTGTAAACATAGGGCTGAATCTTCCGGTTGGCATCCGGGGGCGGGCCCAACACACCGACACATAAAATGACACGCGATGACAAGGGCGCACATCCCTAATAAGGCCATTAAAAAAGTAATTAAACTAATTAAGAATGCTGCCTGTCTAACCTTAAGGTTGGCAGGCAGCCAAAAAACCCAAGCAGCCTTCGTGTTTTTTCAGGAAACCTCATCCACGGGCGGGATGAGGTTCCCTGAAGCTTTTATAAAACAAATAAATACATTTCCCCACCTTTACAAACATACCCCAACTCAGGGGACATGTTTGAATAAACTTTTACATCATTTATTGAAGTTTTTAATTGTCCATTCAATCTCCCCGAAGCAGTCTGGGACTCAGCGGGATTGCTGCGCTCTTTCACACGCATGCACGAAAGAGTGCAGGCCCCAACTCTCTCCTCCTCCCCCCGCCAGCACAGGTCGCGCTGAGCGCTACCGGCTGTGTGTTACGCTGTGCGGGCCTTAATTGACCCACCCATGTAAAATAGCAGCGAACAGCCGATCACGGGCGGCAATCGGCTCTGCCCACGCTTGTTTCTGCCCGCTATAAGTAAAATCCTGGCCATAGAAAATGTACAGGGTAGTTAACGGAACAGTGGGGTTGATTTGGAACAAAAAAAGGAATTCTTCTTGTAGAGTACAACTTAGTGCTTTGCATCAATCTTCACAATAGAAGAGGATAAAGTCAACGTTGAAGTGTGGAAGGAAATAGAAATAGTGCATAAAATACTTAAAAATAGACAGGAGGTGCTAATAAGATGGAATTACTCAAAGTTAACAAGTCACCAGGTCCAAATGGAATGTGACCTAGGTTGTTGAGGGAAACAAACACGGAGATAGCAGAAGTTCTGACAACAATCTTTTGACTTTCTTGAATATGGGAGTGATGGTAGGAGATTGGAGGATTGCAAATTTTGCCTCCATGTTCAAAGGGTGGGTGGGATAAACCTGGTAACTACAGGCCTGTCAGTCTATCATCAGCGCTGAGAAAACGAGAGACTATGATCAAGGACAAAATTACTGTTCACTTTGAAAAGCATGGATTAGTAAGGGTCAGCAGCTCAAATTTGTCAAAGGCAAATTGTGTCTGACTAACCGGCTCGAGTTCTTCGATGAAATAGTGTGGCGGATGAATATGTGAAATGCCTTTAGAAAATCCATAAAGTACCTGACAACAGCCTTATTTGGAACAATGACACACATGGTATTAAAAGCATGATGGTTTCTTGGGAATACAATCAGCAAAGGGATAGGAGGCAGAGTGTAGTTGGTGACTGGATTTTTTTGTGGTTGAAGAGAAGTATGCTGCAGGGCCCTTCAAAGGCTTGGTATCAGCATCACTGTTTCTCTTGATATGGTAAATGATCTGGACTTGGGTACAGTGAGTAAAATTTTGAAGTTTGAAGATCATGTAAAATTTGACATGTAGTAAATAGTGAGTAGGATGCTAAAAAATGCCAAAGCCAAAATAAGGCACACACAAGGGAGTAACATTTATTTTAATATCAAAATGTAATTTCAATTCATTTATCAACAACTTATGCTTGTTTTCTTCCACACTGGTTAAAAAGGTTATAAATAGCAGAAATGACAAATATGGGCTAAACAAGAAATTAGATATTTCAGCCATGCAAGAGAGGGTTTTAAAATAAATTATGTATGTTAATAGAAAACTAGTATTTTTCAGGATTTCTTTTTAGATATCAAGGTGGAGTTTCATTAAAATGCTATCAATTTTAGTCATAAATAGGGTTTGTAAACATATACCAGCAAATGGATACATCTATTAAAAAATCCTTCCAACTCATGATGATGATCATGGTCAAAAGAGACAGAGCCATATAGCTTTATTTCCCTCCCAATGTGAGGCACAAAAAAATCTGTCCCAGCATATGAACTATCTGGAACTAGATGCAGTGGAAAAATTATTTGAATAAATCATAAATACAAAATTATGAATTCAGGCATTCAAAAAATTACTTCATAGTAGGCTTATTAGCAAAATTAAAGCCCATGGGATCAAAGGGGCAGTGGCTGCTAGGATACAAAACTGGCCATGGCACAGAAAGCAGAGAGTTATAAGAAATGGTGGTTTTTCAAACTGGAGGGAAGTGAGCAGTGGTGTAACTCAGGGGTTGGTGTTGGGACCATTGCTCTTTCTGATAATATATCAATGAGCTGGACTTGGGTGTACAGGGTTATAAATGTCAAAGTTTGCAGAAGTAAATGATCTGGACTTGGGTACAGTGAGTACAATTTTGAAGTTTGAAGATCATATAAAATTTGACACATAGTAAATAGTGAGTAGGATGCTAGCAGATTTCAGGAAGATAAACTGGTGAATTTACTGTGGATAACTGAGAAGTTGGTCCACTTTGGGAAGAACGACTTGAATACAGTATAACCTAACTCATACTATTCAGAAAGGAAAAAAATCAGAATTTTGTAAATATGTAAATGTAGTGAACGGCAAAGGAGGATGGTAACAGACTTCAGGCAAACATAATCTTTGAAGATGGCAGGACAAGTAAAGGCATACGGAATCCTTGACTCCATAAATAAAGGAAGAATACAAAAGTAAGGAAGTCATACTAAAACTTTATAAAACACTGGGCAGACTCCAGCTGGCATATTCTGCTGATTGCACTGTAGGAGACAAGTCAAGGTCTTAGAGAAGATGCAGAGGAGATTTACTAGAATGGCACCAGGGTTGAAAGGCCTCAGTCATGTGGAGAGAGTAGTGAAGTTGGAGTTATTCTACTTAGAGCAGTGAGGTTAAAGGGAGACTTGATGGAAGTATAAGTTTTGATAGAGTAAATAAGGAGAAGCTGTTTGCAGTAGCAGGAGAACATAGATGTAAAAAGGTAACTGGCAAAACAACCAGAACTGATACATGGAGAATAAGATTACACAGAAAACTATGATCTGGAATACACTGCCTGAAAGGGTTGTGAAAGCAGTTTCAATAATAGCTTTCAAAAGAGAATTGGATAAATACTTGAAAGGGGAAAATGTGCAGGGCTATGAAACAAAAGCATGGGGGGTGGGGGGGGCTAATTAGATAGTTCTTTCTAAAGAGGCAGTACAATGGGCAAAGTGTCCTCCTTATGTCCAGACACTAAGGAACTGCATTTTATGCTGTAAATCTTTATTAGTGGCCAACAGGCTTAAATTTCCAGGCTGTTAAGTGTGCCATAGCAATGGAAAAAAGTGCTGTATACTCAGACAGTAATTGATAATCAACCACTCACTGCAATAGCATGCAGTTATAAAAGGAAATTTTTAAAAAAGCATGGTTCCTTCCCCTATCAATATTAAATGCACATTTATTGCAAATAATGTCATAAAATTTCATCAATTACAATATAGATTTAAATCCTGATTACTACTTCCAAAATAATAAATCTAATGACTCACTAGAAGAATCAATCCCACTTCAAGTCAGATGGATCAACAAATCCAATTCGAAGCTCAATTGCATCTTTTCATCATGTTCATATCACCTGAAACACTTGGGGCAGAAATTCTATCTCGACGGGCGGGCGGGCGCGTGCCCGACCTGCTCGTATGAAATGACACGTGTTGGCGATGGCTGAGCGTGCAGACATCAATGCGCAGTAGTGCGATAATTCAGTCGGCGGGCATGCACCGGAGTCGGCAGCGCACCCGCCGACAATTAAAAGGCCTGTTAAGGCCATTAAATAATTGGTTAAGGTAAAATTTTTGCTGCCTGTTTGTGTGTCTGAAACTGAAGATGGTTGATGAGAATAAACCAGCTCCCAAGAAGGGAGTCAAGAAAGCCTTAAAGAAACCGTCAGGGCGGCAAGAAGCGGCGAAGGTCGAGGAAGGAGAGTTACCCATCTACATCTACAAAGTGATGAAGCAGGTTCACCCCAACACCAGCATCTCTTCCAAGGCTATGAGCATCAGGAACTCGTTAGGGAACGATATTTTTGAGCGCATTGTGTCAAAAAGCTTCCCACCTGGCCCATTACAACAAGCGCAGCACCATCAGCTCCCGGGAGATCCAGACTGCCATGCGCCTGCTGCTGCCCAGGGGACTGGCCAAGCACGCCGTGTCAGAAGGGACAAAGGCAGTGACCGAGTACACTAGCTCCAAGTAAAACCTCACAACGGACTGAAAAACATTCAACCTAACGGTTGGCGGGTAGGCGAAATGCCCAAGCGGCCTTAGCGGTCTTTTGGAAACCTCATCCATGGGTGGGATGAGGTTACCAAAAGCAAATAAAATAAATTAAATTGAATTAATAACATGCTCAATTGACAGAGGCACATGGAGGGTCATGTTTTATCATATTTTTAGTTTCTTTATTACGTTTTGCTATATCTCCACCTCCCTGAGGCAGCTCTGTGCCTCGGAGATTATGCAGTGCTCATTCACTCCAGCGCCCACCCCTTCCGCTCACGTTTCATGCTAATTGAACTGCCAGCGTGAAATCGCAGTGCGGTGCCTATCGTGGGTGGCGGTTAGCTTCCCGACCGCCCCTGCCGAGCTAGCCCGCCAAGGGCAAAATTCTGCCCTTGGTCAAAATGACACAGCAGCAGTCTGCTCAGTATGCTCCTGCAATGTAGAAAAAGACTGAGTCCACGTTAAATTAGAAAAGAAAACATTGCATATTTTAATTAGAATATGCTGCTGTACAAAAAAAAGACAGTTAAGACATAAGGGATTCATAATTATGAAGCTTTAAGTTGAATGACATTAACTGAGAGCAAAACTGAATTGCAACCATTTGCTCCACATCACTGCTAAGTAATTTCATATTTAAAAGAATTTGCAAAACAAGTGGACAGTTGCAGTTTGTAAAGCACATCCCAACAACTTATACAACCTATTTTATTCATTTCCACATGGTCCAAACCAAAATTTCAATTTAATGCAACCAATGTTCACCCCTTTCAATTGCCTTCTATACAGACCACCAGGTTAATGAGCAAGAACCCAAAATGGACTGCAAATCAGAAATTACAACAGCACTACCTAATTTCACTTCTATTACTGGTCAATATAGGTAATCATAAATAAATAAAACATTTTTTTAAAAGTTTCTTACTGAGGTAGAAGAAGTTGCCAGGGAGAGAATTTTCATTCAAATTGTTGTATGTCAAATCAAGCACTTCCAGTGCTGGCAGAGACCCAAATCCTCGTGGCAGAGTGTTTAACCTGTTCATGCTGTTGGGGAGAGGCAAGAAATAATGAGTTTACAATCCCCAAATAATATATCTACATAAGGAGGTATGTGGATACACATTTAACTATATTAAAAATCGAGTTGAGGCTCTTTTCTGACCAACTGATTGGCCTTCAGTCTATCATCCAATTTCCCTGAGAAGATAATGGCGGGCCACGTACAAATCAGTAAATTGCACCCAAAAAATCAATTAGGTTACTATTCAAGTTTCCACTAAAATCTATTCATGTAGTCACAAACACCAAACCTTCCATAAACTAGCACAATGGGTAGCATAATAGAATGCAACTGTTTCTCTTTTCTTTCATTAAAAAAGTATTCCTTGATGGAATACTGAAAATGGATTTATCACCAAAAATAAAGCTTATTCAAAGGTGTTCACTCCTCCACCTGAGAGTAACCTAGTTTAAAATGCTTGAAAAAAGACTTAAAAAATGAAATATTTTTGTTGTACAATTGAATGTTTCTTAGTAAATTATTATTGTGTGATATGAAAAGCTTTTGAAGCATGCCTATTAGGGTCTGTGTGCCTCAAAAATTAGCGCAATTTCAAGAGTCTCTACATTCAATGATTGTCCTCTGCTATTCTGCCATCTCCAGTGTGATGACACCATCTCCCCTTTAAGATTTATGAAGGGCATGTTCCTTCTGCAATACCTTGGTCCACAGTGCAATCATCCTCACCAGCCCTCCCCTTCCCCAGCACCTCCCCATGAAAATGCAGGAGGTACATCACCTGTCATTTTACGGCCACTCTCCTCATCATCCGAGGCCCCAGTCACCCCTTCCAAATTAAACTGCAATTTATTTCGACTTCTTTTAATTTAGTATTCTGTATTCGCTGCTCATGTTGCAGTCTCCTCTACAATGAATTCAGTCCACAAGCGCAACCCCGAGTTCCCAGTCACTTATCATTTTAATTCTCAGTTCAATTCCCACTCTGAGCTTCCTGTCTTCGGCCTCTTACTCTGTTCCAATGAAGCTCAGTGTTAGCTCGAGGGACAGCAGATCATCTTTTGACTTGGCGCTTTGCAGGCTTCTGGACTCAACATAGCATTCTACAATTTCCAATCATAGCCTCTGCCTTATATTTGGACGATAGATGTTGGTGGTGATTCTGCCTTCCTATTTACACCTCCTCCAGATGTTTCTTTACTTAACCTATTAGTATCACTTTTTGCCTTTCAATATTATAAATTTTGTAATTTAATCACTCATATTTTCCAGCCGAAATACTTTCCCCATTTGTTCCTTCATCCTTTAGGAGTCAGCCTCTTGTCTTTAGTCCATGTGGTTATAGTCCCATTCTAAGACGTGAGTGCAAAATCCAAGGCTGACACTCCAGTGCAGTATTAAGAGAGTGTTGCACTATTGGAGGTGCCACCTTTCAGATGAAATGTTAAACTAAGGTCCCGTCTGCCCTTTCAGGTCAATGTAAAAGATCCCATGGCACTATTTTGAAGAGAATCAGGGGAGTTATCCCTGGTGTCCTGGCCAATATTTCTCAAATCAACTTCACAAAAATAGATTATATAATCACATTACCGCTTATGGGAGCTTGCTAAATACAAATAGACTGCCACATTTTCTACATTACAACAGTGACTACACCTCAGAAGTATTGCACTGATTGTAAATCACAGACCTCCAGAGGTCATGAGACATGTTATATAAATGCAAGTCTTTTTTTCTTTTCCCTGCCCGGCTTAAGACTGTTACATGTCTAAGAAGTCCCAGTTCTGACGAAGGGTTAACTACCTGCAACAAAAAACCGTTTCTGCCCACTGCCCACCACCCCCCCACCACAAAAGATGCTGCCAAATCTGCCAAGCATTTCCTGTTTTCATTTCAGATTTCCAGCATCCAAAGTCTTTCACAGTTACTGTAGCCTCAACAGTTCTTCTTGCCCCAAACTGGCAATTTGTTTTGCAGTTCATGATTACCAGGTTACAGGAAATTGACTCCAGTCCATTTCCCACCCAGTAGCCCATTCTTCAATGATTCATGAGGAATGACAGGAGATGCAAAAGCTTTGTTATAGTAAAATCTTATCCTGCAACAAAAAACATGTATTAAATGTAGGTCATGCTTGGAAATGAACAGAATAGGCCAATCCTAACCATCTAACTGGATAATGAGTACCAAATCTTAAGGTTCATATCCACCTATTTCAGATAGAAAAGGGATCAAAAGATTTAGAGCTGAGGCCTATAGTTGGAACAGAAAGAGAAAAGAAGTGCATGCTGCATCAGAGCTTCAGCCTTTTACCTTCCCAGATTTTGGTTTTGAATCCCGTTTAGCCCGATGGGATAAATGTTCTAGTCTTTCAGTACTTACAGGTTTTGAGCAAAATGAGACAGGCAGACTCAATTTAAACTCCAGTGGACAGGAGCTAGAAGCATAAAGCTACATAAATTTGAATTCTAATATCATAATCTTGCATTGATAAGAGGGGTCAAATGGAGGACTAAAATAAATTAAAATGTTCTTCTTGAACAAGAATGTCTTTCTGAAGGTAACAATCGGGGGTTTGGACTGTCGGGGGGGGAAGGGGGGTGGGGATGAAAGGCAAAAGAAGCATGTAGTGTTCGAATGTTGTGCTTCTTGTTTGCAATTTATCTAAATAGATTATTTGTAGAATGTTATACAAATGTTGAATTTGGGAATGACCACCTTCATTTCTACTCTTGTCGTACTCTCATTTTCCTTTTTCTTTACTGCCTCGTCCCAGTATATTCCAACTTGACGACTCATTAAGATCTACCTACCCAAGGTTCAGATGCTTCAGTTTCTGCAGGCTGCTGATTTGTGTTGGAAGGTCTTCAATCTGATTATTGAAAACATTCAGCACTTCCAGGTTCCTCAGGTCAGCTATATTTGCTGGAACACCTGAAAGTAAGTCAGCAGGAATACAGTTAATATCACCTCTCAGCAGGCACCAGCACAAGAAGGAGAAGCAACAGAAAAAAAAATTAAATGGAAAATCATTACTATACTCTTGGGTTTGCAACACAAGGCAGGAGGCAGTTCTTTGTAACTTAAACCCAAAGTATGATGCTGACTGCCCATTACATTCACCATCAAGTGAAAAATAATTAAAATAGTTCATTTTACTAGAAAATAGAATTGAGAGATAACAGATCCAACAAGAAATCATCACTAGCTAAGAAAGAAAATTTGGTCATTTTTATAAGGTAACACTTAAGAAAGCAGAAAGTAGTAATTGAAAGATTACATGGAATAACTAGGGATTTTTTTCTCCTGGAAACAGCCTCACTAAAACAATTTAAAATGAATTGCATCTAAATACTGCTGCATGCTAAACAGAAACAAAACTATGATGTGCCAGAGTTGTAACTGAAAACATACTAAATATCACTCCACAATGAAATTGAAAAACCAGGAGGTACATTAATTAATTATACAGCAATAATCCAATTGACAAAAAAGGATGAATCTTGAGCAATTTATAACATTTATCTAACTGAAGAGTTTAAATCCTAGACATAAAATTAATCTTCCGTATATGCTTTAACAGTTTGAAATTTTGTGCATGCGTTTTTCCACTCGGTTTTCATTTTGTGCTAGTAGCAGTTAACAGGGCTGATAAATCTGAATTGGCTGTCACTTGTTAAGTAAGGGAGAACTTTTGATCATGACAAAATTTAGAGGAAATTTGAAGCAGCCTGTAATTAACAGGATCTATCATAATTGACAACATTGGCATTATTTCAGAAATTAAAAACATCAAAAGCTTTAGTAGCAAGCACAGATCATTATGGGTGAATAAACACCACACATTCTACACTTCGTAGCAAGTTATTCAATTACAAGGTGCCATTTATGATGGCAGGTTTAATTTTTAGTTTGTCTGCCAAGTGTTTTCTGATCTGAGGGTTGCTTTGGATCACTGAGGTCTAGCCCCATAAAATTGAACAATATTGATCAGCATACATCTGACTATAGGTAAAGTAATCGGAATGCATAGCCTCCCAAAAGCATTCTTGCAGATATTTAAAAATTATCAGGAATATCCAAAGTCATTTCTGTTTAATCCATTTACCTCCCTCACTCCCTTAGACCAATAAAGTTGGAAGCAAAATATGTCACAAATACTTAGTTCAATGTACAAGTATTATAGTGATCTTATGACAATAAACTTCTATAAGTAAGCTAATTTCTGTAATATAAACATGGCTGTAATATTTTAGAAAGATAAGGAAGGGTTTGAGCCCAGAAATAAGCTATTTTTGTCTGCAATTTAAAACATAGTACACTCGATCACTTGTTGAGCCTTTCATGAGTCTGCTGATCCATAGTATGGAATCTTAACACAGAATTAGGTTTGGGTGGCCAGAAAAATGTGTGTCAGGAAGAAAGCTCCAACCTGTTAACTTCCAGGTCTTACCAAGGTGGGTCATGGGGTCAGCAGTCAACCAGGAGGTTGGAGGGCACGTAATGTTAATAAGGCTGTCTGGTTTTATAGTGGGTGGTTGGATTTAACAGGCCTTTGGAAACCTGTCAGTTTTACAGCACTGCTTGTGGGCAAAGTGAAACAGGCGTGCTTCCTCTGATCCTTAAACTTCCCCACCCCACACCATCAGACTCACTCCACTCCCCCCCATGCAAAAGATCACTGGAATTGGGGAGCAGACCTATATGGTCCCACAGCTTGCTCTGAAATGCTCCCCACCAGGTGGAAACCAAGTCTGCCAATCAGACTGACTTCTTGGTGGGAAATTTGTCAGGGTCAAAAGACCTATGCTGTGTAAGTTAAAACTCCATAGCATGCAGGTAAACCTTGACTTCTAGGTTTTTGTCCAAAACTCCATCCCTGGCTGAGTAACCAACCCAGCAAATATCTAGACCATAGATTTCTGTGCATTTCTAAATTCAACAGTTGTTCAGAGGAGGACTATTAGTAGCAAGATCACCTCTGCACATTTAACTCCAAATCTATATTTAAAAACTTCAAGTTCACATGCTACAAATTAAAGGAAGAATATATCTCCATTGGAGTGGGGGTACAGCACAGATTCACCAGGCTGTTTTTGTGTGAAAGGGTTCAATTATGAGGACAGGTTGCAAAGCCTAGGCTTGTATTCCCTTGACTATAGGAGATTAATGGGTGATCTAATTGAGATGTTTAAGATGGTTAACATCTATTCTATCAACTTCTTTTAAATAACAACTAGTCCCTGGGAGTATACAACAAGAGGGGTATAACCTTAAAATTAGAACTAGGCAGGGTTGATGTCAGGAAACACTTTTTCATACAAAAGGGTAGTGGAAATATGAAACTGTTTGAAGCCACAGCAATTGAAAACAATGTTGACTGAAATTTTTTGTAAGAATAATAAGGATTACAAAACCAAGACAAGTAGGTGGAGAGTTAAACTACAAAGATCCATAATCAAATTGATTGGGGGAGCAGGTTTGAGAGGCTGAATGGCTTACTCCTGTCCCTATGAAGGAGAGAAGTTTGCTTGGGTTGACTATGTTAGTTTGGCAAAAATGAAAAGGTCTTGCAAATTATATTTGTGGTTGCCAAACACCTAGCGGTGTGCTCTGTTTGCTGCCCAGAATAGAAAGCAAACAAAAAACATCCCAATAATTTCGCAAAGAACAATGTTGTCCCATTCACCATATGGAAGCCAGAGAACTCAAATCAATAAGAACAAAACAGGTTACAACAGATCAGTTTTGGATCAATACTTACTCATTAGAAACAGCATGGCCCACGTGCCATGAATGGCTCAGTGCAGATTTAAGTGCTAATCAACAAGCAACACAAGTTTAAACACAGATGCCAATTTACAAGATTCACCATTTGAATGCAGTTTAATCTGATCCACAAACTCCCAGCAGGTAATAAAAGAACATGATGTGAAAGAACGTGAGCTGCAATGTACGGTTAGAAATTGGATCAACATATGGTTGTAAACATAGAATAGTTACTGATAATAATAAATAACCTCTAGAATGGATGTCCCCAGCTGTGACAATTAAGATCACTTACACTGCTTTCCCTCCTCCTCCCCACCCAACCCTCGAAATTCACATTGTGAATTTCACATTGAAACCAATAATCTTAACAAAACACCCATCCATGATATAAAGAAGCATTGTGGTTCACAGGAATCACATTTTACTTTGTCGAACATGCAAAGTGTGCAGAATATATGACACTGCTTTCATTGGCTCAAATCAACCTTAAAAACAAAATCATCATAAAAATTACTTAAGCAGACAATACTGACAGTTTCATATGAACGAAGAGGTAAGAAGCCTTCCAATGAGCAAACATCAAGTAGACAGGCAAAGAATCAATGAACGAGTTGATAGTTACGGAAATGGAACTGTAAGCAACTGGCAAGAAAGAGAAGCTGGCATTGTTCAAGTATTTGTTGGAAGTGCCTCGGCTAGAAATTTTATTTTGTGATCACTAACATATCTATCCATAAAAACAATTAAGTTTAAGTTTATCCATAATTACCTTTTCTTTGAAATCTCTCCATCCACAGTGAAACAGCAACTTGTATTTATATATTGCCTTTATGATAGTGAAGAGACCCAAGGCACTTCACAGATAATCAGGAAAAAAAAATCAATCCAAAAAGGAATATAAAGACAGGTAACTAACTAAAGGCTTGGTCAAAGACATAGGCTTTAAAAAAGGAGTGGTGGAGAGGTTGTGAGAAAGAATTCCAGAGCTTAGGATTTTACTCATGGAGGCCTATCCTTCTCGAAATGTAACTCTTCAAGAAAGACAGCTGGACTGGTTTCTGACTGGGACAGAGATCAGTCACGTTCATTGTTGGTCTCCTGGACTAGTTTCAATCCCTCTCAGCAATTGGAGAGGAATTTTCCAGTTTTGTTTTTATAAATTAGCTTTGGGTTTTTGATTTGTTCTTTGCCTCTCCCATGGACTCTGCCTAGAGGCAAAGATGTTTTGTATGATGCATAAGGCATTATTGCAACTGTATGGGGCAGTCTTGGTAGACCTGCTGGAATTTTGCTGTCTAACATTTTTGTATGTTCTTCCCATTCACTATTTCTTCAACTTATACAGGCATACTACAATCCACAAAATGTAGATAACAGCTGTCTCATGAGTCTAATTACCATTATGGATGGGAGCAGTACTAAAAAGGAGTTTATAAACACACCAGGATTATTCTTATGAGCAATAGAAAGATTAGGCATTCTAAGACAGTTTTGGGAACCCCTTTTCTCAGCACTGTAAAAGCATCAATGATTAAATCCAGCAAAGTAATTATTAGGATAACCTTGAGGATAGCTGTGGGAAAAATAGTATGATAAGGCATGAACTATTGAATTATGTTGGAAGTAACAAACAAGAAAAAAAACAATGTAAGTACAATAAATATAATAGCACAGATATGCTATAGAACCAACTGTGCTAGAAACAATTTGTTCCTGTTTCAGTCCCAGAAATACTTCTATCCTGGTCATAGCCATTTCCAATAAACTGGAAAAGTAAACTGCCAAAGAAATTGGCAAAAGTCTGTTAATTTGAAGCTCCAGGGGCAGGAAGCAACAGCATCAAAAGGTAGGAATAGTGTTAAGGTTCATAGAAGTCTCTTACTCCAATATTTTATTGCTTTGTTGTTGATGCACCCACTTTATCAATTCACTTTGTGCACTTCTCATTTAATTCACTAGTGCCTTCTAAAATGTAATGACCCACTGTTCTATGGACTGATTGATGCATTGTTGCAATGTTCATCAGTATCCCTTTACTGTGTCGTGAGGCACATAGTGCTGCTACATGTTGGCTTCTGTGCTTTTGTATATGGTGTCAAAATAGAGGAAACGGTGTTCTAATTTCCATTCTCCTGTTTATTCTATTATTTTTAGTCACCTCAATACTGTAATAACAGCTTCCACAGTCTATGGTTCTGAAGTGTATTGTCAACCCAACATAGATAACCGTTCAACACTAATCTTTCCATGTAAGGCCAACTGGTGTGTTAAGTTTTATGTTGAACATGCACTTGTTATTTGGCTCAAATCTAAAACAACAGAAAATCTGGAGGTACAGGACTTAAGTGAATGAACAGTGAGAACAGTAAGAAAGCAGCAAGAAAACTGTCAATGAATAACGACTAAAGGCATAAAATTTTCTTAAACAACCCAAAAGAATCTATGTGAAAGAAAAAAATTGATCGATGAAATTCAAAATAATGCCCCATTTTTCTTCACTGTAGCCAAAGGTTTTAAAACATAAAAGTTACATTTCACGATATGATTAAATTCACTCCAAAATTGTCTGTTAATATCTTTATTTTTTTAATGTGAAGGCCTCAGTCTCTCCCCAAACCTGTACTTGGATATGCTATTTTTGCACAGAGCCACAGCAATCCAAAGTGTGCAGCAAGAAATTGAGAATCACAAAAAAAAACTTTGATTTTCTTTTTAAATAAGATTTTTTCCACCATCTTTATATTGCTTCTCAATTAAAACACAACCAAAAAACTAACAGCCATCAGAAAAATAAGTTGCTGAGTTTTTTGCAGCCACTTTCAGCAACCATATTGGTTTTCCAGGCCGCCTGTTTACTTATACTAAAGGTACATTTCCGAATAATTGGCATTTTTAAAGAAGTCAAAACGCCTCCAATGTTTCTTCAGAAACCCATGAAACGAATTTTCCAGAGAGACCTACTTCCTCTAATTCTAAATGCTTTAGTTCTATACCATCCTGGGAATATTCCAAATTAATGTCTCTGCCTGCACTGTTTCCTAAGGTTAAGCATGTACAATTGCCCTTCAAATCCTCTTTTAAAGGCCTCTGTACACTTATGGACTGTCGTGACCCCTCCATGCACCTTTTCGCTGCCTTCCATTGTGTCCTGGAATTTTAAATTATATATTTCATAAATTAGGATTTTTTTTTGCAGCCAGGTTGTATGAGATATTGAGCCACTTTCAATTAGTGCTATGAAAATGAAATGAATACTGTATGTCTATGATGCTCTATACAAGTGGTTTTGGGGTGAGGGAGAGAAGTGTTAGGTGAAGTGGCCTCATCCTGCAATGTGAATCTGCATTTCTTTCCACTGTGGATGGGCCTGCTGTATATTTCCAGCATTGTGTTTTCATTTCAGTTTCTCACATTAGCTGTTTTTCTATTAATCTTTAAAAAAGTACAGGGACCAGGCTAATGCATAAATTATAGGACTACAGAGCAGAGATCAATGTGCATGAAGTTAGGCTGTCCCATTAGTGGACTTCATGGGAGAATTAAAACAGCAGCCTCCGACTGCAGTAATATGCCTTGTATTTTTCATGACAGCTAGCACTGTGACTGCTGAACAAAGTTGGCAATTAGTGTTGAATCAGGTGGAATTTTGTGGCAAGTGTAAAACTAGATTTATTGTCCAAGGTAGTTTAATTCATAATTCTTATATAAATCAGATAAGAGGTCATTCATCCCATGTATTTGAGTTGCAAATTGAAATGGCTCCCATAAGGACAGGATTCTAAATTTATTAGCCGAATCCAATCTCAATTTGCCAAACTAAGTTTAGTGGCATTAGATCTTAAAGCAATTAAGAGAGATTATATAAAATACCTTCTGCCTCCCAGATGTCACCTGAACTCTCAATAACAGGTTGATAAACCCAGAAGATCATAAAATCAAACAAGAATCTTGTGATATCACATTCTAAATGGTTCCATTCATTATCCCAGCAAGAACATTATCCCAAACAGATCTATTCATTACCCAGTCTTCACTCAAAAATTGGATGCTTCATATGACACCAAGTTGTTTACAATTGAAGGAACAAATTTCTAGATAAATGAAGTACAAATGGCAGTTCTGAGGAATTCCATGGCAAACCTATAGCCCTATATATTTAAAAAGAAAACCTACATGGAGTGCTTAGAACCAAAGCTGTTACTAACAGGCCAGGCTGAAGCCAGTTCCAAAAGCTCATTCAGTTAGCAGAGTCAGAAAGACTACTGCAATTTCTTCTACCTGCACAACTCCTACTTCAGTGCAAATGGTAGCTGAACAAATCCCCTGTGCTAACTGAGTTTAGTTTGAGAGATTATGCATCCTCCCCACCTGAATCTCGTATGCATATGCGGAGCTTAAACAGCATGGAAAGAATACATCTTGTCCTCCTCCAGCTGATCTTCTTGAGCACTTGATTAAATATTGAATACTATCCAAGAAGATAGCCTCTGATATTTAAATAAGATCGATTTAGACGGCAGGATTGGGAGGGTTTCAGAGAATTATTGAATTACAGCAAATATGGAGAACATTTGGGCCAATCATGCCTGTTTCAGCTCTTTAAAAGAGCTGTCCAGTCAGCTCCATTTCCCTTTCCCCATAACTGTGCGAATTTTCCCCTTACAACTATTTATTCAATTACCTTTTGAAAGTTATTATTGAAACTGCTTCAATCATGCTTTTTAGGCAGTGAATTCCAGATATGGTGGCAGCTTTTCATTTCATAAGACAATGGTTTGCACTGTGGGGACCAACTTTTTGTTTTGTTAAGGGTTGCCTGGTGTGGCCGAGGAGCCTCACTACAGCATGAGTGCCTCTGCTGCAGAGGGCGATAAGTGGGCTAAGAAAGTGCACAGTTCATTGGTCTCGGTTTTAGAGGCATTTGGAAGAGTTGGGTAGAAATAAAAAGCTCAGCTGGCTGAGGAGAGAGCCAGAGAAAACAGTCAGCCTCCAAAGGTCATGGCCATCAGAGACTGCCAGTGTCAATTTCCACCATCTACATATCTCACTTACAGGTGTCTTTGTGGCAGAGGTATGATGCCCAGGAGATTGTGACTCAATCGTCAGTTCACCATATAGAGTGTCTTTGAGTATACAGCCATCTGACAAATGCAGCTTAGCAATCGGTGTACGCCGAAAGAATTAGCACATTCCGGGACCTTGGGAGTTGGTGACCTTATCCTGCCAAGGATATATCTGAGACAGCGAAGGTGGAAAACATTCAGCCTTTTCTCCTGCCTAGGATGTCCAGGTCTCACCACTGTGGGAGTGTGCCAAGGGTGCAGACTTGTTGTTCTCAGTCAGGTTGCTGTTATTCCACAATCTTACTCAGCTTGGACATAACAGCCGCAGCTTTTGCATGCATGAGTTGATTTCAGCATCTAGTGACAGATTGCTGGTGATTGTGGAGCTTAATTTTCTGAAGCTATCAACCACCTCTAGCTTCACATTGTCAATGCCGATCAAAGGCGGTATGACAACACCATAGACCTTGACAGTTGTCTTCCTGATGCTGTTGGTCAAACCAAACCCTTTACAGGCATGACAGAGTCTGTTCATTTGTTGGTGAAGGTGGTCCTTGGTATGCAATGCAGTTGCGACATTGTCAGCATACAGCAACTATCTGATGAGGACTTGTTGCACCTTTGTCGTGGGTCTCAGGTGAGCAAGGCTGAACAGCTTTCATCGGTTCTTGTATGCAAGTAGAAACCCTCTGTAGGTGACCTGAAGGCATATGACAGCAGCAAAAAGAATATTCCAAAGAGTGTTGATGCCAGAACACAACCCTTTGACCCAATGCAGATCACAAAGGGTTCCAATGTTGCCCTGTCATAGTTGACCTTAGCCATCATGTTGTCATGAAAAGTGGAGATCACATTGAGTAACTTTGACAGCCAATTTTCCCCAGCAGATTAAATAAAACTGCCTCTGCTCACATATTTGAATGCCTTGTTGAGATCAATGAAGGAATATACATTTCCTTAATGCTTCATAGAGGTTAATAACAGAGGTCAGTGAGAATTGTGAAATCTGTAAAAAAGGACCTTGCAACCATTATCTCCTTTGTTCATGGCATTTCTCTTGCAGCTGCCGAACTGAGAAGATCATGTCAATTGTAGATTGCATCACACAAAGATTACGACCCAGTTAAAGAACAAGGACAGCCGCAGTGATTGCAATAATGATCGAGGCATCTCCCTGCTAAGCACCATGGGAAAAATATTTGCCCATGTCGCCCTTATCAAACTGCAGATCCTGACTGAATGCATCTACCCTGAATCCCAGTGTCGGTTCAGAGCCCTAACTTTCTGTATAATTTTGTTTCTCAATTATCTTAATCACGTGTCCTCTGGTTACCAACCCTTTTACGATTGGAAATTGTTTCTCCTTTTTATTTTATTGGAACTTTTCAAGATTTTGAACAGTTTGATTAAATCTCGCTTTAATTTCCTCTGCTTTAAAGAAGAGCAACTCTGGTTTCTCTAGTCTCTTCCATAACTTAAGTCTTTTAATCCTGGTACCATTCTAGTAAAACTCCTCTGTATCCTCTCGAAGGCCTTAACAGTGAGCGAGTGGAATTTAATGGAGCCCACTGAACTGGCATGATAGCAGGGGAGTCCAAGAAAATCAGGCATGAGGCAATGGGGGCAGGACCCCTGTTCCACAAATTAAACTCTGTCCTGTGTTTCAACAGCTAAAGACCTTCTATTCTATTGGCTTCACAAGCTAAAGGACAATATTTCACATCCTCACCAATCAGAAATATATCAGCTGCACTAGAATATCCACCAGGAAGATTAGCATATGAAGCATCACTAAAAGTGACTAGGTTCAAGATCTTTGGGTTACCCAAGGATGGGAACTTACGAATGCATCTCTCCAGTGTATAACTTTCTTAATGTTTTATATGCCCTTAAAACACGCTCTACTTTAGGATATTTCATCATCGTATGCAACTTCAACACTTCAAAACTATCAACTGGTCTAGTCTAGGTACCCAACCAGTTCAACTTACCAATCAAGCTTGGTATTTGCTTTCTTTGATGTAACATTATCTTTCTGTGATGACTTAGTACTTTTAATCAGGTTGGAGGTAATACTCTCTAAATAGGATTGCTCATTTAAATCTATCCCAGATCCACCCTTCTTAATGTCTAAGCCAACCTATTTGAAACTCCACAGCCTAACTCCCAATTTTAAGTTTTTCTCTAATTGTAACACATTTCTCAAACTCTGCAGTATCACCTAGAAGAAATCAACATGCATCATGAAGATGCAATTCCTTTATGGTATCAATAAAACATTACAGGATCTGCTTTTCATCGAACACAACCCATTTTCAGCAAATCAGATCTTATCAAAAAATGCCATATCATAGAAGCATCATTTAGGGCAGAGGCACATCTGCTCAGCTTAGTTTTGTTTCCACAGGTTTACATCTGCATCTGCTGGCTCTTTGGGCAGTTTCAGAAAGACTTCTCTCTGAAAATGCAGAAGTGCGGCTTTATGTCAATTGATCTACATTTCCATGAATATGTGGAAAAAGAACTTGCATAACCCATAATTGTTGCATCCCTCCATTCACTGGAATTTGTCACCTGACTGGGTAATCGATTTTGATGGATGTGATAGTTCTGTCATGTGTGTAATGACTCTTAAGGCCTTCGAGAGGATGCAGAGAAGTTTTACTAGAATGGTACCAGGATTAAAAGAAAGACTGAAGTCATGTTTGTAACGATTCCTCACATTACCATCATCCAGCCCTTGATCTACTACATTCTATCAATCAGTATCTTAATCAAAAAACAGGTGGTATAAGGTGATTCATTTACTGTTATCAACTGCTCAGAGTTGAATTATTATACTTAATTCCAACTAAGGTAGGAACGAACATCAAACATGACAATCAAAGTATTGAGATGTAACGTCTTAACATAACAACCAAATACATTCCATTCCCTATGACCCACCATTTTATCATACACCTAATCTCCAGAATTAAGTTCTGTCCCAGATGGGTCTTGTACTATACCTCAGTGGTCTTTAAGTTTTCTTAGGGACTGCAGTCTTGACAAAAGCCTGGCTCCCTGCATATGAAGCATTCAAATGTGCAGAAAAAAAAATAATCTTCTTGAGCCAGACTATCACAGAACAGAGGCAAACTGGTATTTCACCCCTGGACTAATTGATGGTGTCCTTCTTCTCCAATCACCTGGAGTGAATGCTTTCCTTGAACCATCCAATCCAAGATGGCTGTCAACTTGCAGTTTAACTGATTAGATAAAATTTTGTGCACCATTTCATCAAACATCACTATTGGTTTCCCAAAATCCACTGCTGCAAGGGCTGAGCTGCAGTATTTATAAACATGAAGTTCATATTTTCACAATTCTCTGAACTCATCATTGACAATTGCGGTCAATTTGCTAGTCAGAAACTTTGCTGGTGTCCCAAGTCCAGTCCCAATTCATTTTTCCATGGTTTTCCCTATAATAACTCTTTTGTTCCTATGTATTATTATAGATGGTTTCAGTCTTTGTCCCATAACTTTTTAGTGTGGTCGTTGCCTTAGATCTACAGGTGTGCCAATGGATGGCTTATGATAGTATCGAAGGACTCTGCTAGGTCCTTTTTACAGATTTCACAATTTTCACTGACCTCTTATTACCCTCATACACTCTTCATTTGCATCTTTTAGCAGGATTTTAACTTCTGATAAGTAGGCGAGCAAATCGTCTATGAAGCATTAAGGAAATTTGCTTTTCCCCCACCTCTGAATCTTGTGATCTGATACCATTAATACTTATCAAATACTTTAATGCAAAATATAAGGTTTTGGTAAGGAGATACAATAATGTCCTATAATAAAAACAGTGCTGGAAAAACTCAGAAGATCTGGCAGCACCTATGGAGGAAGAAACAGGGTCATTCCAGGTTTTATTTCAGCTGTGCCAACATATGCCCCCAAATCCACCAGCCTTTGCCCTTGCCAATTTACCCAATATTCAACACAGGTAGATAATTTTTAAAGAGATATGAATTGCCCAGTGACGGATGGGAAGAATTGTATAAGATTTCACATTTTAAGGCTTCTATTGTAACAAACTAAAATCAACACTGACTAAACATTACTTAATAGGCAACTAATACACTGAACTACAGAAAAGATATTAACCAATTAAACCAACCACTTTAATGACCATTTTATACATTGCACCAGACTCCCAGCAGATATATAGCCTTATAGTTTAAGTTGCACACTCTTTCAGACTTGTCAGTAGGTTCTCTTCTCCCTGCCACACCAGGGCAAACTTCCCAGTGTCCTTTTAAAGTCCCTCCACTCAGTCTTCAGAGTATCCCTAAACTGAATTCCAGCAGCAAGGCCTACATCGGCGACTGCTTGGTCCTCAAATCTCCCTAAGTCCCATCTCTTCAAACTGAATTGCTAATTTGAGTTGATAAGCAGAAAATCAGTTCTCTTTGGCATTCTACTCAGTGGCCAACACAAAACCACCTTCTCTTCTGCTTTGTACAACAGGAGCTATTTTCAGTCTCCTCCTCCAGGTGTCTCAGTCTAATAGTGTGTGTCCAGAAAGAGCAGCTGCCCTTCTCATGTCAAGATTCAAAAATCACATGGGCCTGCCCCAGGGCAGAGTTTAGTATGATCTCACCATCCTCCCTTCCAGGACATTCTGTAATACCTTAAAAATTTAAAGAGACAGTATAACCCCTAACTGCCTTATAAAGCCTTGCATTCATAACACTTACTACAGGTTTGGTTATTCACATATCACAGGAATTCCAGGCAACTGGTCTCAGCTGTCCCATTATTTTGCAAGTCTACATACCTGTCATTTTTTTTATTGATGTATATCAGGTTTTTATTTAAAATAATTTGGATCAATTTAATATTGGTACCCACTGCTTAGTTGATTTTAATTTTATCTCCTTAGATGTGATTAATTACAACTTATTTACCATTGCGCCTTGGTTTAAATTGCTTAGCATTTCCTTTCCCCTCTTCACCACTCTTAAGCAAATTTACCCAGTCTTCACCTGACTCTGCAGCAACAGAAACAACACCATTGGAAACGGCAAGATTTCGAATGAGGAATCTGTTTAGTCATGTGTCGTTACAACGTGGAATAATAAGAGCACCTCAGCACTCAATTAACAAAGATAAATACTTTAAGAAAAAGAAATGTTTGTGCTGAGTACCAGTTCTTGATCAAGCAAAGTATTGTTAAAAAGTCAGTAACAGTAGCTCGTCAAAAATATTGGCCGATCATTTTCTAGGAGATTTGTTTCCCATCATAATGGCCTTCTAAATTTTAGTTTTTATCTCCTGGTTAAATACAGCAGCTTCACAATATTCAATGCACATCAAATGGTGAGGAAGACAACGAGTTGCCATTTTCCTGAAGCTAATAAAAACGTTGTGCAATTGGACAGCAACCTTTGAATATTGCCATTTAATCATGCAATTGCTTGCTCCTTGCTTGAAGTCGTGTTCCAGTTATGCATAAATCATGGTGAGTACCTCTAGCTCACTGCTATTTTGACTGTAAAATCTGACCTATTAGTACTGCCCCTGCTTTAAGCTATTTTGGTTTCACTGTTCGATCTTGGTTCTCACACTCAAATTGGACAGGTCAGGTTCAAACTAATTGCATTTTTTTGGCTCCCTCATCAGCAACTTCATTCTTCGAATAGCAGGAAGACCTCTCTCCCTAAAAAGCACATACTCCAAAGTTTCCCCATATGATGGGGAACAATGATCTTCATCTCCCTGCAGATGCAAGTCATTAGTTGCATCGCTTTGGATTTGCTGCTGCATTTGCTGTAATCTAACCTCAGTCAGCCAGCAAATTTATCACTGGGGGAAATCCAGGTCCATAATATTCTAACTTCAGGTGTTTGTTGCCAATATTGATGTTAAAAGGAAATATCTTGCCATTCTGTTTAACAACATATTTGAATAACTACCACTGGTGACTGCCTCAAAATATATTAACAAAGCTATTAACAGCCACTTAGTGCAAGATTTGTAAGCACTGTAGTTGGGTGTCCTCAGGGTCATGGAAAGAGCATTAATGTATCCATAGTTAGAATCTCTGCATCATCTATTAAACCACTACATTTACAAAGTAAGAAAAGCAACTCATGTATTGCACTGCATCTGTGATCATCAGCGAGGAGATTTTCTTTTTCTCACAGGATTTACCTTAGTTTATTACTAATTTATAAACTTCACTACCTGTATTTTTGATTAAGTCAGGAGTGCAATGGAATACTCTCAACCTGCCTAATGAGTGTAGCTCTAACACTCAAGAAGCTTGATACTATCCAGGACAAAGCAGCCAGCTTGAATGACAACTCTTCCACAAACATTCACTCCCTCCACCACCGACACTGAGCGGCAGCAGTGTGTACCATCTACAAGATGCACTGCAGAAACTCACCAAGGCTCCTGAGGCAGCACCTTCCAAACCCACGATCACTACTATCTAGAAGGACAAGGGAACATGGGAACACCACCACGTGGAAGCCACTCACCATCCTGACTTGGAAAAATAATCACCGTTCCTTCACTGTTGCTGGGTTAAAAGCCTGGAACTCCCTCCCTAACAGCACTGTGGATGCACCTACAAAACAGGGTCTGCAGCGGTTCAATAAGGCGGCTCACCACCACTTTTCAAGGGCAATTAGGGATGGGCAATAAACGTTGGTCTAGCCAGCGACGCCGATATCCCATAAAAAAATTAATTTAATTTAAATTTTAAAAATCATGTTTTCTGTGCTTAAACTAGAATTTTATGTAAGTTAATTTAACTTGTTCTATGTATTAAAATCTATTAGGTTGCAAGATACAATTTCTGAATTTTGCAAGATAAAATATACTTGTAAAAAGGAGAATGTATCGACTTCAACCATGCATAACATACCAAACCAATAAATAGTTAGATAAATACCTCAGACAATATGTTTACGGGACATGGACGGACAGAGGGGCTTTGCAGTGCGCTCACTTGTCCTGAAGGTACTCTGTTCTCTTCCAATGTCGAAATCGCTTTATGACAGAGACTTCTCCATTTGGGTCTGTCTTAGGTTGTTTTTTTCTCCCCCCCCCCCCCGTATACGGGGATTCAGCTTGCAAGCCTTGAACTTTGTTTTCGGTTTGTCTTTATATCCAAGTTTGGGACATCCTATGGCGCAGGTTCCCATGTTCAGCTGACCGTAGGAGGACTGTCTTTGGGATGTGGGAATCCTGGATGTGAACCAAATGAGTGATCCAGGGAAACTGAGCTCTGATGAACATACTCTCGCTGCCAAGTGTGCAATAATTTACAAGAACATCGGTGTTGGGGATTTTGTCCTGCCAGCTGATGTTGCAAATGTATCTCAGACAGGGAAGGTGGAATGCTTCTGGTTGTTTTATGTGATGCTGGTAGGCTGGCCAAGTCTCACACCCATAAAGAATCGATATAACAATCACTGCCAGGGAGACTTGATCTTTGATCTGAGACCAATGCCAAGCTCTTCCCAAAGTCTCAGAGTGAACCTGCCAAACCCTGAGCTTGCTTTTGCCAGGCAGTAGCTGATTTTGTCATTCAGCAGTGTTACTGGAGAGAATACACCCAAGAAAGTTAAACTTCCATACTGAACGGAGGGCTGTATTGTTATTAATGACTGTGGGGTCTTGCGAGTAGGTGACCAGGGTGGGTTGATACAAGATCTTTGTTTTCTTCAGGCTTATGGCCAGGCAAATGTGTTCTGAGGCTAGGAGAAAATGATCAACAAGCAGCTGAATGTCTTCCGGAGTATGTGCCATGACAGCACAGTTGTCTGCGAACAAGGGTTCGTTCAGTAGCTGTCCAGTAACATTTGTGCAAGTCTTGAGCCATTGCAAGTTGAAGAGGTTGCCGTCTATCCTGAATTGAATCTGTACTCCTGTGTTAAAAGGTCTTTAAGTGCATACTGGAGCACGGCTGAAAAGTATATGAAAAACAGAGCTGTAGCCAATACACAGCCTGCTTGGTGCCATTGGCAACGGGGAAGGCATCTGATGATGTGTCAAATTGCATCACACTGGTCATTATGCCATTGTGAAATGAGCAAATGACACTGATCATCTTTTTAGGGCAACCACATTTATACAAAATCTTCCACAAACCTTAAGATAAAGGCAAAACACTGCAGGTGCTGGAAATCTGAAACACAAACAAACAAAAAATGCTGGAAAAATTCAGCAGGTCTAACAGCATCTGTGGAGAGAAAGACAGTTAACATTTCGAGTCCATATGACTGAAGCTGTGAAGAAGAGTCTTCCACAAACCTTCCCTGCTTACTGTATCAAAAGCCTTGCTCAAGTCAATGAGCACCAAATAGAAGGTCCTTATTCTATTTGCTGGACTTCTGTTTAATTTGACACGCTGCAAAGACCATGCCCATTGTGCCCTGTCCAGCATGGAAGCCACATTGTGATTCTGGGAAAGAAAGAAGTAATATTGCACGATGATTGTCACAGATGGACTTGCTCCCTGTTTGTAGAGATGAGTTATGGAGGCATCCTTGTAGGCTTGGCACAGCGCTCTGGTTCCAGATTAGGCAGTAGAGACTGGTGAGTTTCCTAACCATGCATGTCCCTGTGTACTTGAATACTTCAGGTGGGATGCCATCAGCTCCCAGCAGCTTGCCCATTGAGAGCTGCTTTAAAGGCCTTTGTGACTTCTGCTTGAGAAGGATCAAGAGCAAACTCTTCCAAAGTGTGGTGCTGTGGAAGTGACTCAATACTATCATTGGAGCACTGGATTGTTGGTTTGGGAAGTTAGTGAAGTGCTCTGCCGAACGAGGATCTCATGCCAATTTGCCATCTGCTGAGAGGATGGGTGTCACACTGTCGGTTTTCAAGCTATAGACTGATCAGAGGCTTTCATGTAGAGCCTTCAGGTAGTTTTTATTGGCAACTGCTTGAAGCTCCTCAGCCTCACTTCCCCACCGTTGGTTCTTCATTTCTCAGTTTGGCCTGCAGCATGTGTTTTGCTCAAATGGTACCTGGGATTTCTTGCCAGCAA
Organism: Carcharodon carcharias; assembly: GCF_017639515.1. Classification (NCBI taxonomy): domain Eukaryota; kingdom Metazoa; phylum Chordata; class Chondrichthyes; order Lamniformes; family Lamnidae; genus Carcharodon; species Carcharodon carcharias. The sequence continues at coordinate 65,949,905 of NC_054469.1, read as the reverse complement.
GCTTGTCAGATATGCAAGATCTGTGAGCACTGCACTTCGTCTAGGAGCTTGCCTATGTCTTGGTCATTGTTATCAAACTGGTCTTGGTGCTTCCATTTAACGAATCCTAGGACCTCAGATGCCATGCAGCAAATAACATTCTTTAACTTTTCCCAAGAATCTTCACTGGCAATGTTGTCCTCTGGGATATCAACAATTCCTGTGGCTAATTTGTATTCCAGTTTTTGTCTCTTGGCTATGCCTTTAAGAACAGTTACATCAAGCTTCCTTTGTGGCTTGACTTGGTGCCAAAGCAGCTTAGATTTTATCTTCAAAGGCACAATACTCCTGACAAGCCAATGGCCAGCATTCTGCATCCCTAAGGGTGTGGGTAGAGTGCAAGTCCTTGGGATCTCTTCTGTACAATAATGTAATCTAACACATGCCAATCTAGGGTGCACCTATGTTGTTTTCGATTTGTCTGCTTGCTGGAAGACTGTTTGTGATGGTTAGGTCAAACTCACTGCACTTAGAGAGGAGGGGTGACCATTGGAGTTTGAACTTCTAATGCCTTGGTGTCCTAGTACTGCTCTCCATGTATTACAGTCTGTGCCCACTCAGGCATTAAAACCATCAGGAATAATGGGTGTGTCCTGGTAGGTACTCTAATTATCTTGTTGAGGTCACAGAATGCTTCTTTGACCTCTTCTGCATCTGTCAATGTTTGAGCATTGGCACTATTGAATGTTGCATCCTGGTTACTGGCAAGACTTGTGTAAAGAAGCATGATTTGATCACTGAGATAAAAGCAAAAAACTGCAGATACTGGAAATCCAAAACAAAAACAAAAATACCTGGAAAAACTCAGCAGGTCTGGCAGCATCTGCGGATAGGAGCACAGTTAACGTTTCAAGTCCGAATGACCCTTCAACAGTCATGACCCTTCAACTCAAAACGTTAACTCTGCTCCTATCCGCAGATGCTGCCAGACCTGCTGAGTTTATCCAGGTATTTTTGTTTTTGTTATGAGTTGATCACTGATCCTCATAGGAAGTGAGTCAAGCTTGCATGCCAGTTCAGATCAAATGGCTAAGCCTATGCCAAACTGTCAAGGTTGGTCCTTGGAGTTACCAATCCAGTAGAATGTGTAGCCTGCACCAACCTTGAGTTTAGACTCCTCAGTGAGCCTTGTTTCCTCAGGGTGGCTATGTCAATGTTGTACCTGCCCAGCATTCTGACCATGAAGGCAATTCTGTGCAATGTTCTCATATTATTGTCTAGAAGTGTTCCAACATTCCACAAACACAGCTTCATATGATAACTAGTAGTCTTGTTCTTTACATTTTGACTGCTTGAGTGGATAGCCAACCAAGAGTAGTAACCTGGCAGGTGCAGGGAGAGCAGGCTGTGTTTAAGGTTCCTTTCCTTCTCCTTGCCCAGATTGGGAGAGTAGCACTGTGTGTGAAAAGGTCTGCTTTGTTGCCTCAGAAGGCTATGAACTCCACATCTGCCACAACCTGTGCAGAATGACCATCACCAAGGCCACCTATGTGCAGGGTTATGACTGAAGACCACTAATAGCATCCTCTACCTAACCCCATTGTCACTTCGCCATCACCACAGGGCTTGGTATGTCTGATGTTTTGGTTAATGATGACTTGTTGAGCAACCTGCACATTGAGTATATTTCAGTGTGTGGGGTTTGTGCAGAGCCTCTCCCACTCCCTTGTCCAAGGCAGTTAATATTACAATGATATATAAAATGAGTGCTACAGCTGAAAGGATGCAGGTTTGATTTTGCAGTTGCCCTTCTCCTGGATGAGTTGCTGAGCAGGCAGGAGAGCCTCATCTACCCTTACCATCATCATCTAGTCCACTGGCACTATTTGTGATCTTCTGCACTGTCAGTCAACTTATACCTTGTTAACTCATAGTTGGAGGTTTGGAAATTAGAATTACTTTCTCCTAGGTGGAGTGCCAACTAAGGCTGTGGAGCCCTACCAACCCAGAGCAGTCTGGTTTAGAGGCACCAAACACCCACCTTCACATCTCTGCCTACAGTCCAAAACAGGAATTGGCACATGAAGCTGAGCAGTAGGAATTCGATTAGAAGCTATTTGATCAGATAGGATGTTTTAAGGATGAAGAGCATCTTAACTCTCTTCACTATCCTGCTCCTTCCTAACCCTTTGACCCTTAAATAAGTTTATACTAGCCACTGTTAAAACTTTCAATAGGACTTCACATCCTGTGTGCCAGTGAAGAATTTAATGAGCACGATTTGTTCGTTATTTTGTCTAGAAATAAATAATCTGGGCAACGAACAGCATAATTGACGTCGTCTTCCATAAGTGAGAATACCCTATCTTGCATGGTGTCAGAAAGGAATCTTTATATTCAACAATATTTGGCTCAGATGTGTTCCCAGAACATTTTGAAGGTTACCATGTGCTTTTAGGCACAAGTTTATAGAAACCCTATAAATTCATTCTCAACTCAACAATCATTTAACACAGCCAGCATCAAGTCAGGATTCATGAACTGGATAGTTTAGAGGAATTGGGCAACAACAAAAACTCAAGTCCTCTCAACAAGGATTAAATCTTTTCTGTGACCAGCTTAAGTCATACTTTCTGGATTCTTAAAAAGGGAAAGACAACTTTCAGGACAAGTGCAATCACATCCAAAAAGAAAAATTAGGCTGAGGATATCTGTCAGGGTAAGGAAGTGAAAAAGATCAACAAAAAGGGTCTATAATCCTGAGCAATTTGCTGTTTATTTTCATAAACAGGTGGTCTTCCTATGCAGGTTTCCCTTTATTACCATTGATGGAAACAATTTCTGATAGCAAGTAGTAACTCTCAAGTAACATCAAGGAAGTTGAATTTACTTCCAACACATCTACTTCACAGAATGGTAGTCAAACTCACAAGCCCTCTAAATCTACTTCTGTTCATTGCATTATTTAAGAAACAAAAATAAACATTTACAGGGCAAACGCACCAGAGGATAAGCTGACTCACCCCTTTTCAGTTATGAACCAGGTGGTACAGCCACTGCCAGCACGAGAAGTTGCCTGCCCATGGACCACATAAAATGAGGACTTATAATTTGATATAAAGAGCAAGCACCCGTCATGCCTTCAAGAGTTCCCTCCAACTTTAAGCTGCCCATCTTGCCTGCCGTGATCTCATGGAAAGTTCTGGTGGCAGAGTCAGGATGGGAAAAGGAGGAGGAGCAGGAGAAAAGGATGGGGGCCAAATGTGGTAAGGAACTGAGAGGAGTAGACCTGCTCCACATTAAACAATAAAACTTACCTATCTGTGGCATACTTTAGCAATTCCTTTAAAGGACTACTGGTTAGGCTACATATAGATCACAATCTCAAGCACCACAGCCTGAAACCTACCCAATGCACTGCAAATAGAATTTCTAGGATGGGTCCTATGACAGGTATTAGATTTCTTATTAGCATATTCAAAGAGCTGAACACCCAACTCTGGCAGCTACCAGAGGTGTTGCTACAGCATCGAAACTAAGGCAGCACTGGACACGATTCTGATGCTTTTTGGGCACAGGAGGTTGACCCGCTAAACTGGACCTCATGGCCCAACTTTCATCTGATAAAATAAAAGTCCAATTTTACCCCGGCTGGTTTGCCCAAACCAGGCAGCCTGGATGTTTTGCAATCCTCAGTGAGCTACCAGTCCAAACTCAAAGTAAGTTGAATACATTTTTTTTTTGCATAACTATTTCCAGAAAAAAGAACACTTCTTGGTTATGAGGGAACCAAGAGGGGTTAGAGATTTTTTTTAATAGTAATTATTCAAAAAGAATGAAAATAAATGAAAACTAGTAAATGTCACGGGTTAAGTGCTGCTCATTAACTTATTTGGTAAAACCATGAGTGCGCTAATAATTACACTAACAACCAATTTAAGATAATCAGTTGCATTCGTAACATAGCTCGTTTATGCTTGCTAGACACATTCATACTCAGGGGCCTGTTCTCCGCAAACAAAAAGGAATATGTTCAAGCCTTGCGCCTTTTTTTTAAAAAATTACTCAAGAGCTTGCTGAGTCTATAGTTCAGTTGTTTTTTCCATGGCAATGCCTCAGCCAGATGACTTGCCAACACCCTTTTCTCCTGTAGTATCAATTGTTACGATCATTTGAAATTTGGTATTCTTGCATTTGTCATGAGTGCAAGGTGAAAAGCTTCAGCAATGTGTCTCTTTTTAGCAACATTCAAAAACATTTTTGTTCTTAAGAGCATGAAAAAAATCCAATGTTATAGGGACTTTTTTTTTAAACTTCTTGAATATGGTTTGATCACTCAGAAATTTCCAAGTGAATCAAAGCATAAAGTAGTTCACAATTTGATACTCAAGTGTCAAGCTCAAAACCTAAATAATGTACCTGAAGGCGGACAGCCTTTAACTTTTAGGCATAAAGTGCTACTTGGCACCTGCATTTGAAAAGTATTTCCTGCCAAATTTCCCTGAGCACCAATTATTATTTAACAAATAAACTTTGCTTTTACAGATTACAAACTTATTTGAGCTAGCCTAAAGCAGCAATTATGTAGATTTAAAAACAGGATTAAAATATATCAGTAATTTAGTTCACAAAAGGGAATTGTAAAAAAAAACCAATTACTCCATACTGTTGATATGTTCCAAACAAGAATGATTTCTAGTCCTTTAAAAATTTATAACAAAAAGTTAGCTCCTTGCTTCCTTATAGATTTCCCTCGTTAAGTAAGGCACCACTACACATTTATACAGTGGAAAGATTTCTCAGATGACTAAAAAAGTGACAATCTACAAAACATGTTCATCTCCAAGTTGGTCAAAACAAACTAAAGCCAGTAAATCCAGTGGGGGCATATTTTTTTTATTTTTGCTGCTGGTTTCAGTGATGGATAATAAACTTGAAAGACACTCGCCTGCTCCTGAAAATAGTTATATAAAAGCAAATGTTCAACGTACTTTGATTTTGGACTGGCAAATTACTCAGGATTAATTTGCCTTTCTCTCCTACCTAACTGGGGGAAATGTGGGGGGAGGAACATGCCAATCTTATTCTACCAATACACAGTTTAGTTTCGGAAAGGACCCAGCATACAGCAGTAACACTTGCATTTCATTAAAAGGCAAAAACCCTGCTAATTTACAGTGTCATGATCTGAAAACAAAATACAATGCCGTCAGCTGCACTGTCCTTTTGATTTTAATCCCTTGAAAAAAAGTTGAGGCAATTAAGCTCAGCCATTTTCATACAAGATGCTTCTAGAATCTAGCAAGCTTTAAATATCAAGCCTCAAAATAAAAAAGGTTATTTTCTAAATTGCACTCCAGCAGGGTCCCTCAAGTCACCACATATGGACATCAGAAATCTGGATGCAGCTGTGTATTATCTTACAACTGCATCAAAAAATTCTGTGCAGCATGCACCTGAATTTACAGTTTGCAGGCCATAGGCAAGGTACCCTGCTGGGATCATGAAATCAAAATATTATAGCCAATAGTAAAAGTCTCAATGAAGGAGAATGAGCCAGGATAAATCTTAAAGTGGAAATGAAACTTTTATTTCTCCTGCAACTTTATAGTTTCTTAATGTGCACAAATATACATGACAAAAAGTGTTATTTATAGTTTTAACATGTGTTTACTCAATGACATTTTCATCAAAAGTGTATACTCAATTTCTTCCAAGGAAATTGCTTAACACGATATGCATCAACAGTGACCCCTTCTGGATTACTGTAAAGCTACTTTTGAGAATATAGATATACTTCAAACACGGTTTGGGAATTAATATAAGGTAAGAATAATGGAGCTTTTAAACCTGTAGTTACCCCACCAGCTCTGATCAACATTCTTGTAGGGATAAAAGATGGTTAAAATTAATTAATAGACAGCATGGTGTATTTTATTACATTGTTGCTCAGTAACAAATATTGTTTTGTGATATTTTGTGAAGTGACTTGGGGTGTTTTACTTTGTTTAAAAGGCACTACCCAAATACATGTTATTGTTGGTGATTGAGAAATAAACAGCAGCAAAGGACTGAGAAGGAAGTGTAAATTAAGAGTGGGTGGATTCAAAGTCAAATCAGGTTCAGAAAGAGAAATAAGAGAGAAGGAAAGAAAGGTCGAATTGAGAAGAGGCAGAAAGGAAAAGTTAAAACAAAAATAATTTTAAAATTGACACGTTTTGAAAAATCTCCAACCATTGGTATGTGAACAAATAAAACTCATTACTTGTAATGATTAGTTTTCTGTGCCAGAGAAGCTGATTAGCAGTAGTTAGCAATTATCACAACATTAAAAGCTTGAAATAATAGATGCCATATTCCCTGGCTATTTTGTTTGTATCTACCACACAAATGCAGCAACTTCATGGTGTTCAATGGTGAGGCAGACAATATCGTGTCATTTATATGAAGCCAACAGCAGAGTGGTGCAGATTGGGTGATAATATCAGCTATGGGTATTGGCATTTAAAATGCATTTGCTCTTTGTCTGAAGCTGCTATACCATTTACACATGATAACAGTGAGTGCTACTAGCCTCACTGTTATTTTGGCAGAAAAATCCAAACAAATCTCTTTCCAAGATAAAATTATCTTTTCAAATCAATCAATCAAGCCAATATGGAGAAGGAGCATTAAGTTTTAAAATAGTTCAAATTTTCTTTTCATCAAGTCAGGTAGCACTGTTGCGTTAGAAAATAATAACTATTGCAGGATACTATGCTATGATCTTGGGTTGCCACAACTGAACTAGGAAAATAAAGGGTTGATTACAAAACAAAACTAATCCAAACAAGCAGCACTGAATTAACAAGATATTCACACATCTACTCTGAATAGGGAAGGATGTCAGCTGTTTAATTAAAAGGATCTGACAAGACTCTAGTTTGCAATGATTTTAGTGGTCATCACTACCAATATAAATAGTAGGCAATGTGTTCAATTTAAATCCAAAGTAGCTGCCATGTAGGCATAAAGACAAATGTTGTGTTGGTGTATCTTCACACTCTTCCCTTGGAGAAAAGTGTGAAGTTGTGGAAGGATTCACAAGCTACAACATGAAAGTTCCTTCCACAGCCATACCAGTCTTTCAGCAGCTGACAGGATGGCTAGAAACAAACGTGTTAGCAGATTCGGAATTAAGCCTGTATTCTGGCTATCAATTCAAACAATAACCACCAAAGGTTTAAACTTTGGAAATACTAACTATGTGGTTAAAAATCTGGAACATTTCAGCAAGTGACAATATTCAATTAGCACGAATTTGTGGCTACAACCAACTGAAGAGAAGTTCCTTAGTGAAGGTATTTTGTTTGTTAAAGTGAGAGGAGAGTCGCTACATTTTGCGAATGTAAAAGATAATGAATGGACTTCTTCCAAAACTGCATTAGGGTGGTTCATTGTGAGTTCAAGGCCCACTGCAGGCCGAGTATATAGCCAGGAAGGATAAACCTGTGCTTACACAGCACACATATTGTAAAACACCTTGACAGTCTGAAGTTATGTGAATTACATTTATATAGTATCTTTAATGTAGTAAGACATTCCAAGGTGCTTCATAGAAGCATATTCACTCAAAAATTGACACCTAGCTAGAGCATTCCAAAGTTCAGGGCCTAGACGGCTGAAGGCGCAGCCACCAGAGGTAAACCAAGTGGGGATGCACAAAGAGCCTGAATTGGAGTAATGCAGAACTTTCAGGGGGTTACAGGTGGTTAGAGAGGTAGGGAGTTGCAAGGCCATGGAGGGATTTATACGCAAGTTTGAGAATTTTTAAAAATTTAAAATAAAGAGGACTAGATAACATGAAAAGACTGGACAGTCCTACTCAGGTGGATGACAGAGGAGAGGAGTTAGAGAAAGATAATGTATTATTTTAAAGCATAGTCATTGTTTTGTAGAAAAATGCAACAGGGAGCTTTTTTCGTGTGTTGGTGTTAGTTGAGGAATAAATGTTAGCCAAAATACGAGGAAAACACCCCATGATCTTTATTGAGTAGTGTGGCCACCTGCATAGGCTGGGAAGGCATCAGTTTAACACCTTATCCGAAAGACATCACCTCCTTTAATGCAGCACCCACTTAAAATGTCAGTATAAAGTACGTACACAAATTCTGGGCTTGGGCTTGAACCCACAACTCAAGAGACAAAATAAGAACCAACAGCTATGGATGAAGCATTCATATCTACATCCTGCCCTTGTTCCTTGATCCTATTGCCAAATGACTGATAAAATTCTGGTCTTTCAAATTCAGGGGTAATTTGGGAGTTCTCATTCTACATACTCAAGAATCAACTGAGAAAAATCAGCCTCATTGGTGAAAGACAAGATTAAAGTAAGGTCAAATAAGATTCCATCCTGAAAATGGACAATGGGTTGATAGGGGTAAGAGGGAAGCAACAAACAATAGCAATATTTTAAGACAACCAATTTGTGTTAGTATGCATATGTATATTACCTCTCTAGTAATTCCCTTTACACACCCAAAAGGACTATTTTTTATATTTTTTTAAAAACAGCAAATCGAAGGATGTAAAATACCTTAGAATTGCTAAGGTTCCAAGAGTTAATTACACAGTAGCCAGTTTAAAGGTTTTCATTTTCAATCCTGTACTGAAAGATCTATCACAGATTTCACAATGGCACCCTTGGGCTAAACTGTCAAATACTATTAATAGTGCAGTATAAGTTCAATACTACTAACTCACTTCATAGACCATCTTTGGCAAGCAGAAATAGATGTAAATAGTACAGAATAGTGCTACGAAAACTCAGTTAACTGCCTAAAATATTCTGGATATTAGTTTAAGTTATAGATATAGGTACACAAAATACAATTCAAAAAAGGTAAACTAAAATTTTAGTTAAGTGAACAATTTCTGCAGAAGTATCAAAAAAAACAAAAAAAAAGACATATTTGTCCTCACTTGAAGGAAAAGGGCCAGCATGACAAATCACACACATTAAACATTCTGGTTTAATGCTGCAGGTGCTTTAAAGGTAACAAATTCCATCTGTACTGGCCATGATTCATCACCCCACAGTACAACAGGTGAGGACTGGGACTTGAGTCACATCAAAATTAGATGTTAACCAAATGTATCTCCAGCTTGTTCTTACCCCACTACCCATATTGGAAATCTACTGGCCTGGATTTTGCACTAAGCAATGAAGGTAAAGCACTCGCTGTTCATCATGTTGACAACAGCCCACAGACTTTTTTTTTGCAGGTTTTTGAGCTGCAATTTACGGTTTCTAGAAGTCCCCTTTGGCACAGCACTCCCTGCAGGAGATCTGTGCCACATGGGATAAAGACAAGAAACAGCACGGCTCTTCAGATTGAAGAATCCTCACAAATATACAGGGTGGAGGCTTATGAGCCTCACATGGTGCCTTTGAAGGCAGGGGAGAGAGTAAATTTGGAAAGCTGGCTGTCGGGTTGGCTTTCTGAGGTATTCCTATCTCTGTGCGCATTTGCCAGAGATGGGCTAAAAGAGAAAGTGCTGATCGTCCAGTGGTGGCAAGTGGCCAATTAAGGTAGTTTAAGTGTAAGTTAGAAAGGTTGAACTGAGTACAATGAGATCTTACAGCACACAGACAGATTCGGGAGAAGCACAGCAGCAGCAAATGACAAGGCTGCTGTCTATCCATTATCGCAGCCTTGCCTTTGAAGTCAGAAATAATGACTGTCTCAGATAGTCACATGCATAAGCTTTCAGCTATTCCACAGACCCCAACGTTGGCAGCAATGCCTCGCTGCCATTCAATCAGCCTGGCTTCTCAGCAGCACATCCAGTGGCCTCACAGAACTAGAAACAAATTTAATGGCCATGGCAGCCGTCCTGTCCATCAGCTGGAAAGCTGGTGGCAGCCCCACCAGAGCCATTTCCGGAAGCCCCAATGAAATTAAAAATGGTTATCAGGCATTTGCTGCCTGTCATTGTGGTTCCTGTGTCTTTGAAGAAGAGGATCTACCTCCGAAAGCCATTAGCCATTCAGAGGACCAGCAAACCTTCAGAACCAGCACGCCACCAGGAATGGTGACCACTGGTGGAATTACATTAGGCCCCCATCCAGAAGCAGCACTGGTGAACCAGAATAAATGGCAAGTGGGGCTGGGGGCCAGTCAGGCAGACCCTGGAAAGGGAATGAGGTGGAGGCAATTGAGAAGTGATGGGGGCAGGAGGGGTTCCCCTTAAACTGGGGTTGCCCTTCCCATGAGGAGATCCTCTGTGGAGCACAGGGTGCCCAACAAGGCCACAAGGTCACCAGGGTCAGCTTGCCTGCATGGCCTGGGCTCCAGCCCCTCCCCACCACTGGTAGAAAAGCAGCACTGGCGGGATAGGGCTAAGTGGTCTTAAGTCGGCTGTTTAAGGGCATCAATTCACCTAGGAACGTGAAGGCTGACCTCGACTTTCCCCTCACCTGGCTTAATCAGAGCAAGTTGGGAAGATATCAGGCTCTTAACCTCGCATTTTCACGTAAAATTATATAGCCCTATCCCAGGATCCACCCTCATTGGGGACTACCAGCCTCCACTGAAGTTGACCATGATGGCCAGCTTTCCTGCCGCAGGGACCCCCTGCAATACTTAATTGGACAGTGAAAATGGAAGTGACTTCTTACTGGTTACCTCCAATAAAATGCACACGTCAGTGCATGTTTGACCACTGCAGGGTCAGGCCCTGGAACCTGACTGCATGCCTGAAAATTTTTAGTGCCAAGAAAATTCCACCCAGAGTAAACTAGAAAGTTTCAATTTGTTAATCGTAAAATTGTGCACAGAAAGTAAAATAAAGTTCACAAAGGGAAAATGTGATGGAGAGGAAAGTGACAAAGAAATATTTTTTAAAAATCATTCTTTACACCTCCATAATTAAATTCAGAAGGAACAGGACTCCACACTTTAAAGTTAATTTTCAGTGCCAAAGAAGTTGTTTGGTAGTAATTGTGACTTATCATACTGTTAGAAATTCATACGCCTAAAAACACTGGCCCTAAATTTTTCTGGTCTCCTCCCGCAGTGACATGTGGGAAGCTACAAGCTCTCACATGGATTTCAGTGCTGGTGGAGCACAACTTATGGAGGAGCAGAGCAACTCCGACAACTGCTGAATTTCGTATTTAACTGTGCATGTGTGGACCCCAGATGCTGTTGTCCGATTTACAATTAGCCTCACCATTATTTTCAGCACAAAATCCTAGCCACTGAAATTTGCTGGCACTCATGCCATGACAGCAGACCATGGCCCAAATTACTTATGGGCATATTTAACTTTTAAGTAAGATATGTGTTTTTTTTTAAATGGACATACAAGCAAAAGCTGGCCAAGACTGTAAAGTAACCACTTGCTGGAAAAGTCCTATGTGGATTATGCTTGACCAACTAGTCCAGAGAACGGAATATCACACCTAAAAAGGCACCAAAGCCTATTTCAGACAGGGACACTTCAAAGGAAAAGACGCAATACAAAAACTGAACTGTAATCTCCTGCAGTTGCAGAGATAATGAAGGCTGATTACCATCTCAGCAGAAACCATCTCCTGTGAGTTATATCCCAGACTATGGACATGCAAGTTGAAAAGAAAGCAGACCTGGGTGAAAGACATATTTGTTTTTTTCCCTTCTAGGAATACACAAGAAAAGGGGTCAAAAGCTAACTACAACCCTGGTTTCTGAGTGCTAATTTTGGTGTTCCAGGCCTGGTGTGCGAGGGTATGCCGTGAAGGTCACAGCTGAAGAACAGAAGCTGGGCATCCCTCCACTTGCAGGTAAAAATGCCCTCTCTCTGATTGCTGGAAGAAAATCACAAGTCAGCAAAGCCAAAGTTGAAAAGGAAACAGGACAACTCCTTTCAGTTAATCTGCAGAACCAAGAATCTCCAACTGCTCTACTGCCAATGTCAGCTCTACTGGAGTCATCCAATTTAATGATGGTAACATTGCATCATCTACTCCTCAAGGACCAGCCAAAGACTGATTTATATATCTTTTACTTCTGGACTCACTTCTCATTTCTAATCTGTGTGAATGTGTGTTGCATTTTTAATTTTTTTTCCCCTCGCATTTTAGTAATGAATAAACTCACTCTTTAATTCAAAAGGAGCCAATTTAATCAGGTTTTCTTAAAACATAAATATATTTGGCTGGGAAAAAGGTATCCACGAGGGAAGGGATCCTTTTTAAATTAATCTTGTTGTGGTCAACTGAGGGGGTTGAATAAAAAAGGGAGCCAGTTTATCCCTCCTCACTCAGGAGAATAACAATTTGGGGTACCTCATCCCAGATTACAACAGATTGGGGGAACCTCACCTGGGGACCAGTCATAAGACTTATTTCATGGTTATCCCACCACCTCTCCACTGGTACACAGTCTCACTGAAGAAACGCAAAGTTCAAACTACTGGTTATTATTAATTTATATCTTTGCAAGTAGAGAAACCAAACTGATCAATAAATTAATCACTACTGTAAATACAAAAAACTACTGCATGTTAAAAGAGCCTCTAGTTTTCAATAAAAGCAGGTAAACACCCAAAGCACACTGTCACAGTCTCACTTTTTAAAAAAGAACCTAGAATATAAAAGATGAAGGGCTGAATTTTGCAGTCAGGTGCAAAGCAGCGAAGAGCACTCCCCACTGACCTAAGAAAGTTGTACCGAGACAATCACTGTGGTAAGAGCTGTAATTCTCGCAACATCCAATTGATTGTATTGTTCTTCATTGGGGATTCCCAGCATGAGCTGTGATTTTGCCAAACTGTCCAAGCAGCCAATCAGATTAAAGGATCCTCAAAGGCAGCCAACCATAAAATGAAAAGCACTAAAAGCAATATCACTTTTCAAAAGATTTAACAGAGTGAAATAAACATTGGGATGTACACATGCAGTTAAGGCAAAGGCTGAAATATCATAACCAAAAACTTAAAACTTATATAGTTGTTGCCAAAAAAAATGGAGACTTATCATTCCACAAATATAATACTTTTTTCAGGGTCAACTTTGTTGGTAGTGGTAGCTATCACTCAGGTCATTGTTAAGAATCCAGTTGCACCTCATTAAACAAGGATTAACTTCTTTAAAAAGAAGTGGGTTTCTAGTAGCAATTAGAGTGGAAAAGAGAACATTCTCAAGACCAATCAAGTTTGTTGATTTACAGCAATTTTGGGGGGTTGGGGGAAGGCACACAGTGTCCACAACACAGCCTTTGCTGGAGCAATGAAATGACAGCCTATAACTTCTATATTTTTGTAATAATCTGCATTTGCACTAAATTCTGAAGTTGAGGATAGATTCAGAGGGATCTTGGCAGCAAGCATGAACAGCTCACTGTCAAAAACCTGCAAGTTCCAGACCAAACAAAGAAGACAACATTAGCATCAATGCTATACTCATAACTCATTGTAAAAGGTTGCCTAGAAAAAAACTTTAAATTTTGATATAGATTTCATATGGGAAAGTACCATTAGACTCTGATGCTTGAAAAACAGGACTGATTTACTGAAAGACCATCAATGTAATGTAACAATAAGCCTTTCTATTTTGTGAGTTAATTTTTATAAAATGGCTTACATATGTCAATGTGCAAAAGGGATACCGAGAGTAAGTTGTTGCACACACAATACCCTGTGGAGCAGTTAAACATATATGGGAAATTTGTCCCTATTTACATTACATTTCAACTTGGGAAATCAGAAAACCCTATAGATTTGTTAGCAAAAGAAATTTAAGGTGACTATCACATATAGATGAATAGGAATTATTGGAACATAATTTGACATACAGAACTGAAAGAGACTCTGCCGTTTAGCTCAGCTCAAAAGAAAACTATCCAAAATCACCACTCCCTCCAATAACTAATTATTTCATGATTGTCTATACTTTCTGCCTCCAAAGTATTCTATTTCATTCATTCACCACTCTGTGTAAAGCATTTAATTCCAAGTGTAAATTGCTTTTGCATGTCTGGGTCACATTTCTAGAGTTTGGGGCAAAGGGAATATATATTTAGAGTTCAATTTATCCAAAAGAACATTGGATAATATCTTCCCAAGGATTCTGCACTCCAGAATAAACTCCAGGCTCCTCAATTTCTGCTCATAACTCTAAATGTCTGAAGCTAAGTAATTGTTTGGTGGCTCTTTGTTGCACTGTCTCAGATGCTTGGATATCCAGATTTGAACACAGTTTTCTAGGTGTGGCCACACCTGCAGCTTATGGATCTGTACAATCATTACTCGAGTTTTCTATCATCTTGCTCCAGCATCATAATTTCTGATTTGTTGCCTTTTTAAGAAAATGAAATTTTGAGGAATCAAGTGAAATTTGCATCTTACATTGTGATGCTGAAGTGTGACAGAACAATGGATTGTGTGTAGTATCATTTTTAATATATTAGCTGCCAATGCTATGACAAATGAAGGTTTATAGATATAAATTACATTACGGAAATGGTACAGCCACAGCATGGACTGGTTGGGCCGAATGGTATGTTTCTGTGCTGTATGTAATAGGTAATACTATGTAATTACCATGGATTGGTGCTCTATCCCTCTGGTTATACATCCCAAGATCTGGTTAGCTTCCTCAATGGTACGGTACACTGTGCTTCTGTTGTGGTGTGAACATAAGAAATAGGAGGAGTAGGCCTTCAAGCTTTCTCTGCCATTTAATAAGATCATGGCTGCTACTTACCTCAAATACGGATATTAATTAAATGGCTACAGCCTTCCTATTTATTTCCTTTACTTAATCTCATTATCTTGCATTTGTCCAGATCAAGTTCTCTTGCCACCTTCCCAATTTATCCACAATCCTTTATTCTTGGTTTGCTTATTCCCTGTTGTTCAAACATCCAAAATCAGCTTTATATCTATCTTCAGTTCCAAATTATTTATACAAACTATGAATGGTAATCATCTCAGCAATTACCCAGTTGCATCCTACTTTTGGTAATCCTTTGCCATGTAAGCCCATCTACATTTTCAAACATTCTCTGCCCTCTCTGGTTTAGCCGAATTACAACCTGAATTACAATTTGAGTGCAACTTACAATAGGGTGCCAGAGTCAAACACTTCAGGAGTTAAGCGGAGGAAGGGAAAGGGGTGTTTGGTTGCTTTTGCCTAAACGTTTTCAGCCTCCAGGAATTGATTCTTGCTGCGCTACAGGAGAAGCAGCTGGTTAATTGGTATCTGATAAGTGATTAAGGTTTATTTTATTTTTAAGGCTCAAAATAATATTTTTTGAACGAGAGGTGAGCAGAAGAGGATAAAAAGCGTGGATCGAGAGGCCCACCTGCAGTGAGACCAGCAGAGTGACATCACAAATCACAACGTGATGCAAGTTCAGGGAAAGTAGCTGATTAGTGAGTATTTCTGGTCTTTAAAGTAAAAGTAAGGTCTCTAGTTTGTGTTTAGGTCTCTAGTATTTTTCCCCCCTCTCTTTTTCTTAAAAAAAATAGCTTGTTAAGTATGAGATCGATACAGGTGTTAAAAAAAATTAACTACAATAAAGTGTAAAGAGCAGGGATACTAGAGTTATTCATAAGTTAAATAAAATACGATAGTAATGGCAAGACAGGGGATGTGTTGCTGCTGCAGCGTGTGGGAGCTGGGTCACCTTGGTGTCCAGCAGAGCGAAAACATCTGTAGTAAGTGTTTTCAACTCGAGGAACTTCGGATCAGAGTATAGGAGCTGCAGACATTGTGCAACGTCAGGGAATGGAAAGACACTCGGACACTTTGCTCCAGGAGGCGATCACACACCTCAGATTAGGTCATTCAAATTTTGTCTGTGCTCAGGGACAGGAGGGTGTGACTGCAGGTGAAGGAGGTATAAAGGCCCAGGGGGTAGAGTTCTTGGAGCCTCAGCCCTGCAATTATCCAACAGTTACGAGGTTCTTGCAAGCTGTGTGGATGTGAGCAGGGACTGCAGGGAGGATGGGTGAATTTTCCACGGCACCAAGGTACTGGGAGCCATTGAAGGAGTGTGTGTGGGGACGGGGTGGGGGGGATGGAGTGTTTGGTTGGGCGGGGGGGGGGGGGGGTCAGTATAATTAGGAGATACATACTACTCGCTGCAGCTGTAAGCATGAGTCCCGAAGGCTGTGTTGCCTGCCTGGTGCCAGGGTTAAGGACATTTCCTCAGGGCTGGAGAGGAACTGGGAGTGAGAAGGGAGGGATCCATGTTGTCAGCGTCCACGTAATAACATTAGCAGGAGTAGGAAGGAGGTTTTGCTGAAAGAATTTCAGTTAGGACCCAAATTAAAAAGCAGAATCTCCAAGGTAATAATCTTGGGATTACTACCTGAGCCACAGGCAAACTGGCATAGGATGAAGAAGTTAAATGTGTGGGTCAAAGATTGGTGTAGGAGAAATGGGTTTCATGAGGCACTGGCACCAGTACTGGGGTAAAAGAGTGTTGGAGTTCTGAGTGTGTGCCTAGCTGTCTCTCTTGCAGGTTGCCCCCAGACTACTCAAATGCAACAAATACCAACATATGCTGCAGGGAGAACCCATCTTCTCATCAACCACTAAGGCTGATTTAAGCATGGTCACTATCTGTTTGCCCATTCAGCGTGTGCCAAATGCCCAATGCAGTAACAACACTAAGGGAGATGGGGATGGGGGAGAAGACAGCAGGTAGCCTTAGCCGGAGGACCGCAGGGGACCAGGCATATGCTGAGTCCAGCAGTGATGATGTGCCTCTGGAGGTATCCACCATGCAGCAGCTGCAGGACAAGCGGCAGGGTGCGTGGGAGCATCTGGCAGGGTTGCATGAGAGAGTGTGTGCTTCACTTGGTCTCTGTGGTGGAGGAATCCAGGCAGAGTGTCAGTGATGGCGTGAACCTCATGTCAGAGCATCAGGCTTCCACCATTGAGAGATTGGCGACTATAATGGAGAGGGGCTTCCAACGGATTGATCGGCATCTGATGGGGTAACGCTCGGACCTGCAAGCTCTCACAGGACTAATGGCCACAGGTAGTCATTCACAATGTGGGAGATGTTCTGGGAACAAAGTGTCCCAGCTCGGTGCCCATCCATCTGCGGCAGCTGCTGCGCCGACGTCGCTGCGAGCTCCTCTCAGGGCGCTCCAGATGAGGGCAGCAGCTCCTCCGCCCCTCATTGCATCCGTTGAGGCTGCGACAACTGGGGAGATGACAGCTGTGGAACTGGCCACACCCTCCCAGGCAGGCCCAGCACAGGCTCCACAGACCAGAGGACGGCCGCCAATGTCAAAGGCCAACAGGACTTAGTCGCAGCTGATGAAGTGGAAGATGTAGCACTTAAGTGCCGCTTATGGATGCGCCAGGCAATGCTGGTCCTCCAGATCCACTTCTGTGGAACTAGCTGAAGGTTCGTTGGATTAAAGTCTCCCGGATGTCCCTGCCTCCTTGGTGTAGCAGCGAGTCGGCGTGCTGCCCCTCACCATTGCCCTGTGCTTCCTCATCCTCTGAACCACTGCTGGATTCATCGTGTGCAGCCGCACCCACTGCATCAAGGTCCTCATCGTCCACTGCATCACCCCCTTTCCAGCGTAAGATTGTGCGGGGCACAGCATGCTACTGCTATCACAGAGACGCGATCTGGGATGTACTAGAGTGCGCCACTGAGCGGTCCAGGCATCGGAAGCGCATCTTGAGAAGAACGATGGCTCTCTCCACCACAGCCCTTGCAGTGCCCTGGCTCCTATTGTATCGCTCCTCAGCTTCTGTTCTTGGATAGCGGAGAGGCGTCATGAGCCACCTTCTGAGGGGATAGCCCTTGTCACCCAGCAGCCAACCATCCAGCTGTGCCTGAGCAGTGAAGAGCCCCGGCACCTGGGAGTGTCTGAGGATGTAGGTGTCTTGGGAGCTGCCTGGGTACCTTGCACAAATTTGCAGAATCTACATCCTGTGATCACACACTATCTGCACGTTCATGGAGTGGAAGCCCTACCTGTTGACAAAGGCACCAGGCTCACCTACTGGTGCCTTGATGGCCACATGTGTGCAGTCTATAGCATGGTGGACACGGGGGAAGCCAGCAATGGCCAAGAAGCCTCTGGCTCGCTGTGCCTTATTTGCCTGGTCGCAGCGGAAGTGGATGAAGATCAATGCACATCTGAACAGAGCGTCTGTAACCTGCTTGACACAAGTGTGGACAGCTGACTGGGAGACACCACAAAGATCACCCACCGAGCCCTGGAAGGAGCCAGATGCACAGAAGTGGAGGGCAACTGTGACCTTCAGAGCTGCTGGCATGGGGGTATCCGTCCATGCAGTTAGGAGAGATGTCAGGGCCAATCATCTGACAGATGTAGTTGACTGTTTCCCTTGACAGTCGGAGCCTCCTTCGGCACTGCACCTCAGTCATTTTAAGGTAGCTGCTTCGCCACCTGTATACCCTGGCAGTAGGATAGTGGCATCTTCTGTGGCACATTCCACCTTGGACAACCTCTTGGCCCTACACCTGGCCTCCCAAAGTTGGCTCCCCTGGAAGCTGATTGTCCAGTCCTGGCCTCCACCTTATTCTATCCCTCCCTTCCTCCTCAGAGGAGCTGCCTCCAGTGGCGATGTCAGAACCCATACCCCGAGGCTAAATGGAGGCCTCCTGAAAGCTGCAGGCCTGATAAAGATTCTTGACTGCAGAGTGCTGAGCTGAAGCTTCAAAGTACAAAGAAAGCTGCTGGAATTCGATCTGAACTGCTACAGATCACACAGGCAAGTTTAAAGCACTTGCTGCAATAAATACTTCACATAAAACATTGACAACCCCACAGAGCTCACATATCCCGCCCGTGGATGAGTTTTGTTTAAAAAGTCATTTACCCGCCTGCCCATCGGGCCCGAGCCGAAGATCGCACGGGCACCTCAAAATCGGCATCGATTGCAGAGTTAAGGGCCTTAACAAGCCCTTTAATTAATGGCGAGCGCGTGTCGCACTTCATCGTGCACCCACCCAGCTAAATATCATGATGGCGCGCGGTGATGTCGGGACCCTCGCCCGACGTCAGCGCGTGCCATTTTAAGCGCTGACATGCAGGGCCCGCCACCCAGAAAATTCTGCCCATAAGGCTCTTAGGGGGCTGGACAGGGTAGGTGCTGAGAGGTTGTTTCCCCTTGTGGAAGAGTGTAAGACCAAAGGGCATATTCTCAGAGTATGGGGTCGCCCATTTAAGGCAGAGATGAGGAGGAAATTCTTCTCTCAGAGGGTAGTGAATCTGTGGAATTCTTTACCCCAGAGGGCTCTAGAGGCTGGGTCATTAAGTATATTCAAAGCTGAGATAGACAGATTTTTAATCAGTAAGGGAATCAAGAGTTATGAGGAAGAGGCAGAAAAGCAGAGTTGAGGATTATCAGATCAGCAGCAATCTCATTGAATGGCAGAACAGACTCGATGGGCCAAATAACCTACTTCTGCCCCTATGTCTTTTGGTCTAACCCCCTGCAGAATCCTGTGTCTATTTCATGCCTTCCCGCACAGCATCAAAAGCTTTTCTGAAATGTAATCATACAACAATCAAATAATTTTCTATCATCAACAGGACTGTCACTTCCTTTTTTAAAAAAACCCAATACATTTCTTAGGAAAGGCCTGCCTCCGATAATTCCATGGAAATTCCATCACATGATGCAAGGCCTATCTACATATTTAATTACTTCCCTTTTCTACCATGACTTTTAATACATTTCCCAAAACAGTCTTTAGACTCACTGGCCTGTAGTTTCCTAGCTTGCTTCTATCTCCCTTTTAAGGATTGGCATAATGTTAGTTTACTTTATGATCATTGAAATGAAAGGGCTAATTAGCTCATCTTGCTGTCTGCTAATGCTGTACTGCTTTTGATTTCTCTTAAACTTTTTCAGTTAAGCAGGGGAAAAAGTTGTCAATTTTAAGGTACTGCAGGGCTGACTTTAAAGCAATGTCTGTTGAGTTAGTTCAGTTATTAAATACTTTGCCAGTGGACACAAATTCATATATTTCAAAGAACTTCACTCAATTGATAACAAATGGAGGAAAACCATTAGTTCTGCAAAAGAAAACATCCGAGTATGCATCATCCTTTTTAACTGCTGTTTTTATATAAGCATGACACGAACTCAAGTTTCATTTGGTAGCCTAGCAGTCATATGTAACAACCGATAAGATAACATAGTACGAGAGCTGTACTGATCTGCAGAAGAAAGAACTTAAGTTAAAAAAAAACACTAATTGGTAACACAGAACTTGAATATTGCTGAAAAGAGAGATGTATTGCCAAAGCTTTTCATCTTGCCAAATCTGGCATTCTGGTGCTTGTCCAGATTAGTGCAAGATGAAAAGCTTTAGCAACATGTCTCTCCTTTCAGCACTATTTAATAAGTTCTCATGTGGAATGATGTTTTAATGTATAATAATTATTTAACACAGAATTATGACATTCATGTCGATTGTCATATGGAGTGAGCAAGGGAAATATATAATAATTGGGTATATTGGTGTACTTACATTCATAAAAGACCACGATACCAAACTCAGCTGTCAAAAGTTTGAATCGCCAACCAAACATTAGACCTGGTTATAAGTATTGTGCATTATATGCTTTATAAAATCTGTGACATCAATACTCAATATATTGATTTGAGCTCCTCTACCATTAGACAGTAATCTAGCTTCAAATGTTACTGTTTGCAGAGAAACAATTGCAAAACCAATTTAGTCACCCACTTTTTAGGTAGCCATTTATAACATCTATCATCCTTGAACGTCCCTCAGTTATTCAATGAAATGTATTTTAGCATTTTCTCCATTTCTACCCATCCCCCTTCCAAAAGTTCACCTTCTGTACTGGAGAGGCAATCCGTGGTCTCCTCCACAGACACGAGCACTTGAAGTCGTGCCACCTACGGAATTTTTCAGTGACTTCAGTGTCTTTTTTCATCTACTTGCTGCGAATATATTTATAGATGTGCTTAACATTTATTTTGAGTGCCCATCATAACTTCATTTTCTAGTTTAGTTCCCCCATCAGTTTAATCTCCTTCGGTATTTTTATATCTGCCTTGATCTCCTATGTTATTATTTCTTTATGCTTTGGGAAAAAAAAAGTCTTGTTTCTGCCCCCATTCACCCTATTACTTCCATTATGGTGCAGATTAGCTTTTTCACTGTTACTCATTCTCCAGTAGCATATCTCTCCTCTGAATTTAATGTATATTATAAACAGGATCTATTTTATCTTCTAAGTGTCTTGCCCTTTAAATTTGCTGCTCAGCACATCTCAAAATGTTCCTTTCTGAAGCTGTAGGACGATTTT
Source organism: Carcharodon carcharias (assembly GCF_017639515.1). Taxonomy (NCBI): domain Eukaryota; kingdom Metazoa; phylum Chordata; class Chondrichthyes; order Lamniformes; family Lamnidae; genus Carcharodon; species Carcharodon carcharias. The sequence continues at coordinate 65,928,611 of NC_054469.1, read as the reverse complement.
CACTCTTCCATCATAAACCTAACACACATTGCTATAATGTGATCACTGGTGCAAGTTTTTGACTTGCCTGCTCTACCATTTTCTGGCTGTTAGGTCAAAAGATCACAAAGCTGTTTTATATTTCATCCCATCACACTCCTTCTCACATGGGTTCCTTAAGCAATTGTTTCATGATCAGCATTCTTTCTTGGCCAGTTAGATCTGTGCTTTTTTTGTTGGGGGTTAGGAAGAAGGGGGAGGTGGATGAGGGAGAAATTTTCTCCCCACTCTCAACATGCTGACTCTTCCTATGGGTTTAGTTCAAATGTATAAATCTCTTGCGGTACCACAGTCATATGGTGAGTGTCAACTCATAAGCCTGTAGGAGGGAGAAGATTAAATATGAGGGTAAACCAGCCAGTAATATAAAAGAAAATTGCAAGAGTTTTTTTTTAGATATATAAAGGGTAAGAGAGAGGCAAAAGTGGACATTGGGCCGCTGGAAAATGATGCTGGAGAAGTAGTAGTGGGGAACAAAGAAATGGCAGAGGAACTGAATAGGTACTTTGCGTCAGTCTTCACGGTGGAAGACACGAGTAACATCCCCAAAGTTCAAGAGAGTTGGGGGGCAGAGGTGAGTATGGTGGCCATTACCAAGGAGAAGGTGCTAGGAAAACTGAAAGATCTAAAGGTGGATAAATCACCTGGACCAGATGGATTACACGCCAGAGTTCTGAAGGAGATAGCTGAAGAGATAGTGGAGGCGTTAGTGGTGATCTTTCAGGAATCGCTGGAGTCAGGAAGAGTCGCAGAGAACTGGAAAATCACTAATGTAACCCCCCCCCCCCCCCACCCCGTTTAAGAAGGGAGTGAGGCAAAAGACAGAAAATTACAGGCCGATTAGCCTGACCTCGGTCATTGGTAAGATTTTAGAGTCCATTATTAAGGATGAGATTTCAAAATACTTGGAAGTGCATGATAAAATAGGGCAAAGTCAGCATGGTTTCATCAAGGGGAGGTCATGCCTGACAAATCTGTTAGAATTCTTTGAGGAGGTAACGAGTAGTTTAGACAAAGGAGAGCCAATGGATGTTATCTACTTGGACTTCCAGAAGGCCTTTGACAAGGTGCCGCACAGGAGGCTGCTCAGTAAGATAAGAGCCCATGGTGTTAGAGACAAGGTACTAGCATGGATAGAAGATTGGCTGTCTGGCAGGAGGCAGAGAGTGGGGATAAGGGGATCCTTCTCAGGATGGCAGCTGGTGACTAGTGGAGTTCCACAGGGGTCAGTGTTGGGACCACAACTTTTCACTTTATACATTAATGATCTAGATGAAGGAAATGAGGGCATCCTGGCTAAGTTTGCAGATGATACAAAGATACGTGGAGGGACAGGTAGTATTGAGGAGGCGGGGAGGCTGCAGAAGGATTTGGACAGGTTAGGAGAAGAAGTGGCAGATGGAATATAACGTGGAGAAGTGTGAGGTCATGCACTTTGGTAAGAAGAATAGAGGCATAGACTATTTTCTAAATGGGGAGAGAATTCAGAAATCTGGAGTGCAAAAGGACTTGGGAGTCCTAGTCCAGGATTCTCTTAAGATTAACTTGCAGGTTGAGTCGGTAGTCAGGAAGGCAAATGCAATGTTGGCATTTATTTCAAGAGGACTAGAATATAAAAGCAGGGATATGCTGCTGAGGCTTTATAAGGCTCTGGTCAGACCACATTTAGAATATTGTGAGCAGTTTTGGGCCCTGTATCTCAGGAAGGATGTGCTGGCCCTGGAGAGGGTCCAGAGGAGGTTCATGAGAACAATCCCAGGAATGAAAGGCTTAACATATGAGGAACGTTTGAGGACGCTGGGTCTATACTCGATGGAGTTTAGAAGGATGAGGGGGGATCTGATTGAAACTTACAGAATACTGAAAGGCCTGGATAGAATGGAGTTGGGGAAGATGCTTCCAATAGTAGGAGAGACTAGGACCCAGCCTCAGAGTAAAGGGAAGACCTTTTAGACAGAGATTAGGAGAAACTTCTTTAGCCAGAGTGATGAATCTATGGAATTCATTGCCACAGAAGGCTATGGAGGCCAGGGCATTGAGTGTATTTATGACCAAGATAGATAGGTTCTTGATTGGTAAGGGGATCAAAGGTTACAGGGAGAAGGCGGGAGAATGGGGTTGAGAAACTAATCAGCCATGATTGAATGGCGGAGCAGACTCGATGGGCCGCATGGCCTAATTTCTGCTCCTATGTCTTATGGTCTGTACAGTGAGTGTTGTCAGGGACTCAACTGCAGGGGGCATCTAAAAGGTTTACAGTACTTTAGCTGACAATAAAGGAAAGAATAAACAACAGCAATATTGGCACGTTTATCAAGTAAGCACATCCATTCACTAGAAAATTGCATGGCTAGCCTATCTCCATTAGCCATCGTTTCAGAATTAGAATTTCGTTCCCTCAAATTTATAACTTGAGCTAATAAATAAAGCCCAATATACAAAGGCCATTCCACCTCATAACAACACTTGGTCAAAAGCTCAAAGAATAGTTATAACAAATTTTCTAAACAAAAAATACAAAACCTGAACAATTAACATCTATTTTGGAACAGACAATAAACATCATGCTTGCATCTACAAGCATGATTAGGCCTTCAGCCTCCATAGCTCATTCCACCATTCAATTAGATCGTGGCTGATCTATATCTGAACTCCATTTACCAACCATTTTTCACCCCTATCACTCGATAGAATAGAATCTTAAAATAAGATTATACCTCCTTGTCCTGTTTTCCTCACCAATGGAAATAGATTCTCTGCATCTCTTCTCTTACTGATCCTAACTGTTATCATCATTTTAAATACCTAGATCAGATCCGTCAAGCAAACACTAAACAAACTCACACTAACTCAAGCTCCCTAAACACTTTTAAGTCCAAGTAACATTCTAGAGAGCAAAGGTCCTTCCCGAGGTGTGGTGCCCAAAATTGAACACAGTATTCCAAATAAGGTCTGCACAAGTAATACTTCCTCAGTTTTGTATTCTAGCTCCCTGCAGACAAAAAAGTCAACATTCCGATAGCCTTTTTGATTACTTTTTGTACCTATCTACAAACATTTACTGGTTTGTGAACATAGATGATCTGTGCAGTTTCTATACTCTTAGCATTAAAATATTTAAATTGGTCTTTGCTGGATCCAAAAATGATTGACCTCACATTTCCCCACACAGCATAGTTTTACCCACACACTTCATTTGTCTAAGATCCTTTGCAACTTCCTGTTTCAATCTTTACAACTGATTATGCCGAACAAGGGTATGATCTGTCAACTTGACCCTATGTCTCCCCCTTCAGCCGTTCGCAACAGGCAAAGTACTGATGTACCTAATTAGCCCATGCTTGCAAAACTCAAAACATAGGCATTCAACTTAGATGTGATTCTGCAATTGGACAACACCAGCTCTCTTCTCAACCCCTTCACTGCTTAGAAGATGACAGACTGGCTTTCTATAATCCAGTGACAGATGAGTCACAAATTCCTCCAGCTAAATGCAAAGACTGAAGCCATCATCTTCAGCTCATGCCACAAGCTTGATATCTTTGCTACAGAATTCAAACCCTCCAACCATCATTTCAGAATGAACCAAACAATTTGCATCCTAATTTATCCTGATTGTAGCTTCCAAAAGTATGTATATTTAGTCGTTTGGTAGTACAGAACTTGAGTGTTGCTAATAAAAAAGAGACATGTCGAAGCTTTTAATTTTGCACTCATCAGGACACTTCGCAAGAAAGGGAAAGCAACACCTTATAACATATGAGGAGAGAGTGCTAATTGCTTGGCAAGTAGACTCTAATTGGATTATTTGCTAAACAATCCTCAATGTGCTAAGAATGACGTTGACAGCCAATTTGTGATTATCAGTTGGGCTCACAGTGTGGCGCGAGTGTAAACATAACATAAGAAATAGGAGCAGGAGTAGGCCATTCGGCCCCTCAAGCCTGCCCTGCCATTCAATAAGATCATGGTTGATCTGCCTCAACTCCTCTTTCGTGCCAGCTCCTCATAGCCCTCAATTCCCTGATATTTCAAAAATCTATCTATCTCTTTAAATACTTTCAGTGATCTAGCCTCCACAACTCTCTGGGGTAGAAAATTCTAGACATTCACTACCCTCAGAAGAAATTCCTTCGCATCTCAGTTTTAAATGAGTGTCCCCTTATTCTGTAATTATGTTCCCTGGTTCAAAATTCCCCCACTAGTGGAAACATCTTCTCAATATTTACCCTGTCAAGCACCCTCAGAATCTTGTACGTTTCAATAAGATCAGCCCCCTCCCCCCTTCATTCTTCTAAACACTAACGAATAAAGGACGAACCTGTTTAGCTGTTCTTGATAAGTCAACACCTTCATCCCAGGAATCAGCCTAGTGAATCTCCTTTGGACAGCCTCCAATGTCAGTATTTACTTTCTTAAATACGGGGACCAACACTGTACACAGTACTCCAGGTGCGGCCACACCAACTCCCTGTACAGTTGTAACAAAATTTCCCTATTTTTAAACTCTAACCCCTTAGTAATACAGGCCAAAATTCCAATTGCCTTCTTAATTACTTGCTACACCTGCATGCTAACTTTTTGTGTTTCATGTAGAAGAATACCCAGATCCTCTGTGCTGCACTTTTTTGGAGTCTCTCTCCATTTAAATAATAGTCTGTCTTTTGATTTTTTTCCCACCAAAGTGCACGACCTCACACTTTCCTACATTAAACCCCATCTGTCAAGTTTTTGCCCACTCACTCAACCTATCTATATAACCTTGCAGATTCCTTATGTCCTCATTACAACATGCCTTCCCACCTATTTTTGTATCACCAGCAAATTTGGATAAATTATCTCCGCCCTCTCCTCCAAGTCACTCATATAGATAGTATACAATTGAGGCCTTGGGACTGGTCCTCGTGGCACTCCACTAGTTACATATTTCCAACCTGAAAAAGACACATTAATTCCGACTGTCTTGTGTGTGTTAACCAATCCATGCTAATACATTACCCCCAACAGTGTGAACTCCTATCTTGTGCAATAACCTTTTATGTAGCACCTTATCGAATGCCTTCTGGAAATCCAAATACACTACATCTATCAGTTCACCTTTATCAACTCGGCTTGTTATATCCTCAAAGAACTGTAGCAAATTTGTCAAACATGGTTTCCCTTTCACAAAACCATGTTGACTCTGACTGCGTTAAGCTTTTCTAAATGTCCTATTTCTTCCTTAATAATGGACTCTAGCATTTTCCCAATGACAGATGTTAGGCTGACTGGTCTATCGTTTCCTGCTTTTTGTCTCCCTCCTTGAACAGGAGCATCACATTAGCGGTTTTCCAATCCACTGGGATCCTCCCAGAATCCAGTGAGCTCTGGAATATTTCGACCAATGCCTCTACTATCTCTGGAGCCACTTCCTTTAAAACCCTTGGATGCAGGTCATCAGGTCCTGGCGACTTGTCTGCCTTTAGTCCCATTAGTTTCTCAAATACTTTGTCCTTCATGATAGAGACTGTTACAAGAGCTTTCCTCCCATTATTTCTTGCTTATCCTTTGGGATGTTTCCTCCACTGTGAAGACCAATACAAATATTGGTTTAAAATTGTCTGCCATTTCCTTGTACCCCATTATCAATTCTCCAATCACATCCTCCAAGGGTCCCACGCCCACTTTAGCTATTCTTTCGTTTTCTATACCTGTAGAAGCTCTTGCTGTTTGTTTTTATATTTTTTGCCAATTTACTTTTAATAATCAATTTTCTCCTCTTTATTAGCTTTTTAGTCATCCATTGCTGGTTCATAAAAAATTCCCAACCCTCTGGCCCACCACTAGTTTTCACTGCTTTGCATACCTCAGCTTTTGATTGGACACTCTCCTCGACAGCCTTTGTTAACCACGGGTGGTTCATCCTTCTCATCATGTCCTTCTTTTTGACCGGGATAAATTTTTGCTGATCTTTAAGAAATATCTGTTTAAATGTCTGCCACTGTTCATCCACTGACCTTTCCCTTAGTCTGAAAACTACATATATCAATACACAGGGCCCTGTTCTTTGCAAACAGACAAAACAGGTCAGCGGGCAGGCACAATCAGCTGTTGGGAAATTGATCGCCAACCATGATTGACCCCAAACACAATTTCACACTGGCTGGCCAATTAACGGCCAGCCAGTGTGAAGCGCCTGCTGATACAATCAGCGCTGGGTTGGGGGCGGGAGGAGGGTGTGCGCTGAAGTCAGCACAGGCGGTGCAGGGGGGTGGGTGGAAAAAGCACCAAATTAAACCTCCCTGAGGCAGAGAGCTGCCTTAGGGAGCTGACAAGTTTAAATACACGAGATAATGATTTTTTTTTTTTAAAAATCGGCAAAAAATGCCCACGCAATGGAAACAGTAACCTGAACATATACATGAAAATTCTGTCCAAACGGTTTTATTTTTTTTTAATTTAAATGATGGAAACCTCATCCCGCTCTTGGATAAGGCTTCCTGAAAAACTCAAAGGCCATCCGCCAACTGTAAGGTTGGACAGGCAGAGAAGAATCCCAGTTAATTATGCCATTAATGGGCTTCATAGCCCTCTTAATTGTCGACAGAAAAAACAAATTGTAATAAAGCTGCCACTTGCTTTGTTATTTTACAAAATTTCAATGCTGAAGGGTAAGTGTTACATTGAGAATCACAAGAGATAGTCACTAATAAATTCAATAGGGTATTCAGAGAAACTTTGTTAGCATAGCAGTTAAAATGTGGAACTATCTACAAAGAATGCTTGAGGTGAATAGTACAGATACATTCAAGGGAAAGCTAAGTAAGCAGAAGGGAGAAAGGAATAGAAGATGTTGATGGAGTTAGATGAAAAGGAGTAGCAGAAGGCTCACATGGGCCATAAACATCAGTCTGAGCCAGTTACACTAAATTACTGGCTTTCTTTGCTGCAAAACTTGGCTATATATTTATAGACATGCATTTCTATCAATTTGACCGTTTATTTAATGTGACAATTATGAACATAAAGAAAGTTTCAAAATTTCTTGTAGGCATGACAAAGTCCACTTAGCTAGTACATGTACTTCAGCCAGTACAAGAATGGCCTTATTTTTGACCCCCACATACAGTCTGTCAAGGGCCAAACTTTTCAAATTCAATGCAAGGGAGTACATCATTAATTCATAAGGTCCAACAGTAGAAATTCCTGGTTTAGCTAGCAACATTTGTACTTCAGAATCTTACTCTTCTCCAGTGTATTTCAACAGTTCAGCAAGAGAGATTAACTGCTTTAAGTTTGCATGATGCACCCTTAATTCACCCATAATTCAATAAAGCTTACTTCAACAATGTTGTTTACACTCAAATAGTTAAGATAATTGGCCATTTTTTCGGACAAACCTTTAACATAGTCAAAAAATATTGCTGAAGCAAGTATACATTTCAAATTTTACTGAGCTGATTTGCAATTTATCCAGTGATTACAATAAACTCCTAAAATTTCTACCTCAACATTGGAATCATTAAAAGCAGGACATAAAAAAGTTTAGGTAAAGTACTTTCAATTCAAGGGTCTCTCTTAATCTATAGAAATACTTAAAAGGCAACTCCCACCAAATGTCAATACCTCTTTTTAGAGACATGTGTAGTCTCATTCCTTGATAAAAACATATCATTTCAAGTCTCCGCATCAACTACAAGACGCCCCAGCAAACTGCTCCAGAGGGTCTATCGCCTATACTACACCCCACCAATTTAGCTGGATGAAGTTTATTCTCAGTGCAGATATTGTACATTTCTCAGCAGCATTTAACTTGTGTTTTGTAGAGGTAGTAATCACTGAAGTTTACTCACTTGTTAACTTGTTGTGACTCAGCACCAGCTGGGTGACGTTGGAAAGAGTGACTGCAACAGAATAAAAAAAAACAATGAAATATAAGTATGGTACCATAGTGGTTATATTACTGGACTATTTCAGGGAGCTGAACTAATGATCTGGAGAGACAGAATCATAGGAACAGCAGAGAAGGAGGCCATTCAGCCAATAGTGTCTGTGCCGGTTCTCTGCAAGAACAATTCAGCTAGTCCCACACCCCCACCTGCAAATTTCATTCAATATCCTTTTGAAAACCATGATTAAATCTGCTGCCACATTTTCAAGCAATGCATTCCAGAGCATAACTTTTTGCTGCACAAGAAAGGTTTTCCCTCTTGCTCCCTTTGGTTCTTTTGCCACTCACCTTAAAACAGTGTCATCTGGTTCTCAATCAATGCTGCCAGTGAGAACGCCCTGCAGCAATGCCTGCCCTCTCTGCCCTTTACTCTAATATCGACAGGGAGAGTAATAGTGTAATTAAAACACTCCTTATAACAACTATATGATTTTTGCACCTTTGTGTCTTTGTAAATTTGTTCCCCTATATATTTCCCACTAGATGTTGGCCTATAGCATACACCCAATAGTACCTCTATTGTTTCTTAGCTCTAACCAAATAGATTCTGTCCTCAAGCCCTCTAGGACATTTCCTCTTTCAGCAATATAATACTCTCCTTCATCAATACTGCCACCCCTCCTTTCTTTTGTTCTCTATCTTTCCCAAATACCTTGTTTCCATGAAAACCTAGTTTCCAGTTCAACCTTTTATTGGGCTAAATCTTACCAAGGCAACTGGAGAAGTTAAATTCTGTTAATTAAATTTGGATTAAAAAGATTGGTATCCATAATGTTGACTATAAAACCACTGGATTGTTTAAAAACCCATCTGGTTCAATGATGTCCTTTATGGAAGGAAATCATCTGTCCTATCTGGGCTACATGTGACTCCAGCTCAACAGCCAAGCACTCACTCTTAACTACCCTCTAAATGGCTTAGAAAACTGCTCAGCTGTATCAAGCTACCACGAAAAAGTAAGATGGATCAGTAAGCTTTGATTTAGGCACCAGACAAGGCAAAAAAACATGCATGACTCTGTCAGCCCTGCAAAGTTCCTAATATTTAGGGACTTAGTGACAAAATTGGGGTAGTTGTCCCACAGGCCAGTCTACAATAACCTCACATAGGTAAGCTTCTGTGAGTAAGACTTTCAGCCAAGGTCTCAGCTCCATTACCATTTCTGCATAGGTCTTATACAACCAGGATGGCAGACCCACTAAAGGTACAATGGCATATAGTTATGAGGAGTGACCCTGAAAATTCTCAACATCGACTCCAGACCACAAGTTTCATATATTAGGTCAAATGTGGGGAAGGAGCTGGCCTGCTAATTACCACTCACCTTTCTCCCTCAGCTGATGAATCAGTACTCCACTATTTTGAACATGACTTGGAAGGAAAATGATAGCAGCAAGGGCACAAATGTACGATGGGTGGCGACTTCAGTGTCCATCACCAAGAGTAGTTTAGTAACACCACCACCACTGACCAAACCCTGAAGAATATAGCTGTCAAACTGGGCCTCTGGCTGGTACTGAAGAGCCAAAACTTAAAACAAAAACAGAATTACCTGGAAAAACTCAGCAGGTCTGGCAGCATCGGCGGAGAAGAAAAGAGTTGACATTTCGAGTCCTCATGACCCTTCGACAGAACTTGCGTGAACCTTACTTGACCTTACCCTCACCAGTCCGCCGTTACAGATGCATCTATCCAGTGCTGGCAGAAGTCACTAACACACACAGTCTTTGTGGAAACAAAGTCCGATCTTATCACTAAGGCTACTCTCCATCATGTTGCATGGCACCACCAGGCTAAATAGGTTTTTATTTATTTATTTATTCATGGAACATCAGCATTCCTGGCAAGGCTAATATTTATAGCCCATTCCCAATTGCCCTTGAGGAAATGGTGGAAATCTGCCTTCATGAACCACACCCTGTGTAATATGGGTACATCCACTGTGCTATTAGATAAGGAATTTCAGGATTTAAACCCAGCAACAATGAAGGAATGGTGATATATTTCCAAGACAGAATGGTGCATACCTTGGAGAGGAATTTACATGTGGTGGTGTTCTCAAGGCTGCTGGCCTTGTTCTTCTAGGTGGTAAGAGGTCACAGGTTTGAAAGGCTCTACTGAAGAAACCTTGGCAAGTTGCTGCAGTGCAATTTGTAGATGGTACACACTGCAGCCATGATGCACCGGTAACAGAGGGAATGAATATTTAAAGATGGTGGATGGGGTGCCAATCAAGCAAGCTGCTTTGACTGGGATGTTGTTAAGCTTCTTAGGTGTTTTGTTGGAGCTGCACTCATTCAGGGAAGTGGAGAGTATTCCATCACACTCCTGTTCTGTCCCTTGTGGATAGTAGATAGGCTTGAAGAAGGAGTCAGAAGGTTAGTTACCTGCCCCAGAATCCCATATCTTAACTACTTTTAAATGCAGGTCAGGCAGCAACTATGGAGAAAAAGAGAGTTGTTTCAGGTCAATGACCCTTTAGCAGAACTGAGGAAATATAGGTAGGTTTTGAGCAAGTGAAAGGGAGGCAAAAAACAAAAGGGAATGTCTGTGATAGGACGAAGGGCAGGAGAGATTTAACTCTGGAGGAGGATCAGTGACCCGAAACATTAACTGTTTCCCTCCACAGATGTTGCTTGACCTGAGTATTTTCAGCAATTTCTGTTTTTATTTCAGATTTCCAGCATCTGCAGTATTTTGCTTTCGTATTAGCATTTAAAAATTTTAGATTGCCAACAAACCCCAAAATTTTTGGATCACTGGATCCACTCATTATTTCTCTTCTATGTATTATACCAGGTACTCAAACTTCAGAACTATATGCGAAATCAAAGTATATTGCATCAAAAAGTTGAAACAGCAATTTTGTATGCCTATCAAGTCTTCCTCATCTCTAAATCTCCCTGAACATATCTAGCTCCTCATAAACTTTGTCTCATAATAAAGTTAACTTGTACACCTTTTGCCTGTCTCACACTCATTGGAGTCCAGAAAAAGTTTTGAAAAACTAGACCTTCATTGGCTGGAGATCATATTTGTTTTAAAAAATAAATAGTTGTCACTCAGCCAAAATTAATTTAATGCGCAAATGACTGAGCTAGTTACATCATATATGGTCAGGCCAGTCTTGGACTCTATATCATAAAGAGCCGGTCGACCAAGTACACTCAGTGACAGCTCTCGGAATCCGACAGCATCTGGATAAGTAGTTCATCACCTTTACTTAAATTGGTTAAATGTGTTCTCACTATAAATGGGATCCATTTGTGTGTATAATTTAGCTGGCAGAGAGAAAAAAAATACCTTTGCCTTTCTAAAAAAAAAATCACTTGAACTTAGCACATGGTGGAGCTGTACATCGCAGCCATACATTTTTTGAAATCTGCAATGAATGGGAACTTACAAGGATGCCCACAAGAAACAGCAGTTGCTAGGACTGGGAAGACAGGTAGTACCTCAATAGCTTGCACAGTAAGCATCATACAAAAGTAACTGAAATCAATTCTGCTACATATATAACCTAAAACTTAAAATAAAATGTAACACATACAAGAGCACAAGAGATAGCAGCAGGAGTAGACCATATGGCCTGTCGAGTCAGCTCTGCCATTCAGTATGATTATGCTGATCTTGGGCTTCAATGCTATTTTCCCACTCACTCCCCAAACACCTTGATTTCTCAAGAGATCAAAAAGCTGTCTGTCTCGGCCTTAAATATATTGAATAACAGCGCATCCACAACCCTCTGGGGTTGAGAATCCCAACAATTCACAACCCACTGAGAGAAAAAATCTCTCCCCATCTCAGTCCTAAGTGATTGGCCCTTATCCTGAGACTATGGCCCCATTCTCTAGATTCCCCAGCCACTTGAAACAACCTCTCAGTATCTACAATAAAGACCCTTCAGAATGTTGTGTTTCAATGAAATTACCTTGCATTCTTATAAACTACAGGGAATATAGGCCCAATTTACTCAGTCTCTTGTAATAGGACAACCTTCTCATCCCAGGGACTAATCTAGAGAAACTTCGCTTTACGGCCTCCAATGCAAGTATATCCTTTCTTAAATGTGGAGACCACATATGCACACAGTATTCCAGGTGTGGTCTCACCAAAGCCCTGTACAATTGTCTTGTTCTCCAATTGCTTGAAATAAAGGTCAACATGCCTTTTGCCTTCCTAATTGTTTGCTATACATGCATACTAATTTACTGCATTCCTTGTACAAGTGCACCCAAGTCTCTTTGAACACCAACACTTAGAAGTTTCACGCCTTTCAAATAATATTCTGGTTTTCTATTCTTATCAAAGTGAATAAACTCATTCTTCCCCACATTATATTCTCGGCCATCTTGCTGCCCACTCGCATAACCTGTCTATATCTCTGCAGCCTCCTTGAGAACTTCTCACAACTTACATTGCCACTGGGCTTTTTAATCATCAGTAAATTTGGATGCATTACTCGCTCTGAGTTATTAATATGGATTGTAAATAGCTAAGGCCCCAGCACTGATCCATACAGCACTCTGCTAGTAACAGCCTGCCAACTTGAAAATGACTCATTTGTGACTATTCTTTGTTTCCAATCTGTTAACCAGTCCTCCATCTATGCCAATATTAGCCCCAACTCCATGAGCCCTTAACCTTTTCTGTGGCACCCTAATGAATGCCTTTTGGAAATCCAGATATTCTGCATCTACCCCTTTGTCAAAAAAAACTCTTAAATCTGTCAAACATGATTCCCTCTTTGTGAAACCATGTTGGCTTAGAAAATCATACCAGGATCAGACACAGTGCATTGTTTAGACTTCCTTCATCATAGATTCCAGCACTTCCCCAACAGCTGATGTCAGGCTAACTGGGCTGTAGTTCTATTTTCTCTTGAATGGCAGTGTTACACTTGCTAACTTCCAATCTGTTGAGACCTCTTCAGAATCTAGGGAATTTTGGAAAATCATAGCCAGAGCATCCACTATCTCTACTGTGTACAGTTTCTCCAAAACCATTTCTCTGCTAATATTAATTAGCTTAATTTATTCACTCTTTTAGCACCTAGGTTATCCTTTATTTCTGGTATACAACTTGTGTCTTCTACTGTGAAGGGAGCCACAAAATATTTGTTAAACGTCTCTGCCATTTTCTCATTCCCTATAATAACTTCTCCCGTCTCTGCTTCTAAGGGACCAATGTTTATTTTAGCTACTCTCCTCTTTTGTATATACTTGTAAAAGTTCTTACAATCTGTTTTTATATTCCTGGCTAGTTTGCTCTCGTATTCTATTTTTTCCTCTTTTCATCAACTTTCTGATGGCTTCTAAAACACTCCCAATCCTCAGACTTGCTACTATTCTCTCCACCTTATAAGCCTCATGCTTTAATCTATTACCATCCTTAACTTCCTGAGTAAGCCAGGGATGTATCTATCTTGCTAAGTATTTGTTTTTCAATAGACTGTATTTTTGCTGTTCCAGTACAGTTACAACACTGGCATCTACCCAGCTATGTGGAAAATTGCCCAGGTATGTCCTGGACACAAAAAGCAGGACAAATCCAAACCGGCCAGTTACCACCCCATCAGTCTACTCTCCACCGTCATTAAAAAAAGTGATGGAAGGGGAACAGTGCTATTAAGAAGCACTTGCTTAGCAATAACCTGCTCAATGGCACCCAGTTTGGGTTCCACAAGTGTCACTAAGCTCTCGACCTCATTAAAACCTTGGTCCAAATATAAACAAAAAAAGAGCTGAACTCAAGAGATCAGGTGAGAGTGACTGTCCTTGACATCAAGGAGCCCTAGCAAAACTGGAGTCAATGGGAATCAGGGGGAAAGTCTCCATTGGTTGGAGCCATACCTAGCACAAAGGAGGATGGTTGAGGTTGCTGGAGATTAAACATCTCAGTTCCAGGACATCACTGCAGGAGTTCCTCAGGGTAGTGTCCTCAGCCCAACCATCTTCAGCTGCTTCATCAATGACCTTCCGTCCATCACAAGGTCAGAAGTGGGGATGTTCGCTGATGATTACACGATGTTCAGCACCATTCGTGACTCCTCAGGTAGTAAAGCAGTCCATGTCCAAATGCAGCAAGACCTGGACCATATCCAGGCTTGGGCTGACAAGTAACATTCACACCACATACGTGCCAGGCAAAGACCATCTCCAACAAGAGAGAATCTAACCACCACCCATGACATTCAATTGCATCACCATCACTGAAACCCCTACTATCAACATCCTGGGGGATGCCATTGACCAGAAACTGAACTGGACTAGCCATATAAATTCTGTGGCTACAAGAGCAGGTCAGAAGCTAGGAATCCTGCAACATGTAACTCACCTCCTGCCTCTCCAAAGCCTGTCCACAAGGCACAAGTCAGGAGTGTGATGGAATACTCCCCATTTGCCTAGATGAGTGCAGTACTGCAACACTTGAGAAGCTTGACACCAGCCAGGACAAAGCAGCCCACTTGATCGGCTCCACATTCACAAACATTCATTCCCTCCACTGCTGATGCACAGTAACAGCAGTGTTCACCATATACAAGATGCACTGCAGGAACTCACCAAGGCTCCTTAGACAGTACCTTCCAAACCTACGACCACTACCATCTAGAAGGACAAGGGTAGCAGATAGATGGGAACACCACCACCTGGAAGTTGTCCTCCAAGTCACTCACCATCTGACTTAGAAATACATCGGTTACTTCACTGTCACTGGGTTAAAATCCTGGAACATTCTTCTTACACCACAATGACTGCAGCGGTTCAAGAAGGCAGTTCACCACCACCTTCTCAAGAGCAACCAGGAATGGGCAATAAATGCTGGTCCAGCCAGGGAAGCCCACATCCCGTGAATGCATTTTTTAAAAAAATTAAATTATGCAATACTAGATCTAAAATAGCTTTATCCCTGGTTTGTTCCACAATGTATTGCTCCAGGAAATTTACAGGAAAAAATTTCTACAAACTCATCTTCTAGATCACCCTTGTTAATTTGATTGGTCCACTCTACGTGAAGATTAAAGTCCCCAACTTTACACCCTCAAAAATGTTTTGCTTAATGCTCTGTCCAACAGTACAACTACTGTTCGGGGGCCTGTAAACTATGCCCACCAGCATTTTCTGACTCTCCAGCCATACTATTTCTACTTCATCATCTTCTGAGGCCAGGTCCTTCCTCACCAATATCATTATGTCATCCTTTACTTTCAGGGCTTTCCCTGCTCTTTTGCCATTCAGTCCATCTATTTATCTCTACTTATGCCACTAGCACATCTATCTTATTGTGAATGCTTTGTGTATTTAGATGAATAGCCTTCAATTTCAATTTTTACTACCATTCTCTGCGTGGACCTTACTGATGCACAATTACTGTTAAATTCTCTGTCCCTTCTCGTCCCAATCTTTTGGTCTTTACCCATATGTGCTGTTGCCTCAACTTTTCTCTTTGGAATTTTAAATCTTCCTCTCTGAATCAACCAAATCCTCCCCCAGCTCCATTAGTTCCAGGCCCTATCCACCGCCCTGGTTGTGCAATTTGCCAGGACATTGGTCCCAGTCCAGTTTAAATGGAGCCAATCCAACAGAACACCTCTCTTTCCAGAATACTGGTGCCAGTGTCCCATGAATCAAAACTCCTCCTTCCCACACCACTCTGAGCCACACGTTAAATTTTCTAATCTGCCATTTGCCTGTGCCATTTGTTAGGAAATAGAGATAGTTTAATTAAGTTATTTTGGCATTTGGGTGCATTAGGATTAAGGTATATCTTTAAGTTCAATTTATATATCTTTTTCTATTTGTGGGTTAAAAGGTGAAACCTGAGATCTAGTTTCATTTGAGTGGGGACAGCAGGTCTAATGCTCTGTTTGTGTATCTGCATTTCTAATGAGGTTTATGACCCTTGAAGTGGAGGTCTGTGTTATTAAGTGGTGGGTGTGTGTGTGTGTGCGCGTGCGCAAGAGGGTAGTGATTTCAAGAAGTTAAAACAAGGTTAAAAAAAATACAGTGCTGTTGCCTAGCCACAGGAGGCCCCACAGAGACAGAAGGGTAGTTTCAGTTCAATTGAAAACAGTTGCAGCATAGGACGCACAGATAGCCAGTCCCAAACCAAAGTTCAGTTGAAGTCAGGATTCCAGAGAGACTGAACAGCAGAAACACAGACAGCAAGTCCCAAACTAAAGTTGAAGACAGCTGCCAGGGGAAGCTGTACAGGAGAGGAAACTGCAGAAGCACGTTCCAGAAACTAAAGAAGGAAGGCCCCAAATCTGGGACAATGGAATAGACAAGGTCCCAAGAGGACAGCCTAGTCAAAGAACAAGGAGAAGAATCTGGAAAAGATCCTGTTCTGTGGAAGTGAAAGCAAGGAAGGGAGGAAGACATGCGTGGAAGAAAGCTTGAATGCACATGGCGATCAGGGGAGAGGAACATCGGAAGGAGAGTTCAAAACCATGGAGGTGGGCCCTTGCTTTTTGTCAGATGCCTTCCGCATCAGTTTGGAAGAACATTCCAAAACGAGTTCTTGGGGATTGGAGATTGGAAACCCCCGTGTGAAAGATGGAGTTCAGTGAGACTGGTTGGCTCATGGTGTGACCAGCGTCTTGGGGGAGTTGAGGGTAGATCCATAGCATCTCGTTGGGGTGGCATCTGTCATTTGATTTCAGAGGGTGGTGTGTCTGCCACAAGTTGCCTACTGGTTTACATAGACTGTTAAATTCTCATGTCCACAGTAACTTAAGATAACACAAGTTACAAAAGTTATCCTTACAAATCTGTATATATCTGTGAAGACATAGTTGTGGGTGAAAGAATATTGTAATATAGTCAGTCTTTTTCTGTTTAAGAAAATGTTTTGTTCTTTTGTTAAAAGTTCATCAGCTGACTCCTGTGTCTCTGTTTGGTAGCTATTCTCCACTATCTAAACAAAATATAAAAGTTAGGATCTATCAAGCCATGTTCCATCCTGAGATCTGGCTTGTCCACTGGTAACATCAGCTGGGATCCTAACACATTTGGCACATGGCTCAGGTGAAAGTACAAAGATGATATCTTTGATGTTCTGCATTTTAATTTGGACCCAAACTCTTCAAATTCTCAGCAAAACATCATTCCTAGTTCTACCTATGTCATTGGATCCTACATGGACCATGACAATTGGCTCCTCCTCCAAGTTCAACTCCAGTCACAAGGAGATGCCCTTAATTCTGGCACCAGGCAGGCAATATAACCTCCAGTCATGGCCACAGGGAACAGTGTCTATCTCCCTGACTATACTGTCCCCCATCACTAACACGTTGCTCTTTGTTCCACTCGCTTGAATAGCATCCTGCAACATGCCCTTGCCAACATCCTAGAGTCCTTCTCCTTACCCATAGAAGTAGCAAGCACCTCATACCTTGGTCAAAGTCAAGGGATAAGGCTCTCCATCATTACATGCTGGCTCCCTAAAGCTGCCCGACTCGCTGTCGCAGCCTCCTGTCCCTGACCTTTGACCACTCTAAAGTTCTTCCTAGCCTAAGGGGTGTGACTGCCTCCTGGAGCAAAAAAGTGTCCAGGTTCCCTTTCTGATGCACTACAATGCAACTCAGACTCCAGCTCAGCAACTCTGAGCCAAAGTTGCTCAAGCCACAAACACACACCGCAATATGGCTGTTCTGGACTGCAATGCATTCCACAGATTCCCACATGTTGTAGTCAGGGCACACTACCATCCCTACCATGTCTGCCTAACCTTATTTATTTTATTAGTTACTAATTTACACAGCTTAAGTAATAGCAAGTCTCTAAGCTTAAAGGGAAAAGGAGAATGCTCACCAGCTATAGAGGCTGAAAGAAGACTATAAAAAACAGCCACCACTTTCCCCCTCTGCACCGAATTCCCAGCTGTACCAAATTTCTAACTTAGCACTCATTCCTCATCGCTCTCAGTTCTTGTCATCTCACTCACAATCTATGTTAATGACTTAGATGAACAGACAGGGAGTATTGTATCTACACTTGTAGATGATACAAAACTAGGTGGAAGGGTAAGCTGTGGGGTGGACACAAAAAGGCTGCAAAGAGATATGGACAGGTTAAGTGAGTGGGTAGCAAGATAGATAATAATGTAGGGAAGTGTGAAGTTATTCACTTTGGTTGAAAGAATAGAAGAGCTGAATATTTTTTAAAAGATGAGAAACTCATAAGAGTTGATGTTCAAAGAGACTAGGATGTGCTCAAACAAGGAACGCAAAATTAACATACAGGTACAGCAAGCAATTAGGAAGGCAGATGGAATGTTGGCCTTTATTGCAAGGGGATTGGAGTGCAGGAATAAAGAAGTCTTGCTAGAGTTGTACAGGGTTTTGGTGAGACCACATCTAGAGTACTGTGTGCAGTTTAAGAAAAGATATACTGGCATTGGAGGCGGTACAGTGAAGGTTCATTAAATTGGTCCCTAGGATGAGGGGGTTGTCCTATGATATAAGGCTAAGCAAATTGGGCTTATCTCTGGAGTTTAGAAGATTGAGGCAATCTCATTGAACGTACAAGATTCTGAAAGGGCTTGATAGGGTGGAAGCTGAAAGATTGTTTCTACTAGTCAGGGAATCTAAAATGCAGGGACAGTCTCAGGATAAGGGGCCAATCATTTAGGACCGAGATGAGGGGAAATTACTTCACTCAAACTTTTAAATTCTCTGCCCCAGAGGGTTGTGGATGCTTCATCATTGAATACATTTAAGGCTGGGATAGACAGATTTTTGGTATCGCAGGGAATCAAGGAAACAGACAGGGAAGTGGAGCTGACATCCAAAATCAGTCATGATAGTGCTGAATGGCAGAGCAGGCTTGACAGGCCATATGGTCTACCCCTGCTCCTATTTTTTTGTGTTCTTGTGTTCACTCTGTGCTCCCACTCTGACACTGAAAAACTCTCCATAGTCAAGTGACACAAAGTGCTCTAGGTTAGAATCAGGTATTGAATAAGTTTGCGAGGGCTTGTTGATTGAGGTGTTATTACATCCAGCATAGTTGTAACTCTAAACTTCTGTCAACAAGATATCAAACCCCAGTTACCATTTATGAAATAATTAGTGAAAAAGAGAGTGACGAAAAAGTACTGCACTTACAGAGTCCAGGGATATCCAGCATACTGGAGATTCCCCTGTCACACAGATCCAATTCTGCCTGATTCTTTTCCTTGCATTCTTCTACTATTTTCTTTAGCGATTTCGACATTTTCTACAATGAAATAAGATAAACAGCTCCATTACACGATAAATACTACGGTTCGTCTGCTGCATTGACATAAGGCAAACCATGAATTCAAGTACTCAAAAGTTTTAAATATTTAACTGTAAACAACTTGGGATGCTTGTAACAACCAGGGCCTCAGGCGATGTATTTCTTTGAACCCCACACAGTTGGAAACATCCCGTTTAGTTCCAACCCTGGCTCGGCTGTCTATTAGAAACCGCGCTGAATGTTTCCTTAAATACAAAATGCAAAACTGCAACTATTCTTTACCTATAACTCCAGGAGAATCCTCCCAACACCAAAACCCAGCTCACACCCAACCGGAAACACTCAGTCAGACCAGAAGAATTCCTACATTTGCTAATGCTCTGGCTTTAAAAGGACATTTCCTCCACAGCAAGAGGACCAACCAATCGCTGCAGGCCGAGCTGTCAATCACCGGGACCGACCAATCATGGAGCCCAGGCCAGCCAATCAAAAGCTGGTAGGACAGGCCGAGCTGTCAATCATAATTGCCATCCAATTATGGCAGCTCCTCTTAGCCAGTCAGAGGGAGCAGCAGCTCCACACTGCAGCAAGCGAGTTCAGCGATATTACATGTAGCAAGCAGCGTGTTTAATGTTAAATTAGGAGGTAGTTCGTGAGTTTGGGTTGGGGGCTGATCTGAGTATCGTTTACGAATGCTTGCGTTGGAAATAATTATTTTTGGTAGTGACTTCGTGGCTGAGGACTTTGTCTGGTCCATCTCAGAGGCTATTTTTTTCAATGAAAGTAACTCATGCATATATACCTTCCCATGCAACCGCAGAAAGTGCAACACCTGCCCCTTTACTTCCCCTCTTCTCATCGTCCAAGAGCCCAAACACTCCTTTCAAGTGAAGTAACATTTCACTTGTACTTCCCTCAATTTAGTCTGCTGCACTCACTGCTCCAAATGCGGTTTCCTCCACATTGGAGAGACCAAACACAGACTGGGAGACCGCTTTGCAGAACACCTTCAGTCTGTCCGCAAGCATGACCCAGACCTCCCTGTCGCTTGCCATTCAACACTCCACCCTGCTCTCATGCCCACATGTTCGTCCTTCACCTGCAGCATTGTTCCAGTGAAGCTCAATGCAAACTGGAGGAACAGCACCTCATCTTTCAACTAGGCACTTTACAGCCTTCCAGACTGAATATTAAATTCAACAATTTTAGATCATGAACTCTCTCCTCCATCCCCACCCCCTTTCCAATCCTCCTTTTTTCCAAATATTTATATAGATTTTTCTTTTCTCACCTATTTCCATTATTTTAAAATGTATTTCCATTCATTGTTATAGCTCTGCCTTTTAGCCTATTTCGATCCCTTCCCCCCAACCCACCCTCACTAGGGCTATCTGTACCTTTATTATCACCTTCCTTAGATAACATCACCAGCTTCAACACCTCTTTGTCCTTTTGTCTATGACATCTTTTGGTTATCTCCACCTATCACTGGCCCTCTATCCAGCTCTAACTGATCCACCCCCCTTTAAACCAGCTTATATTTCACCTCTTTTCTATTTTTCCTTAGTTCTGTTGAAGAATCATACAGACTCGAAACATTAACTGTGTTCCTCTCTGCAGATGCTGTCAGACCTGCTGAGTTTTTCCAGGTATTTTTGTTTTAGTCATGCATAAATGTGCAAGCTGAAAACAATTTCAAAAACACCACCTCTCATTACACTCAATTTATAATCTGAAACAGATTGCTTGCAAAGTATGTCAGATCTGTGCAAACCTCCTTATTAAACGTTTGCTCATTGTAAATTGTGATGGAAAGTGGCAATTTGGTTGAAAGTTAAAATGCAAATTAATTTAACAGCAGCTCTTTTGAAGGTGCCACGGTGCCCTGGGAAATTTTTCGCGTGAGGTTTGGAAAATAAATTTGAGGGATGAGGGATTTGAACTCAGTTTGATTGTTCTGGTTTAGACAAGTTAAAGAAACATGATGTTTTAGCATAAGTTTATACAGTAACATATGGAGAATCAAGGATCACAGAATTTTAACGGTGCAGAATGTGGTCATTCGGCCCATCATGTCAGCACCAGCTATCCAAATGAGCATTATGATCTAGTGCCATTGCCCTGCCTTTTCCCTTACCCCTGACATTATTTCTATTCAAATAATCATCTAATGCCCCCTTGAATGCCTCAATTGAACCCGCCTCCATCACACTTCCAGGCAGTGCATTCCAGACACAAACCACTTGTTTTATGAAGAAGTTTTTTTTCTCAAAATGATATAGCAGAAAGGTATTTGGTCTATCTTGTCAGCATTGTGTCATTCCCCTGCCCTTTCCCCTTAGCCTCGCAATGTTTCCTTTCAAATGTTTATTGAATTTTCTTTTGAAAGTTATTATTAGATCTGCTTCTACCTTTCAGTGCTTTTCAGATCATAACAAATCCTTAAAAAAAAAACTCATCTCACCTCTGGCTCTTTTCTCAATTAGCTTAAGTCTAAATCTGGCTACTGACTCTTTTGTTCCTGGAAACTCCTTATTTATAGTTATTAAAACTTGTGATTTTGAATGTCTTTATTCAATGTCCCCTTAATCCAGAGGTTGCCAATCTGTGGGTTGTGACCCCCCCCCCCCCTCCCCTCCACCCCCCCACCCAAGGGGTCACAGAGACCATATTTGGGATCGCAAGCTCCCTGTCCGCTGAGGAAGCAATGCCAACTGGAAAGGAGACAACCCAGTCTGGAGGATCTGTCAGGACAGCCCTCCACCTACTGGATTGATGCCACCAAACAACAAGAGGAGGACGGTGAGCCCAAAGTGCCCTTTAATATCACAAACCAGAGCAAGCTCGAGTAGGCTTAGGATGCTTGTGTGGCTGACTTGGTGCAGATAAAGGCCGGCAAGTATAACTCAGTCACAGCCTGAGTGCAGGAGAACAAAAAACAAAGAAAAGTACAGCACAGGAATAGGCCCTTTGGCCCTCCAAGCCTGCACTGGTCATATTGCCTGTCAAACTAAAACATTTTGTACTTCCGGGGTCCGTATCCCTCTATTCCCATCCTATTCATGTATTTGTCAAGCTGCCTCTTAAACAGCAATATCGTACCTGCTTCCACCACCTCCTCTGGCAGCGAATTCCAGACACTTTCTGCATAAAAAGCTTGCCCCGCACATCTCCTCTAAAATTTTCTCCTCTCACCTTAAATCTATGTCCCCTAGTAATTGACTCTTCCACCCTGGGAAAAAGCTTCTGAGTATCTACTCTGTCCACGCCACTCATAATTTTGTAAACTTCTATCAAGTCGCCCCTCAATCTCCGTCGCTCTAGTAAGAACAATCCAAGTTTCTCCAACCTCTCCTCATAGCTAATGACCTCCAGACCAGGCAGCATCCTGGTAAACCTCCTCTGCACCCTTTCCAATGCCTCCACATCCTTCTGGTAATGTGGCAACGAGAATCGCACGCAACATTCCAAGTGTGGCCTAACCAAGGTTCTATACAGCTGCAGCATGACTTCCCAGCTTTTATACTTAATACCCATGCCGATGAAGGCAAGCATGCCATATGCATTCCTGAATATCTTATCCAACTGCGTTGCCACTTTCAGTGACCTGTGAACCTGTACACCCAGATCCCTCTGCCCATCGATGCACTTAAGGGTTCTGTCATTTACTGTATAATTCCTACCTGTATTAGACCTTCCAAAATGCATTACCTCACATTTGTCCGGATTAAACTCCATCTGCCATTTCTCCGCCCAAGTCTCCAACCGATCTATATCCCGTTGTATCCTTTGACAATCCTCTTCACTATCTGCAACTCCTCCAACCTTAGTGTCATCTGCAAACTTACTAATTAGCCCAGTTACATTTTCCTCCAAATTGTTTACGTATACTCCAAGCAGCAAAGGTCCCAGCACTGATCCCTGTGGAACACCACTAGACACAGCTCTCCATTCAGAAAAGCACCCTTCCACTGCTACCGTCTGTCTTCTATGACCAAGCCAATTCTGTATCCATCTTGCCAGCTCACCTTTGATCCCTTGCGACTTTATCTTCTGTTCTAGTCTGCCATGAGGGACCTTGTCAAAGGCCTTACTGAAATCCATGTAGATAACATCCACTGCCCTTCCATCTTCGATCATCTTTGTCACTTCCTCGAAAAACTCGATCAAGTTAGTGAGACATGACCTCCCCTTCACAAAACCATGCTGCCTCTCACTAACACCAGGAGGTCATGCAGCTGAGCTGGGAAGGTGGGTGGTGGCTTCAAACTTTACTGCTCCTGTCTGCCTGTTGTACAGGTTCCTTATCCCAGGGTACTGACTGTTTCACAGGCACTGACAACTAGACCAAAGGGGCAAAAGGGAGAGGGCTAGGGAGTTGGGGAAGGGGGTTTGGGAAGAGAAACTGCTGAGTGAGTGCATGGGGGGAGGGTTTTGGAAGAGAAGCTAGTGCGTGCAAGTGTGTAGGTGAGAGGGGAGTTAGTGAGAAGGACAGGTCTGTATGTGTGTGTGTGTGTGTGAGATGGGGGAAGGAGCTGTTAACAATGCATGTGTGGGGATGGAGGGGACAGAGGCTTCACTGAGTCTTCTGTCACCAGGGAATATGGAGAACTTGGCTGAAACCTACATAAATACAAAAAATAATAATATTTTTACAACGTAATTTAAAAACTCAGATTATAGAATCATAGAATGGTTATAGCATTATGGAGGCCAATTGGCCAATCATGTCTGTACTGGCCTTCTGAAGGTGCAATTCGTCTCTTGCCACTCTGCTGCCTTTATCATGTAGCCCTGCAACATTTACCTTTGCAGATAATTATCCAACTCCCTTTTGAAGGCCTCAATTGACCCTGCTCTGCCACAGACTCAGGCAGTACATTCCAGATCGTAACCACTTGCTGTGTAAAAAAGTTTTTCCTCATGTTGTCATTGCTTGTTTTAGTAGAAGAGTTAACTTGAGACTGAGTACAGTACCACCCACTGGTAATGTAAGAAGGTACCTGATCTAGAGCTTAGATTAGCAGTGCAGAACTAGGTGGCAACATGAAGGACATGCCTTGGAGACCTTTCCATACCTGTACCCTTGAGTGTAAATATGTACACAATTCAATAATTTTAATAAAGATTTCTTGGTAACTTCTACAAGACAGCTTAATGGAGTATAAGCAGTACAACCAGGGATAGCGACAACCCAACAAAACATGGTGGCAGCTGGAGATCATCCTCTCTAAAAAGGCTGAAGAAGTCAAGAAAAGGACACCAGCAACAAATTTCTGCTCCGAAGAAACCTCACTCAAGAAGCTAAGAAAACTCAACCTGAAAAGCTCCAGAGACAGATGATCCTGGCAGCAGAGGAAAAAGTCAGAAGTTAAGCTCGAGCTGAAATCTCCACCAGGTCCCTGTGGAAGCAGCTTCAACAATGCAGAGCTAGTAGACAGCAGCCTGCAGGCAGGGATACAACCTTTGTAAAGTTCCAGGGAAGCCAGTTCTGTGAACTATTTATTTTAAAAATCAATCAGGCAGAAAACTCAGTTGCACATTCTTTGTTAGTACATCCTCCGAATAAGCACCCAATCCATGTGGCCCCCAAGTCTGGAGCACAAGAAAAAAAAATAATTGAACATGCAGAAACCCCTGTACAACAAAAGCCTGAGTGCCTCTCAAAATTTTCGGCACCCCAGCCAACGAGACTTCTGACCTTTTCAGCTGGACCCAACCCACAGCAGGCCCTTGCCATTCAACTGACCCACAGTCACAACCTGACCCTCGGCCATTTTGCACCTTCTTCCACTTCCCAGCCTGTTGCTGCCATTTTAAAAGTTGCGCCAAATGTTCGAAGTGTGCAAAAATCTCCTCCTCTGCAATATTGGCAGCGCCATTTTGAAATCCTCCGAAATCTTAAAGGGAAACCCATACTTTATCAATTCGGCATTGCCACCGCCAATGTGCCTTACTTATGGCCCGGACCAACCGAAGGAATCCTTTTCTCCAATAACTTCAATTGTGAGGTTGGTAGCATTTCCACTTCAGCAGGCTATGCCAGTCGTGCCCCCACCCCAAACCCCCACCTCCCCCTGCACCCCGCAGACAATCCGAGAGCTATCCACAAAGCCTAGGCCACTGACCCAGAATACACACAGCCCTTCTTCCTGGGTGACATCAGATGCTGTGGCTCCTCCTTCTGGAACGTGGACATCTCAGTAAACGGCCATCTAATCAACTTCAAGTTAAATTCCGGTGCCAGAGTGACCGTCTTATCGGAAGAAGAACCTATGCTTCAAGAACCGCGGACACCCCACTGTATGATGCACGGGGAGCCTAAATCCCGCTCATGGGAATGATTCAAGAGCAATTAAGGTACGTGACAAAGAAATCACAGAAGTTATGTACATCATGTAAAATCAGTTCTCTTTGCTCCTCAGCACAGATGCCTGCATAGCTCTCAACCTGCTTCAACTGGTAGAAGATGTGGAGACAACCACAGTCCCCTCACAGCCAGAAACACGTCTTTCTGAAAGCCGGACTACAAAGCAGCAACCCAATGTTGACTTTGTATATAACCTCTCTTCCCTGAGCTGGTCTGTTCCTCTCCTTTTTGGCCGCTGAACCAAACCAATGGCCAGACCAATAGCGCAGGGAGTTGAAAACACAAAGTCCATTAGAACCAGGGAGCAGCCCAATGCAAACACTACTCAACAAGGGTGAGCCACCTCTACACTCTTCTCCCATCCACAGGGAGGCTCCACCTCATCCCAGAAGGCTTCCAGATGCTGGAAAAGTCAGGAGAAGAAGAAGAAATGCAACCGTCAGCCGGACAAATACCGTTCCCCTCCTCCCAGAAAGAAACAGCCACCACTCACAGTACAAAACCACTGCCGCAGAAACCTGATTGTCCAGGCACAGTGCAACACTCACCAATGGAAAAAGTGCATGAAGCCATGCCTGTACCAAGGCTCCAACCACGATCCATCACCAAGATCAACAGCCCCTAGATCCCACCACTTTCCTGACCAGACAACAAATGAGGTGTGGCAGGGGTACAGGGCCTCCAGATCATGATCTGAATGACTTGAAGGGGGGAGATGGAGTAGTATAAACTCTGTTAATGTGTATGTTAATGTTGTAATATTAATCACAAAGTAGTTTATAGTTAAGTATACAAGCCTTATGACACACAAGACTTGAATCAAACTATAAGTAACTATTGTCCATCTATATCCAGGGGATTAAGACTTTTAGAGGGGGGAGGAGGTGTAGTAGAAGGATCAGATACATTAGGGTTAACCTGGGGCTGAGTGCAGTACAACCCATTGGTGATGTAAGAAGGCACATGACCTAGAACTTAGGTGAGCAATGTAGAACTAGGTAGCAACATGTAAGGACCTTCCATGGAGTCCTCTCCATACCCTCTATTGTAAATAGGTAAAATTAATAAAGATATCTTGGTAACTGGTAGAAGACTGCTTAATAGTGTCTAAGCAGTAGATACCATGGGTAGCAACAACCCAGCAAAACACTTCTTTTGCCAATTATCTTAAAGTGGTGCCCTCTGGTTCTTGATCCTTCCACCAAGGGGAAGAGTCTCCCTATCTGGACCACTTATGACTATAAATACCCTAATCAAATCTCCTCTCAACTTTCTCTTCTCCAAGGAGTACAGTCCCAACTTCTCCAATCTTTCTATGTAACTGAAGTTCCTCGTTCCCTGGAACCATTCTCATTTAATTTTTCTGTACCCTCTTCCATCTTTCCTAAAGTGCGGTGCCCAGATGAGGCCAACCCAATGTTTAAGCAGGTTTAAAATAATTTCCTTTCTTTTGTATTCTATGTCCTTATTGATAAAGCCCAGGATGCTATAAGCTTTATTAAGCATTCTCTTTAACTGGCTGGCCACCTTTAATGATTTATGCATGCATTCACCTAGGTCCTGCTACCCCTGCACTCCATTTAGAATTTATTTCATGTAGTCTCTCTGTGTTCTTCCTACCAAAATAAATAACTTCACACCTCTCTAAACTAAATTTCATCTGGCACTTGTCCGTCCATTCCACCAACCTGTATTTTTGAAGTTTGCGTATCCTCCTCACAGTTCACAATACTTTCAAGTTTAGTATCAGCTGCAAATTTTGAAATTGTGCCCTGCATACCAAGGTCTAGGTCATTAATATTTATCAGGAAGAGCAGGGGTCCTAACACTGACCCCTGGAGAACTCCACTATAAACCTTCCTCCTGTCTGAAAAACAACCATTCACCATTACTCCTTGATTCCTGTCACTCAGTGAATTTCGGAATCATGTTGCTATTGTCCCTTTTATTTCATGAGCTCAAACTTTGCTCACAGCTCTGTTGTGCAGCACCTTATCAAATACCTTTTGGAAGTCCATATACACCACATCAACAGCATCATCCTCATCAACAATCTTTATAAAAACACAACAAGATTCCCCCTTAAAATCTCCTTGTTGGCTTCCCTTAATGAATGTGCATTTACCCAAGTAACTATTAATTTTGTCCTGAATTACAGGGCAGAATTCTCCCAAAATGAAACTAAGTACGGTGATGGGAGGTTTCAGCAGCGCCCAGCCCATCGTCCGTAATGTTGGCAACTCGCACCCGATTCTGTGCTTGGAGCCTCATTAATTATGCAGAGGCAGGTTTCACTCTGAATCACCTAGCCAGTCAGGAGCTGATTCATCCGCCCCACCGTCAGCTGGCAGTTTCAAAGGTCTAGGCACCATATTTAAATGCCAGTCCAACACACAACCTCAATCACTCCAACCCACTAGAGAGGTCTGTAACCCATAAGAGAAATGCCGAAAGCCTTAGGACTAAGGCTGCACCCTGCTTCACCCACCAGGCCCTCCAGGCCTTAGTCAGAGGGGTGCAGGAACAATAGCACATGCTTTACCCCACAGATGGCTGCAGGAAGCACAGCAGCCTCACCTCTCAGGCGTGGGACACGTAGCAGAGCAGGTCAGCGTGGCTGACAACTGCACCTGAAGTGCCACCTCGTGCAGAAGAGGCTGAATGATCTAATTCGCTCCGCCAGGGTAATTCATCCTTCAACACCTTCAATATCAAACTCTCACCATGGGCATCATACACTCAATTGGCCACTCTCTTTTGGGGGTTTCACGCAACCATTAGCAGGGGATACATTTCAACACTCATTGTCTCACCAAGACATTCACATCACCACCATCCCATCTATCACGTTGCTCACACTCTATTCTCTGGCTCTTCTGGGGATGGCTCACCACACATAGGGGACAAGCATCTCACCCAATCTCTGCTCCATCCCTTCTCATCATATTCCTTTCTTCTTCATACAGGCCAAGCTGGTGCACGACAGGCGCAAGAGATCACAGACATGGGGAGGGACGTCCGACATCCTCACCCTCAGTGAATTTGATGAGGCTGCAGCTGAGCTGGATGGGGATGACAGGGATCGCTCCTGTGGGAAAGGGGAGATTAGCCTCCTCAACCAACCTAGTACGGATCACATTTCCATCGCCTAACCAAATCCTGACATTCACAGTGAGTCACGTGCAGTCTTATTTAGCTTATGCTCATGAGCTGAAACTCTCTTTTCTATTTTCTAGGCACAAGCACATTGAGGCCCCCAAGCCAGTCCAGCACCACCAGTCTGAGCCCCCAGACCTCATCCAAGAACTGGGTCCAGAAGAACTATCACCGCACTCATATGTACCCTCCACCAGCTCAGAGAAACACACATCAGTGGAGCACAGATGTAGGTTAGGCTCGGACTCACTCTCTGGGGAACACCTCACTGACACCTCCCCACAGCAGTCGGAGGCAGGGACAGCTGGAGACCAGCCACCCGCTCAGTCCAAGTTAGATGATGAGCCTCTGGAAGCAGCCACGAACTCAATGCCGGAGATGTAATGACAAGCAGCAGAAAACCAGACAGAGATTCAACAGTCACTCAGCAGACTAGAGCGAACGATGGAGGAGTCCATCGGGTTCTGTCTGATGTCATGGCTCTGACATGCGAGCGCCTCGAGGTCACCATGGGAAGGCTGGCGCACACCATGGAGACCTTACTCCCGCAAGTCTTGCCGGTTTTGCACTCAGCCCTGCACTCCATGGCCACACGCCTTGCTGGGCACTATCAGTATGTAGGTGACATGGAGACGAGGCACCTTGACCTCCCTCCAGGTGCACCATCTCCTGCAAGAGACAGGGTGGGGCCCTCAGGCACCCACAGGGAAGATGAGCATCAGCTGGACACCCCGGGGGCCTCCTCTCAGGACAATCCAAGGGTGTGCCGCCGCTCACAGCCCTCTCTGCCTGTGACCCCATCCACTCCTGCTTCTCAAGCCACCAAAGGCACTTCTGCCCCTGAGCAGGTGACCCTTATCAGGCCGGGGACCTCCAGGCCTTGGGCCACCAGAGGACATCAGCCAAGGTCATCACAGACACCAGGACACAGCAGTCAGCAGGCTGCCTCCACCTCTGCTGCGAATGTCAGGGCTGCACCCAGTGTAGTGGTAGAGTGAGGAAAGTTAAGAAAAATTGTTGTCCCTTTTGGGTCCTGGGTGTGCTAGATTTGTAAAGAAATTGCACTTTTGTTAATACATTTGATGGTAATGTAAATGTTCCTGTCAACTGAAGGCACTGTGATTTTTTACTTTGGGAGTCCCTTTATTTCAAGGTTTAGCCTTCCTCCCACTCAGTGATAGTGTCCCAATGTAAGATTCCTGCGATGTCAACTTCAGTTGAACTAGTATGTGCATCCCTTATGTGACACCAGGGATATGTGTTCAAATCTTTATTGGAAGTCTGTTATGTAAATGTTTCTAATACTTCTTCCTTAAAGAGTACCATTGAGTGAGGGCAGCTTATCAGCATTGATAATCTAGCGGCATGTGTGTCTCCTCAGTGGTAGTGGCAGAAGAAAAGATATACTCAGGAGGAGGAGATCCCGAGGCATGTCCACATTTTAGTTGTAGCAGTGTTGACATCATCAGATTACGGCAAAGGCTTCAAGTCTTCTCTCGCATCGATCTTGTTCCTAAGTGGGCTCTCAGTTCGCAGAGTGAGCTCACTCACAGGACCACACAGACCAAAGTAAAGATTGTGGCCTGGCAAATCATGAGGCAAGTGTGAATGCAGGACTCATTCTCACTGCAAATGGGTGGACATCCCCTGAGTTGAAAGAAGATGGCATTGAGGGCTAGGAGAGATATGGCCATGTTCCCTCACTTAACTTTACTCTTCCTGGAACCTGTCAGTGATTAACGTATCACAAGCACATCTCCCATGACTTCCTTCCTCCATAGCCTAATAGTGTTCATACTGACTCTCAACAGCCTCCTGAGGTTCCTGGGCCTCCAGATCTTCATCCTCCAATGAGCTTACATTCTCCTCCAGTTCATCCTCTGGCAGGGGTTTACCTCTTTGCATTGCCAGATTGTGAAGGGCGCAACACACTGTGATGATGTGGGAAACCCTGTCAGAAGTGTATTGGAGTGAGCCAACTGAGTGGTCCAAGCATCTCAAATGCATCTTCAGAAGCCCTATGGTCTGCTCTATAAGGGACCTTGTGTGAGCAGCGTCGTACCTCTCCTCGGAACAACTCTGAGGGCAATGCAGGGATGTCAGCCAGTGTTTCAGTGGGTGACTCTTATCCCAAAGCAGCCATCCCTGCAGACGTAATGTCCCCTCAAAAATCTTAGGCACCTGGGAGTGACTCAGGATGTAGGAGTCAAGGCAACTCCCAGGATACCACGCACAAACATTAAGTAGGTGCTTCTGGTGGTCACACACAAGTTACACGTTGATGGAATGATAGCCCCTCCGGTTTATAAACATTAGGGGCTGCTGCCATGGAGCCTGTATAACCACATGGGTGCAGTCTATTGCATCCTGCACTCTTGGGAAGCCTGAGATGGTGGTGAAGCTAGCAAGTCTTACAGCCTGGCTATCTTCATCCAGAGCAAACCTGACATAATATTGGGCCTTCCTGTGAAGGGCATCTGTGACCTTTATGCATCGATGTGTTTGCGGACTTAGAGATGCCGCACAGGTCACCTGTTGATCCTTGGAAAGAACCAGAGGCCAAGAAATTGAGTGCAGCAGTCAGCTTCAAAGCCACTGGCAGGAGAAACCCTCCAACTCCATGCGGCATCAGGTCTTCACAAAGAATGTGGCATATGTGATGCACCAGAACTCAAGACAAGTGCAGATGTGCATGGCATTGCCTCTCACTCATTTGTAAATAGGAGACTCTTCTATGCTAAACCTAGGTCTGGCCAGTCAGCCCGATTGTCTGGGTCTCTCTTCCTGACCCTCCTGTTCATGCTGTGGCTCCGCTTGACCATGTCCCTCCTGCTGGAGCTGTGCGCGGAGTCGCCTCTCCCTCCTTAGTTTCCTCCATTGCATTAGGACCCTGACAAAGGCAGCATTGAGCCATGAATCCATTTATGCCTTTGCCTTCTCTTTGAAAGGGAATATTGAGACATTGATCATTCAAGGGGCAAGAAAGTAAAGCTCAGAAGATGACACGTTTGGAAACTGTAAGTGTTCATATTGTTTCCTGCCCTACTTTCAAGGTGGCTGACGCTGCCTCGTCCTTGACACACTAGCTCACACATTGAGGTGACCAAGATGGCATCACATGTGACATCTTAAGTCCTGCGTGGGATGCTAAAGTTTAAATGAGATGAATGACTGAACCTATCTCTGTGCTCCAATCTCTGTTGTGGCTTATTAATGACCAATCAGTTGCTCATGATCAATGAGTGGATGCCCTTTGGCCCATTAGGAGTGTCACATCTGATAAGCACGTGACAGGCCTTCATTGATGGAATCCCCTATATGGTACAGCTGTGTCTCCCTCACTATTGTCTGCATTCCCAAATATGGCAGGTATGTTCCACTGACCTCGAAGTTACCAGCGAACTTAGGTCTGATTTGTGCACGCCACCCTTTTTCAAACGGGTTTGAGGCTGACGTAATTTCCCGCTGGTGTGATGGAAGATTGGAAGGCATGGCAAGATTCCGATGAGCAGCTATTTTAATGAGCATTCATGACATGCTAATGAATGCAAATAGGATTTGGGCCATTGGTCAGCAAGGTAACTGAAAAAACGCTGTCAGGAGAATTGCGACCTTTTTTGATGGCGGGCTTCCGATTTTTTGCCTCCTGCTGGATTCTCTGCTCCCACCCACCATGCAACCCATTGCAGATGGAATGGGAGAATTCTGCCCATTGTTTCTAAAAGCCTCCCCACCGCCAATGTTAAACTGACTGACCGGTAGTTGCTGGGCTTATCTTTGCCCACTTTTTTGAACTTGTATAATTCTCCACTCTTCTAACACCACTCCTGAGTCTAAGAAAGATTGGAAAATTATGGTCAGTACCTCCACGATTTCCGCTGTCACTTCCCTCAGCATCTTTGGATGCATCTCATCCGGTCTTTGTGTCTTATCAAATTTAAGTACAGATAGCCTATCCTGATCAATTTCAAACACTTCAAGTGTCTGAATTACCTCCTCTTTTACCATGACCTGATCAGCATATTCTTCTTTGGTAAAGGCATGTGCAAAGTATTCATTTAATACCTCAGCCGTGCCCCCTGTCTCCAAGTGTAATTCTCCTTTTTGCTTCCTAATCAGCCCCACTCCTCCTCTTACCACCATTTTACTATTTATATGCCTATAGAAGACTTTTTGATTTTTTTCTTTATTCTTTCATGGCATGAGTACGTCACTGGCAAGGCTAGCATTTGTGGCCCATCGCTATTTGCTCTTGAACTGAGTGGCTTTTGCTGCAGAGGGCAGTTAAGTGTCAACCACATCGTTATGGATCTGGGATCACATGTAAACCAGACTGGGTAATGATGGCAGATTTCCCTCCCTATAGGACATTGAAAAAGATGGGTTTTACAACAATCAAAGATAGTTGAGACTAACTTTATATTCCAGATATATTAACTGAATTTTAAAATCCCACAGGCCTCCATGATGTGGTTTGAACCCATGTCCCCTGAGCATTAACTTGGGCACCTGGATTACTAGTCCAGTGACACTGGCACTATATTACCATCTCCCTTTTACGTTAGCTGCCAGTCTCTTCTTGTAACCTCTCTTTACTTCTCTTATTTGCTTTCTCAATTCCCCTCTGAACATTATATATTTGGCCTGGTTATTAAATGTATTATCCACCTGACATTTGTCATAAACATAATTTTCCTGCTTCATCTTAATCTCTCTTTCATCACTCAGGGAGCTGTGGATTTGTCTGAACTACTTTTCCACTTCATGGGATTATACGTTGACTACACTTGAACCATCTTCTTTAAAGGCAGCCCATTGTTCACTTAGAGCTTTACCTCCTAATCTTTGATTCCAATTTATCTGGGCCAGATCCATTCTTACCCCATTAAAGTTGATTTTCCCCCAGTTAATTATTCTTATTCTAGTATAGCTGAAGAAAGAGACATGCTGTCAAAGCTTTTCATCTTGAACTCATCAAGACAGATGCAAGATCACCAAAATTTAAAGTGAGCAACAATTTATACCGCACAAGAAAAGGGTGCTGATTGGTTGGAAAACCAACCACAATTGGTCAAGGCATTGCCATGGAAAATGCACCAAGGAACTATTCTCCCCCACTCTTCTTTAATTGAAAAAAGGCACAATACCTGGACATGTTTGTGGGTATTTTTTACACTGGATTGTTCCTTGTCCTTTTCCATAGCCAGCCTAAAACTTATGATATGACAATCACTGTCCCCTAATTGTTCCCATACTGGCACTTGATCCACTTGACCCATCTCATTCTTAGGAATCAGGCCCAGAAATGCCTTATTTCTTGTTGGACTGGAAACATACTGCTATAGAAAATACTTTTGAACACACTCTAGGAACTCTTGTCCCTCTCTGCCCTTTACACAGCGACTATCCAAGTCTATATTTGGATAATTAAAGTCCCCCATTATAACCACTCCACTTTCGGCCCTCAAAAGTGCCCAGTTTACCTCAGATTACCCTGGAAGGGTAAGATGTTTCAAAAATCAAAAATGAAGTTAGCCATTTCACGCTGCTACTATGCAGTAGCAACACAAGTGGTATTCTCCATTCGCAGGATGATGCCACCAAGCCAAATAGATGTTCTGCCTATCACACAAATGAGTAATGTGGTATATGAATTTCACTGCTGGTGTAAAACCAGGTATACAGGCCTTATGTCCCAATAACTGGTGGATCATATCAAACATCACATACTTTCGGCTGTTCGCAACAGGCAAAGTACTTACTGTACTCAACCAGCTCGTGCTTGCAATATTCAAAACATAGTGTCCAACATTAGATGTGATTCTGTGATTCTGTGATTCTGTGATTGGACAGCACATGCTAAACAATCCTGATTGTGCTAAGAATTACACTGACAACCAATTTAAGATTATCAGTAAGGCTCTCAGTGTGGCTCACTTACATGTGCTAGAAGCTACATATATTCACACAGAGCGCCCTGTCCTTTGTACATAGAAAGAGTAGATCCATGCATTGCACCTTTTTCAACTAAACAAAAGCTTGGAGGACAGCCAGTCCCTGGTTCATTCTCCATGGCAATACCATGACCAATCAGAGTTGACCTGCCTGGTTTGATTTTAAAAAGCTTGCCAGTTAACAGTTCCGTAATGCACACTCCATGACACATCTCTACCAACCATCATCCTCTTCCCAACCAATCAGCACCCTTTTCTCATGCAGTATAAATTGTTGTTCCCTTCAAATTTGGAATTCTTGTGAATCTGTCCGGATGAGTACAAGCTGAAAAGCTTCAACAGCATGTCTCTTTTTTCAGCAATTCTCAAATTCTGTACTACCAAGTGACTATACTCTAAAGATCTTCTACTTCTCTGCAATCTCCTTGCAAATGTGTTCCTTTACATCTAGTTAGTGACCTATAGACTCCACCAAGCAATATAATTGCACTTGCTTTGTTCCTTAGCTCTAGCCAAAGAGATTCTGTCCCTGAACCCTCTGGCATATCCTCCCTCTCCAAATAAGTATGTCTTTTAGTTGTCCAGCAGCCATTGTCACTACACCTGAATACTGGTTGGAGAATGAGATGTACTGGGGTTCATGCACTATTTGCCCATTTCTTTTTGATTGTCTGGTATTCACCAATTCCCTCTCTCCCTGCATACTTTTAAGCTTTGTACACTAAATTTAATAATTCTACACTCAATGTTACTAAGATGCTTTATTGTTGTTTTGTTTTTGCTGGTGCTTGGGGTCATGTTAACTTTCAAGTACTAAAATGGGGAAATAGTTTGGAAAATTGTTTGGGAAGCACTGCCTTAATCTTCTTTGTTCAAAGGTGAACAACCCCAGCTTCTCTATTGTCTCTATGTAACTGAAATCCTGCATGCCTGGTTTCATTCTCCTCTGTCACTTCTCTAAGATCTTGACAACCCTCTTACAGTGGATATAGGACCACATTACTCATGCTGGGGCTGAACCAGTTTATACTTTATACCCCTGTACATTAAACCAAGAATCATTCTCTTAATAGCCTCTTGGCTTGCCCTACCACTTTCGAAGATTAATGTATGTGCACCCCTTTTAAATTGAACTACTTTATGCAGCAATTTGATTAAATAGCTAGAAATGGTCATGTTTATCCAAAATTGTATCCTTTCGATATGTACAGCAAACCTGACTATTTCCAACAAGAATGAGCATAACCCCTTCCATCAACATGCTGGGAGAAATCATTGACTAGAAAATGAACTGGATCAGCCACATAAATGCTGTAGATACTAAAACAGATCAGAGGTTGAGTATTCTGCTGTGCTTAGCTTCCCTCCTGACTCCCTAAAGCCTCTCGGCCAGCTGCATGGCACAACTCAAGTGTGTGATAAAATGCTGTCCTGTTGCTTGAATAGGTGATGCTTCAACACTCAAGAGGTTCAACGCCATCCAGAACAAAGCAATCCACATCAACTGGTTTAAATACCTACTCCCTCCACTGTCAGCATACCATGGCTGCACTGTATACTATTTACGGGATGCACTGTAACAGTTCGCCTAGATTTCTCCAGCAGCGGCTCCCAAACACAAAACCTCCACCACATAGAAAAATGAGAGCAGCAGGACATGTGAACACCAGCACCTCCAAGTACCCCTCAAAGTTACATGCCATCTTGGTTTGATAATTGCCAATAACCTTTACCATATGAATTACAGCATTTCAAGAAAAAAGATCTAGAACCACTTTCTCAAGAACAACTAGAGATGGGCAATAAATACTGGGATGGTCAGCAATGTCCTATTCCAGAGAACGCATCAAAAAGGAACATGTGTCAGAAGGAAAATCATTCGATGGTTAAAGTTGTAATTTGGGGAGATCTATACAGGCAAGTTGTTTCATTAGAAGAAGACATATAGGCCAGGATTTTCAGCTTGGCATGCAGGCACACGCCCGATACGCCCGAGCATGAAATAGCGCACAATGACGTCGGGCAAGCATCCTGACGTCATCGCGCACTTGCATGATATTTTGGTCAGCGGGCATGCGCAACAGTCACCAGTGCACCCACTGACAATTAAGAAGCTTATTAAGGCCCTTAAGCTGGTAATTAAGTTGAATTTTTCACTGCCCACCCAACCTTACAGTTGGTGGGTGGGCGAAGAGGTTTTTTGTGAAACCTCATCCATGGGCTGGATGAGGTTTCCTACAGTGAATTAAAAAAAAAACATTTTTTAACACTAATTTTTAACGTGTCCCTCTTCATGTGACTGAGTCACCTGTGGGGACATGTTTATATTATTTGTTGATTCTTCATTTTTCATTTAAAAAATCTTCAGCTCCCTGAGGCAGCTCTGTGTCTTTGGGGAGGTTTCTGTCAGTGCACCCCCATGCAAACGTCAGTGCTCGTGCTCCTCCCGACCCCACCCCGGCAGCACTGAGGCTCCCAGCATGCATTTCATGCTGGCTGTTAACTGGCCAGCCAGTGTGAAATCACAGTTGGGGCCCAATCGCAGGTGGCAGACCATTTCGCAGCCACTCCCGGGTCCTCCCACCACGCCAGCCCAGTGAGGGGAAAATCCTGCCCATAGTTTTACACACACTGAGCGGAATTTTCTGGTCCCGCCAGCAGCAAGCACCATCAAGAGTTGGACTGGGAAATTTAGCTTTAAACTAAACAAGAGGGGTGAGGGATCAAATTTGGGTACAGGTAGCAATTCAAGGCATAGAGTCATGATAGGAGTGCAAAATAGTAATATGAGAAATGAGGGTCAGAGAATGACAGGAAGGAACAGAGAGAAAAATACCTGTTAATACATCAACAGTCAAGTCAAGGTATTACGAAGGTAACAAAAAGACAAAACCGAAGGCTCTCTATCTGAATGCACGTAGCATTCATAACAAAGTAAATGAATTGTTGGCCCACATCGAAGTAAATAAATAAGATCTGATAGCAATGACGGTGATGTGGCTGCAGGATGACAAAGATTGGGTCCTTAATATTGAAGGGTACTTGATATTCAAGAAGAATATGAAGCTAAGTAAAGGTGGAGGGGTAGCACTGTTAATCAAAGAGGGCATTGGTGCAGTAATTAGAGATGACCTTGGTTCAGGAGATCAGGATGTAGAATCAGTTTGGGTGGAGATTAGGAATAGTAGGGGGAAAAAGTCATTAGAGGGAGTGGTTTACAGGCCCCCTAACAGTAGCTATAGTGTAGGACAAAGTATTCAAGAGAAAATATTGTGTTCTTGTGATAAAGGGATGGCAGTAATCATTAATGATTTTAATTTACACATAAACTGGAAAAATCAGATTGGCAATAGTAACCTGGATATCGAGTTCTTAGAATGCTTTTAAGGTAGTTTCTTAGAGCAGCACTTTCTGGAACCAACCAGAGAGCAGGTTAAATTAGACTTGGTATTGTGTAATGTGACAGGATTAATTAATGACCTCATGGTAATGACCTAGGTAGCAGCGACCATAATATGATTGAATTTTACATCCAGTTTGAAAGGGAGAAGAGTGGGTCTAAGACTAGTATATTAAACTTAAATAAGGGCAACTATGTGGGGATGAAAGCTGAGCTAGCTGAAGTGAACTGGGAAACTAGGCTAGAGGATGGATCAGTAGAGTAGCAGAGGCAGGCATTTAAGGGGATATTTCAGAGTATTCAGAATAAGTACATTCCTATTATAAAGAAAAATTCTAAAGGGAGGCCCCAACATCCGTGGTTAACTAAAACTGTTAAGGAGAGCATCAAACTTAAGGAAAAAGCATACAACTCAGCAAAGATGAGTTGCAGGACAGATGATTGGACAGAATATAAAGAATAGCAGAGAATGACTAAAAGGTTAATCAGGAAAAAGAAATTAGAGTATGAGAGGAAGCTAGCTAGACATATAAAAACGGATAGCAAAAGTTTCTATGGGTACTTAAAAAGGAAAAGAGCAAGTAATGTGAGTGTTGTTCCTCTAGAGAATAACAGTGCAAAGTTAATAGTAGATAATAAGGAAATGGCGGAAGAAATTAACAAATATTTTGCTTCTGTGTTCACTATTGATGATAGAAAAAACATTCCAGTAATAGTTTCAAATCAGGAGGTGAACGGGAGAAAGGAGCTTGGTGAAATTGAAATCACTAGGGAAAGGGTACTGAGAAAATTAATGGAGCTGCAGGCTGCAAGTCTCCGAGTCCTGATGGACTACGTCCTAGTGTCTTAAAAGAGGAGGCTAATGAGGTAGTCGATGTGCTGGTATTAATTTTCCAAAATTCGCTAGATTCTGGAAAGTTTCCACCAGATTGGAAAGTAGCAAATATAACCCCTCTATTCAAGAAGGGAAGGAAGCACAAAACAGGTAACTATAGGCCAATTAGCTTGGTATCTGTCATGGGAAAGTTATTAGAATCGCTCATTAAGGAGGTTATAGCTGAGCACTTAGAAGAGCTCAAGGCAATAGGGAAAACTCAGTATGGTTTTGTGTAAGGGAAATCATATTGAACCTTTTTGTTGCAGTTCTTTGAAGGAGTAACATGTGCTATGGATAAAGGAGAGCCTGTAGATGTACTGCATTTGGATTTCCAGAAGGCATTTCATAAGGTGCAACATCAAAGGTTATTAAGGAAAATAAAAGCGCATGGTGTAGTGGGTAACATATTAGCATGGAAAGAAGATTGGTTGGCTGGCAGAAAGCAGAGAGTATGCATAAATGGGTCTTTTTTGGATTGGCAGGATGTGACAAGTGAAGTCCCACAGGGGTCTGTACTGGGGCCTCAACTTTTTACGATTTGCGTCAATGACATAAATGAGGGGAGTGAAGACATGGTAGCTAAATTTGCAGATGACACAAAGATAAGTAGGAAAGTGTGTTGTGAAGAAGACATGAGGAGATTGCAGATGGATGTAGATAGGTTGAGTGAGTGGTCAAAGATCTGGCAAATGAAGTTTGTGGGAAAATGTGAAGTTGTTCACCTTGGCAGGAAGAACAAAAAAGCAGAGTATTACTTAAATGGAGAACAGCTGCAAATTCTGAGGTGCACAGGGATCCAGGTGTCCTAGTATGAGACACAAAAAGTTAGTTTGCAGGTACAGCAAGTAATTAAGCAGGCTAATGGAATGCTATCCTTTATTGCGTGAGGGATTGAACATAAAAGTAAGAATGTCATGCTTCAGTTACACAGGGCATTGGTGAGACCACACTTCAAATACTGTGTGCAGTTTTGGTCTCCTTAATTAAGGAAGGAGGTAAATGCATCGGAGGTAGTTCAAAGGGGATTTACTAAATTGGACAGACTGGGCTTGTTTCCTCCACTGGAGTTTAGAAGAGTGAGGGGTGATTTGATTGAAGGATACAAGATCCTCAACGGCCTTGACAAGGTGGATGTTAAAAGGATGTTTCCTCTTGTGGGTGAGTCCAGACAGGGCACTGTTTTAAAATTAGGGGTCACCCTTTTAGGACAGAGATGAGGAGAATTTTTTCCTCCCAGAGGGTTGTGCAACTTTGGAATTCTTTGCCTCGGGAGGTGGTGGAGGCAGGGTCATTGAATATTTTTAAGGCAGAAGTAGATAGATTCTTGTTTGGCAAGGGAACCAAAGGTTATCGGGGTTAGATGGGAATGTGGAAATCAAAACACCAGAAGATCAGCCATGATCTTATTGAATGGCGGAGCAGGTCAAGGGGCCAAATGGTCTACTCTTGTTCCTATTTCTTATGTTTTTATGTTCTAAAAGTCCTAGCCATTATATATAGAGCAAATCTTTCCCAATATAGTAAGTTGGATCTTTTTCAAATAGCAATATTTATTCCTGTTAAGCTAAGAAGTTTTAAATAATAAGCTTTTCCTAAACTCAATTCTTTACTCTGCTTTCCCTGTAAAATAAGGAATACCAACTTGTGATTATGAGACAGTAGACTGATGTAGTGCAGAAGTGCATAAGCCCAATAGAATATTGTTATAGAGTTGATTTTTCAGGCAACTCTTCTTGGTGGAAACCTTGAACTTTATTTACAAGACAGCAGCAGCAGCTACATGTGTGCATCTAACTCCTTAACTGAAGAGAGAACTCCCTCCTGGGGGTTCCCCACGCTGCTAACTTATTAGTTTACTCAGATCACATGATCTTACAACACCGGATTATTCTTAAAGCTACAGTCCACATTTATCAAAACTATATTTACTATATTCCTCCCCCT
This sequence comes from Carcharodon carcharias, assembly GCF_017639515.1. NCBI lineage: Eukaryota > Metazoa > Chordata > Chondrichthyes > Lamniformes > Lamnidae > Carcharodon > Carcharodon carcharias. Next base: position 65,887,719 of record NC_054469.1, on the reverse strand, counting down.
TTAACTTTTCAGTTCATTTTGTATTTACAAGGACATTTATCTCATGACATTATAATATTTACACAGGTTATGAAATTACAAGTTCAGTCTTTCAGGTGGTTTCCTGATCTGTGTGAAATGTCATAGCTCCACGACTTCAGATTCTTTTGCAGTAATCACTCTGGAACCACATTAACATCAGGTACCTCATTAGGCAAAGGCAGCTCAGGGTCTTCCACGCCAACAAAGATATTGGGCTTGTTTGTCCTTGGTTGAGAAATTTCAATGGGAACCACAGGTTCAGCATTGGTTACAGGTGGAACATCATTTTGTTGGGATAACTCCCTTCTTCTTAAACGATCCACATGCTTATGGGTGATCTGACCTTCCACTTCTACATGGTACGACAATGGTCTGGTCACATAGCTTACTTTACCAGGTAACCACTTCAGCCGTCCACCAAAATTCCTTACATACGCTGCTTCTCCAACTGTAAATTGTCTCTCACCACCACAGAAATCATGAGATGCTTTTTGGTTCCCTTAACTTTTCTCCACCTTCCCCTCCAAATTGGGAAGTATCAGACTTAGTCCTGTTCGAAGACAGCGCCTCATCAATAATTCTGCATCCTCTTTCTATGTGTCTTCTTCTTTCTACCACAGAATTTAGTCTCGGCCTACTTTTTGACTTCACTGTCAGCCAGACTTCTCTCAGGTGAAATCTCAACTTGTCTTAGTTTAGTAGTTGAGATACCCATGACTTCATTATCTACTCACATCTTGGAAAGTTCTACAACTTTTCCTTTCAAGGCCTCTTTAGCTTCATTCAGCTCATTCTTCAGCTCTTCTGTCTCCTTCTTGTATCTGTTGGCTTCCTCCTGAAACCTTGAAAATCGTTGCGTCTTCTCTGCCAACTAGTTCTTCAGTTCATTCAGAGCAATGCTAAATTCTTCCTGTTTCTCTTTATAATTTTCCAGAGGTACAAACTTTGGTCTGAGTGATCCTTGTAGTGTGTGAAGATCTTTCCTTTTCTTTGCGAAATTCACTCACTTCATCTTGAATTCTGTCATTCAGCAGAGTGTCCTTGGATTTCTTCTGCTATTCTTCAATGTCGTTGTTTAAGACAGTCTTCATTTCTTCAGGTTGCTGAATAGCTACACACTCCTTTATCATCCTGTTGCAGTCCTTGGACTCTCCAGGCTCTTGCTTGAAGTACCTTGCCTTGCTCCTTTTCCAACTCAGGAAATCTTGCTGTTTCCTTTTGAAATCTCACTGGCCAATCAAGATTAATTTCCCTCAACCAATTTTGACCTAGAAGGCTTGGTCCGCTATCTTCTAATACCACCACTGGTGGTTGTGCTGTTTGGTGTCAAGAATGAACTTGTTACCCTGGTGATACCTTTTACCCAGATTTCTTCACCTGTGTACGTTTTCAACTTGGCAGAGGCTTGTTCCAAATGTAATTGTTGATCACCTTTATTTAAATACCTGAAAGTGTGTTCTCTATTACAGTGGTAGAAGCACTTGTGTCTACTTCCATTTTTAAGGGTTTACCATTCACTTGCAATGTGACAGTAATTGGTTCCGTCTTCCCAACTTTCATGGTGAATAAGGAATAAATGTCAGAATTGGTTGTTTCTGGCTCTTCAACACTATATACGTCATTGGACTTTGTTCATTGCCTGGAAGCCTGTTTTCATCTCACTTTACAATGTTTCAATGTGTGCCCACTTTTGTGACAAAAATAACACTCCATTTCTTTAAATCTCCAATTTTTAGGAGTATGATTGTTTCCACATCAATAAAAATTAGTTTTCGAATTTGCTGCTAAGCTTTTTCCTCTAGGTTTTCGGTTAGTGGGAGCTGTTTCCCGCTTTGCGGTGGAGTCCCGGCTTTTCACGCCACTTTCGGCTGACTGTTCCTACCCAAATAGGAAAACTGTGCCATTTTGTGGACCTTGAATTGCTTGTGAATCCTTTACAGCATTTTCCATTGCAAATGCTGTTTCTAACGCTTTCTTTAAATCAAGATTCACTTCAGCCAGCGATCTTCGCTGAATAGCATCCTTTTGCATGCCACAGACCAAACAGTCCCTGTGCATGTCATTCACGGTTTCACTGAAGTCACCCTATTCTGTAAGTTGGTTTACTTTCTCCACGTAGGTAGCAATGGTCTCCCCCAGGGCTCTATTCCATGAATTGAACTTGAACCTCTGCATTGTGACTGATGGTTTCAGTTAAAAATGTCCCTTCATGAGGTCTACTAATTCACTGAAGGTCTTCAAATCAGGGGAACTTGGAGCTGTCAAGCTTCGAATTAAACTGTAGGTCTTGCTCCCACAAATGCTCAGGAGGATCGTTCTTCTCTTTTCCTCCCCTGTGATTTTGTTTGCTTGAAAGTAAAATGCAAGACATTCTATATATTGAGACTGGTCGCCTGTAGCTGGTTCAACAGGATTGATTCTGCCATACTATGGCATCTCAGATAAGTATATCTTCCTTTCTTTTTAATTATCTTAGATACTCACAAACACTGGTCGAGGGACAGCAGCAGATCTGATTTATCCTTGTCGCCATTTTGTTATAGAGTTGATTTTCCAGGCAACTTTTCTTGGTGGAAACATTGAACTTAATTTACAAGACAGCAGCTGCAGCTACACGTGTGTATCTAACTCCATAACTAAAGAGAGAACTCTCTCCTCAAGGTTCCCCGTGCTGCTAATTCATTGCTTTATACAGAACATGTGAGCTTACAACAGGAATATTCTTAAAGCTACAGTCCTATGTTTATCAATACTATAATTACTACAAATATAGAAGCAAATTTGCTGGTCAGTGGCATTGTTAGTAGCAATATTGTTGGATATCTATCATCTCAGTTCCGAGATATTGCTGCAGGAGTTCCTCAGGGTAGTGTCCTAGGCCCAACCATCTTCAGCTGCTTAATTTGTGACCTTCCCTCCATCATAAGGTCAGAGTGGGGATGTCCGCTGATGATTGCACAATGTTCAGTAGTACCGGTGACTCCTAGGATACTGAAGAAGTCCATGTCCATATGCAGCAGAACCTGGATAATATTCAGGCTTCAGCTGCTATGTGGCAAGTAACATTCATGCTACACAAGTGGCAGGCAATGACCATCTCAAACACAAGAGAATCTAACCAACTCCCCTTGACATTCAATGGCATTACCATTGCTGAAATCCCATTATCAACATCCTGATTAATTAATTAATTAATTATTAACATTGACCAGAAACTGAACTGGGCTAGCCATATAAATAGCATGGCTACAAGAGCAGGTCAGAGGCTAGGGATCCTGCGGCGAGTAACTCACCTCCTGACTCCCCAAAGCCTGTCCACAATCTATAAGGCATAAGTCAGGAGTGTGATGGAATACTCTCCACTTGCCTGGATGAGTGCAGCTCCAACAACCCTGAAAAAGCTTGACATCATCCAGGACAAAGCACTCCACTTGATTGGCACCCATCCACAAATATTCACTCCCTCCATCATCAACGCACAGTAGCAGCAGTATGTATCATCTACAAGATGCACTACAGCAACTCACCAAGGCCCTTTAGAAAGCTCCTTCCAAACCCACATTCACTAACATTTAGATGGACAAGTGCAACAGACACATGGGAACATCACCACCTGGAAGTTCCCCTCCAAGTCACTCACCATCCTGACTTGGAAATATATCGCTGTTCCTTCACTGTCGCTCAAATCCTGGAACTCCCTCCCTAACAACACTACCTACAACACATGGACTGCTGCGGTTCAAGGACGCAGCTTAGTAGGACAAGATCAGCAGATGCATGGGGTACACTGCCAACTTCAAGGGCAGGATTTCCTGGTCCTGTCCACTGCTGGATCACCCAGTCCTGCCGAAAGTCAATGGACTTTTGACTGGGCCGCTGCATAGCTCACGGTGGGTCACCAAGGCAGGGCCAGAAAATCCCAGCCCAAGTTCCACTCCAAGTCACTCACCATTCTGACTTGGAAATATATCGCCATTCCTTCACTGTCACTGGGTCAAATGTCCGGAACTCCCTTCCTCACAGCACTGTGGGCGTACCTACACCACATGGACTGCAGATGTTCAAGAAGTTAGCTCACTTATAGGGGAAGCAGTGGTGTAGTGGTATTGTCACTGGGCTAGTACACTAGATACCCAGGGTGAAGCTCTGGGCACCTGGATTTGGATTCCATCACAGCAGATGGTGAAATTTGAATTCAATAAAAAAAATCTGGAATTAGAAGTCTAATGATGGCCATGAAGCCATTGTCGATCATTGTAAAAACTCATCTGATTCACTAACGCCCTTTAGGGAAGGAAATCTGTTGTCCTTACCTGGTCTGGCCTATATGTGACTCTAGACACACAGCAATGTGGTTAACTCTTAAATGCCCTCTGAACTGGCCTAGCAAGCTATTGAGGGCAATTAGGAATGGCAATAAATGCTGGCCCAGTCAGCAATGCCCACATCTCATGAACGAATATTAAAAAAACCCACCACCTTCTAAAGGGTAATTAGGGATGGGCAATAAATGCTGGCCTAACCAGCGACACCCACTTCCCGGAAAGAATATTAAAGATAAGCAAGTTCTGGTTGTTAGGCCTTAAAGCTTAAGTAGGTAAAGCACTACAATTTCAGGTCTGGTTTTAAGTTTTTTTTATTCATTCTCATGATGTGAGCATTGATGGCATGACCAGCATTAAATGGTCATTCTTTGTTGTCCTTGAGAAGGTGATGGTGAGCATTTTTCTTGAACTGATGTGATCTGTGTGGTGTAGGTGCTCCCACAAGGTTCTTAGACAGGGCGTTTCTGATTTTGACCCATTGATGATTAGTGAATAGTGAAATATGTGCGTCAGATTAGTGTGTGATTTCAATGGAAACTTGGATTTGATAGCCTTCCCAGGCATCTGGTAGGACCTCATAGGTGGTAGAGGATGCAGGTTTGGATGACGCTGTCATAAAAGCCTTAGGTTTAGAGTTGTGGCATTGTACAGAACACCTGTTTATAGTGGTGAATAACCTGTCAAACAAATGGCGTTGAGCTTCTTAAATCCTGATGCAGCTGCATCCCTCCTGGCAATTAGAGAGTGTTCCATCACACTCCTGATTTTTGCCTTGTAGATGGTGGACATGCTTTCGGGAATCAGGAGGTGAATTACCCGCTGTAGAATTCTGAGCTTCTGACCTACTCTTTTTTTTCAATTGTGGGATGTGGGCGTCACTGGCTAAGCCAGCATTTATTGCCCTTGTTCGGAGGGCATTTAATATTTAACCACATTGCGGTGAGTCTGAAGTCACATGTAGACCAGACCAGTTAAGGGCAGCCGATTTCCTTCCCTAAAGGATATTAGTGAACCAGATGAGGTTTTATGACAATCAACAATGGTTTCATGGTCATCATTAGACTTTTAATTTCCAGATTTTTATTGAATTCAAATTCCACCATCTGCCATGGCGGGATTCAAACCCAGGTTCCCAGAGCATTATCCTGGGTCTCTGGAATACCAGTCCATTGACAACACCGACAATACCATTATGCTACCACCGTCTCATGCACAGTACTTGAAACAAAAACAGAAAATGCTGAAAAAACTCAGCAGGTCTAACAGCATCTGTGGAGAAAAAAAACAGAGTTAACATTTTGAGGCCTTATGACTATTCTGCAGAGCTAAAGAGAAATAAAAATGTAATGAAATTTATACTGTTTAAGGGGGATGGAGCAGATGAAACTGGATAGGAGGCCAGTGATAGGTGGAAGCAAAAGAGAGGTTGCCAGAGATGTCATGGACAAAAGGGCAAAAGGGTGTTAATGACAGTGATATCGGCTAAAGGAGGTGCTGATGATGGCATTAAGGTCAGAAAGCAGGTTATGATAATAGCAGGACAAGGGTAAACACTCTGGAAAGAACAACATGAACAAGTGACAGATGGCCCTATGGGGGTGGGGTGGGATGGGGTGGGGTGGGGGGAGGGGACGATAGCGGGAAAAAAGATTGAAAATAAGATAAAACAATGAATAAAGATGAATTTAAATAAAAACAGATAAAAATAAGTGGATAAAAAGTAAATTAATTAAAAACTTAAAAAATAATAATGAAGAAATGAGAATGAATATTGAAAAAAGGGGATATAAAGGTGGTGAGGATGGAATAGAGAATTCATGGTCTGAAGTTGTTGAACTCAATGTTAAGTCCGGAAGGCCGTAAAGTGCCTAATCGGAAGATGAGGTGCTGTTCCTCCAGTTTGCATTGGGCTTCACTGGAACATTGAAGCAGGCCAAGGATGGACATGTGGGATTGACAGCAGGATGGTATGTTGAAATGGCAAGCAACAAGAAGGTCTGGGTCATGCTTGCGGACAGATTGAAGGTGTTCCGCAAAGCAGTCACCCAGTCTTCGTTTGGTCTCTCCTCTATAGAAGAGACCACATTGGGAGCATTGAATGCAGTAGACCAAATTGAGGGAAGTGCAAGTGAAGCGCTGCTTCACTTGATAGGAGTGTTTGGGCCTTTGGACGGTGAGGAGGGAGGAGGTAAAGGAACAGGTGTTGCACGTTCTGCGATTGCATAGGAAGGTGCCATGGGAGGGAGACAAAGTGTTGGGAGTGATGGAGGAGTGGACCAGGGTGTCCCGGAGGGAACGGTCGCTACGGAATGCTGACAGTGGGGGGCGGGTGAAGGGAATATGCATTTGGTTGTGGCATCATACTGGAGTTGGAGGAAATGGTGAAGGATGATGCTTTGAATGTGAAGGCTGGTGGGGTGAAAAGTGAGGACAAGGAGGACCCTATCATGGTTCTGGGAGGGAGAGGAAGGGGTGAGGGCAGAGGCGCAGGAGATGGGTCGTACATGGTTGAGGGCCCTGTCAACCACAGTGGGTGGGAACAGTAGGCTACTGTGGATAGCCACAGTATTTATATGACTGGTCCAGTTCAGCTTCTAGTCAATAGTAACAGGATGTTGTTGCCGGGGGATTCAGCAATGGTAACACTGTTGAATGTCAAGGGGGCATTCTGTCTTATTGGAAATGGTTGTTGTCCGGCTCTTGTGTTTTCGAATGTTACTTCACACTTATCAGCTCGAGCCTAAATGTTGTCTAGCTTTTGCTGCATGCGGGCACGTATTGTTTCAGTCACTGAGGAGTTGTGAATGATAGTGAACACTCTGCAATCATCGGCAAACATCCCCACTTCTGACCGAATGATGGAGGAAAGGTCATTAATAAAGCTGCTGAAGTTGGTTGGGCCCAGGAACTCCTGCAGCAATGTCCTGGAGCCGAGATGATTGACCTCCAACAACCATACCTATTTTCCTTTGTGCTAGGTATGACTCCAACCATTGAAGAGATTTCCCCCGATTCCCATTGATTCCAGTTTTGCTGGGACTCTTTGATGCCACACATTGAAATGCCGCACTGATATCAAGAAGAGTCAGTTCCACCACTTATGATCATGTAAAAGGCATTAAAGTGGTCCATGTTCTAAATATTTGTGTGTGTGTATGAAACCCCCTTTTGAATTTATGGGCAGGATTTTCCCGTCAGCAAGCAGGGGGACGGGGCCCGCACGCCGACGCGTAAAATGACGCGGGATGACATTGGGCGGAACTCCCGACGTCACCACGCCCCATTTAAATTTTCAGGTAGGTAGGGCGCAGTAAAATCAGCTGTGTGCCCGCCGACCTATCAATGGCCAATTGAGGCCATTGACAGAGTCATTGAAGCAATTAATGGACCTGCCTGTCCAACCATAAGGTTGGACGGGCAGGCCAGGAATCCAGGCGGGTTTCAGAAAAAACATGAAACCTCAATCACATGTAGGTTTTAAAATATTTAATTAAAGTTTTTTAAAAAGTTATGGACATGTCCCTAATCACGTGATAGTGTCACATGAGGGGACATGTCAGGGATGTTTTTTTCTATTTTTCATATTTTTTATTGTAGAGCCAATCTCCCTGAGGCAGCACATAGCCTCAGGGAAATGAGTGCGCTCTTTCGTGCGCATGCGCAAAAGAGTGCACTCTCAGGTTTAGGGATCCACCCTCCTGCCCGCACAGGGAGAGCACAGCACTTCCATGAGGACATTACGCTGGGCAGGCCTTAAATGGCCCACACACGTAAAACAGCGGCACGCCCCCAATCAGGGGCATCAATCAGAGGCACGCCTCTTGCACGCCCGCACTTCAATTTCTCCCCCAACGGGGGGGGGGGGGGAGGAAATCCTGCCCTATGAGCAATTCAATTATAAATAACCCAATAGCTTAAATAGGATACAGGTTAGTTTATTACAAAGATTACTGCTGAAAGTTACTGAGGTAAAAGTGTTAACGTTAAGAGCTAAAATACAGTTACAAAGATTAAAAGCAGGCAAAAATAAAAAAAAATACTTAAAGATAAGATTTCAAATAAGCCTCTGTGAGATATCATTGTGGACCAATGCTTGAGTTCCTTTTTGAATTAAAGGGATTGAAACTTACGGTTTTGTTAAGAAGCTGCAATGGCTTCTGCAGTCAACCAGTTGGTGTTTTCCCTTCTCAGATGGATTCAATAGGTAGCAGGTTTTTTGGAGGGAGAGAAGCTTTCCTATTCCTTACTAATTCTGCAGTTACAGCACTTGCAGATTTGGAATCTGAACCCAAACTGAGTATCAATGAACAGGTTATTGATAAGTGCCGCTTGTTGCACTGTCGACGAGACCTTCCACTACTTTTCTGATTATTGAGAGTAGACTGATGGAGTGATAATTGGTCAGAATGAATTTGTCCTGCTTTTTTGTGGATAGGACATACCTGGACAATTTTCCACATTATTGCGCAGCTGCCAGTATTGTAGCTATACTAGAACCATTTAGCTAGAGACGCAGCTAGTTTTGGAGCACAAGTCTTTCACAGTACTTTTAGGATGTTGTCAGGGCCCACAACCTTAGCCATATCCAGTACCTTCAGCTAATCCTTTTATTTTATTCATGCATGGGGATGTGGGCTTCACTGGCTGGGATGAGTGCAGCTCCCACAACACTCAAGAAGCTTGACACTATCCAGGACAAAGCAGCCCACTTGATTGGTACCACATCCATAAACCTTCACTCCCTCCACCACCGACGCACCGTGAGCAGCAGTGTGTATCATCTACAAGATGCACTGCAGGAATTCACAAGGCTCCTTTGAGAGCACCTTCCAAACCCATGACCACTTCAGCCTCATCTTTTGCACTGATGTGCTGGCCTCCTCCATCATTGATATCACATGGAGTGAATGGAATTGACTGAAGACTGGCATCTGTATGATGCGTGGGCCTCGGGAGGAAGCTGAACCGGATCATCCACTTGGCATGCTCCCCTGCATTCCTTACTGAACCATGGGTTGATCCCTTGGCTCGCTGTAATGGTAGAATGAGGAATATGGCAGGTGATTATGTTATAAATTGTAGTTGAATACAATTTTTCTGATGCCCAGTTTTGAGCTGCTGGATCTGTTATGAATCTATCCAATTTAGAACGGTGGTGGTGCCACACAACGTAATGGAGGATATCCTTAGTGTGAAGTTAGGATTGCACGTCCACAATGACTGTGTGGTAGTCACTCCTACTAGTACTGTCATGGACAATTGCATTTACAACAAGCAGATTAGTGAGGGTGAAGTCAGGTAGATTTTTCCTTCTTGTTATTTCTCTCACCACCTCCAGCAGAAACGCACTTCAGGACTCAGCTAGCTCAGAGAGCAGTGGTGATACTGAACTATTCTTGGTGATGGGCATTTAAGTCCCCCACCAGAGTACATTCTGTGTTCTTGCCACCCTCAGTGCTTCCACCAAGTGGTGTTCAACATGGAGGAGTACTGATTAATCAGCTGAGGGGCAGCAGTAGGTGGTAAGAGATTTCCTTGCCCCTGTTTGACCAGATGCCATGAGACCTCATGGGGTCCGGAGTCAGTGCTGAGGACTCCTGGTCACACTCGCTCTCAACAGTATACCACTGTGTCGCCTTCTCTGGGAAGTTTGTCCTGCCGGAGGGACATGTGATGGAGCAGCCTGGGACATTGGCTGTAAGGTATGACTTGGTGAGTTTGTCCATGTCAGGCTATTGCTTGACTAGTCCAAGGGAGAGATCTCCCAATTTTTGCACACTTCACAGTTGTTTGTGAAGAGGAGTTAGGGTCAACTAGGCAGGGCGTGCTTTTACCTTTTCCAGTGCTGAAACGATGCCGGGTGATCCGTCTTGTTTGATTTTTATTCGATTTTTCTTTAGCAATTTGATACAACTGAGTGGCTTGTTGGGCCATTTCAGCAGGCAGTTAATAGCCAAACACATTTCTGTGGTTCTGGAGTCACAGGTAGGCCAGACCAGGTCAGAATGGCAGATTTCCATTTGTGAAGGACATTAGTGAACCAGATGACATTGAGACTAACTATTTTAATCCCAGATTTATTAATTAATTGAATTTAAATTTGCCCAAATACTTTGGTATGATTTGAACTCATGTGTTGAGCATTAGTCCAGGCCTCCAGTAACATTACCACTGTGCTACTTTTTAAAAATATATTCATTCATGGGATATGGGCTTCAGTGGCTGGTCCAGCATTTATTGCCCATCCTTTGTTGCCCTTGTCCTACTAATTAGTAACATATCAATTAACTCCTTTTAACAGTAGCCATTTTATGGAATAACAACTATAAGGATATATACAGATGGCCAAAAGCTCTTCTACAAAGCATGGAACTAGAGCTACTGAGATTAAATGAGTCAAACAGCTGTGGAATGTAAGCAGCCACAGCTTAATGGTTTCAGATGCAAATCTACATTGATATCTTTGAACATTATCCACAAGTAGCCTCATTCCAAACAAATTCATTGTGTGAAGTGCTGTAAAATGTTCTAATTTGATAACACTCTTTAAATGCAAGCATTATTATTGTCTTCAGGAAATGGGCAGGCATTTTTACAACGTTTGATCTTCTTGGGGACTGTACCAATGATCAGTTGTCTTCTTGAAGAGATTGAGTGGTTGGGTTCCATCCTTAATAGGGCTGTGGAGAGATTAGGCTGATAAACTGAACAGTTTGTTATACTTTCTATCTTCTTTTGTATCCATCTTTTGAACAGCTACATCAATATTACTAATAAAATTAGATTAATTGCCATTTCCATCTCATTAATCTTCACAGTACAACAGATTTACTCTGACCAGTCAATTGCAACTTTCCAATGATGAAATAAGAGTTCAATAACTGAATGTCAATTAGGCAAGTACTCACCAGCTAACCTGAAACTGCATTAAAGTCTCATTGGGATTTCATCCTAACCCATATCTATCTTCAGTTCAAAGGTGGAGCTGACGTTACTCATCCATTCTGGAGAATTCCTGCCACTATTCTAGTGATTGTACATCGGAATGTCCCGAAATTTCATTGGGAGCAAGACAATAATCTGGACAACCACAGGAGTTTCTGGGGCCACTGTAGCCTCTTCCTGCTCTCTCCCCCTGCTGCCAAATAAGGTCACTTATGTGGAAAGGTGCTAGAGAGACACTATGATGGGAGTTCTTGCATCCTCAATTTTGAAGCAACCTAAGATAAGCTTGGAGGCTGGCACACCGAAAGGAAATCAGCCTTCTGAAGGGCGAAATTTGGCCCCACTAAGGATTTCAAGATGGAATCATGGCCTGGAACTCAGAAAAGGAGCAAAAGAGAATGGCATTCTATAATGTGATCTGGCCCATCCTGCAATTTGCCTACCAAGTCTCTAACCAACTAACTGTAATATATGGGAACAAGGGTCAATAGTGCTGCAGTCCCAAGCTTGCTGGTTCTATACTTGCAAGGGATTAGCTAGAATGACAGTTATACAATGCAGCTGCTGCTAGAATGAGATAAAATCTAAGAGTTTCTGAGCTTGAGTAGTGCCATGATTTTGAGTAGCAATTACAGCTTTAAAACAAGGAAATGCTGGAAAGACTCAGCAGGTCTGACACAGACACAATGGGCCAAATGGCCTTTTCCTTTGCTGTAACTATTTTGAGTCGATGATTTGTGGAGAGAGAAACAGTTATTATTTTAGGAAAATGACCTTTCATCAGACAGTGGGGACATCAAAGTCAGGTTGGGTGACCACTTTGCGAAAAACGTCGATTCAGTCAGTGAGGATTGGCAGAGTGGCTGCAGGGCAGGCTGTCACCATGGGAAGGATGGGTGCCCGGCAAAGAGAGGGTGAAAACATCATGTCCTATCCCTGCAAGTATCTTGGCACAACCTCGTCATTTGTGTAGTCGTTTCCAGTAGATCACAGTGGATGATCAGCCAGAAGTCTGATGAAGCAGATACTGAAAGATGGGAGGTAGGGTAGGGTTAATGCTGGAGGAACAGCAGCAAGTGATGTTGGAGACTGCACTGATCTCAGAGGAAATGATGCCCTCTGCGGATCTACCAACACAAGATTCAAGCGTATCCTCCGCCAGCGCAGTTACACTCACCTTGGTGGGGACTCGAGGCAGGTTTAAAATGAATAGCACAAGGTGAGCATCACATCGTATAAGGGCAGGAGCAGGTAATGGAGGCAATGGCAGCTGATGGAGTCAGATGCGAAGCCCCATGACCGAGGCTGCCCATACGCAGATGCAGCTGGCACAGCATGTGATGAGGATTAAAGAACTGGAGACTGACATATGTATCACAACAAGGCAGGAGCAAGAATAGACCATCTGATTTTATGTTGGCTTCCTCAAGGTCCTGGAGGTAATTGAAGGCACCCACATTGCTCTGCTCTACTGAAAACACACTTCCTCCACATTCCTGAATGTAGATATCATGGAAAGGATCTTGCGAATTACTATGAGATATTTTGGATAGTGTCATGATGTGTTCATAATTTGTAGCACTCAGTAATGCAAAT